>NC_143517.1:16750815-17089776 GCF_031878675.1 Megascapheus bottae
GAACCTTTAGGAAAGACTTAACTGGTAAAATGGAACTTTCATGAATGGATTAACACCTTATAAACTTACTGCTGGTGATTCATCCCTGTAATTGCTGCTCAGGAGGATGACATCTGAAGATCAAAGTTTGAAGCCAGCTAGAGCAGAAAAGTTCATGAGACTCTTACTACAATTAACTAGCAAAAAGCCATAAGTGGAGGTGTGGCTCAAATGGTAAAGCATTTGAAATAGTTAAGGGATAGTACGCAGGCCCTGAGTTCAAACCCCAATTCTGGCACACAAAAATAAATAAATAAGTGACTTTTCCCTTTTTGTCTCTTCTGCCACACAAGGACACAGTGTTCCTGCTCCGCAAAGGATGCAACAACAAAGTACTCTGGTGTGGAAGCAAATAGTGACCTTCACTGACTCTGATCTTGCCAGCGAGTTGATCTTATACTTCCCAGCCTCCTGAACTGAGAGGAAATAAATGTATGCTCATATAAATTACTGAATGTCAAATATTTTGTTATATCAGCATAATACTTACAGTCTGATTCTGACCCTCTAATTGGTCATGTATTGGAACTCTTGAATTAATTCTCTAGGACTCTACCACCTGAGCCATAGCACCACTTCTGGCCTTTTCTGTGTATGTGGTACCAAGAAATCAAACCCAGGGCTTTGTGCATGACAGGCATTCATTCTACTGCTAGGCCACACTCCCAGCCCTAGTACTCTTTATTTTCTAATCTTGTTTTTGTTCTTTCTGAGATATTTCCTCACTTTTATTATGTAAGTCTTTTTTTTTTTGTAGGTCATGGGGCTTGAACAAGGAGCCTAGATGTTCTCCGAGCTCTTCAGCTTAAGGCTACCACCCTACCCCTTGAGCCTCAGACCCACTTCCCATTTTCTACTGATTAATTGGAGATAAGAGTCTCACGTTCTTTAATGCCCAATCTGGCATCTGACTTTGAACCATGATCCTCAGATCTCAGCCTCCTGAGTCGCTAGGATTACAGGCATGAGCCACCATGCCCAGCTTATTGTGTAAGTCTTATATGGTATATTCTATTTCTTCTATCATAAATTCTCTCTTGGTTTTTAATTGTTACTTTAAATAGTATCTTTCAAGGTTCCAGTGGTTCATGCCTATAATCCGAGACACTCAGGAGGTTTGAGATCTGAGGATTACGGTTCAAAGTCCATGGGACACATATCTGCAAAAAATAAAAAAGGTAAAGGTGTGACTCAAGTGTAGAGTGCTAGCCTTAAGTAAGAAAGCCAAGGGAGAGTGCTGAAGCCCTGAGTTCAAACCCCATATTTGCAAAAGAAACAAACAGTTCAAAAAAGAAAAAAGAAAAAAAAAGGAAGGAAAGGAGGGAGAGAGGAAACAAGAACTCTATTAATTCTTTCTGGAGAATGCCCCCAAGACCTAAATTAACTTCCAGCAGATTCCATTACCACAATATTGCCATACTGGGAATGAATCATGTGCAAACCAAAGTATATGGAAAGGAAAAAGAAAAGAACCTTCTAAGTTTATGTGGATTTGGTTACAAGAAAATCAAAACCCCTGCATCTGTCATGAAATATGTACAAAGCATGATAGATACTTGACCAACATACTCTTTTTTTTTTTTACCAGATCCAGTATATTCCTATTATCCTCATATTAACTACTGAACTTTATTTGAG
The DNA here is from genome assembly GCF_031878675.1 of Megascapheus bottae. Classification (NCBI taxonomy): domain Eukaryota; kingdom Metazoa; phylum Chordata; class Mammalia; order Rodentia; family Geomyidae; genus Megascapheus; species Megascapheus bottae. The sequence goes on from NC_143517.1 coordinate 16,752,493, forward strand.
GCAAGTGACCTAACTCTCATTTTTATCTTTATTTATCATTGATTCTTACTTAAGCCTTCTCTTCTAATTGGTCTTTGAAATGTTTCTGTTTGGCTTTAGCCTCATTTGTTCTCTTTCTCGTCTTTCTTTCAGTCCACTACACTAAATTAATGAAAATGTTGTTGATTCTCAAACTTATCAATCTTACTTCACTGTTGATCTTCCCATGCCAGACAGGTTCAATTCAATTTCCAAATAGGAATCTATTCCCCATTACCCCTCCTTACCAGCTAATAAAGTCTGTTGTCACACAAAAACTACAAGTCATCCTTCATCTTCCCTTTCATTTCATTTATTCCTACATCCTATTCACCACAAGTTCCATGGAGTCTATCTAAAAACAGTCCTCCAACATTCCTATTTTCTTCATCTCCAAGGAAATATTTTCTTTTAGTTTCTTAGTTTCCTAACTGCTTGCCTACCTGTTTACTCACTTACTTCTCTTTCTTTCTCTCTTCCTTTCTTTCTTTTTCTTTATCTGTCTTTCTTCATTCCTTTGTTTCCTTCATTCTTTTCTGTGTGGGTCTCTGTCTGTCTGTCTATTTATCTGTCTGTCTGTCTCTCTCATCATTTTATTTTTTTCTTGGTACCAGAGTTTGAATTTAGGGCTTCATGCTTTCAGCCCAGCTACTATTTTTACTGGAGTTCTTGGAATTCATTATTCACATAGCAGACAAAAACCCCTATTAAGAAATAATAGTCCTTTCAAAGACTTTGTGCTGTACTTAGAATAAGGTCCTTTACCTGGGATTTGTTCCCTTCTTTCCAATCCCATATAAGACTGCTGTTTCTTTAGTCATTCAGCAATTATTTATTGGGCATCTGCTGTGTGTTAGGAACTGAATGAGGCTCTGGAACCCACAACAGTGAACTGATCCGGTTCCTTAGATACACCAAATTCTCTTCAGCCTCAGAACTTTCATATTTGCTGTTCCTTGTGCCTGGCATGTTCTTGCCCTAGATCTTGGCTTTTCTTTCATTTTTCAGATTTGAAGGCCAATATACCTTCCTTAAAACCTTTTCTTGTTGATCTAATTTAAATTAGCCACTGAGCCCTTTTCTGTTTCATCATCTAATTTAATTCATAGCCTTTCTTTACAGTGTTGTGTGCTTATATATTTTCTTGCCACTTCCTCCTTTGTCCCACTATGATGTAAGTTTCCTGAGTGGAGATACTGTGCCTGTTTTATTTATCACGATAAACCTAGCACCTTGAATGAACTTCTCCAAGCACCTAAACTAGTGCCAAGTGGTCAGAAACTAATATACATTGTGAACCACTTGAAGTGGTTCAGAAAGGCAACACAGAGGAGGGGATATTACATGCAGTCTTAAAACAGATTTGATTAGTTAGATGCTAATTGTTAGATATTCTTACATATTTATGCTGCCTATGCATTCCTAACATAGCTGAAGAGGAAATCATTGTAGGCAAAGTAACAATCATAATGTCATATAGGAAAATTTCATTTAGGATCATTTGAAGGCTGTAATATTTTATCAAAAGTTCCCTTTTCTCTATTTAAAGCTAAAGGTATTGTAGAATAAGACTTGAGGGGTCAGGAGTTTGGCCTAGTGTTCGCCTAGCATGCTTGAAGACCCAGGTTCAATTCCACTGTACCACATACACAGAAAAAGCCAGAAGGGGTGCTGTAGCTCAGGTGGTAAACTCTACCCTTGAGTAAGTCCAAAGATAGTGCTCAGGCCCTGGACTGGCAAAAAAAAAGAATATTTCAAAATATTTATTGGTAATCATGACACTAGGTAATTGGATACTTTAAGATGTATTTATATATCCACCAATCATTGCTTGGGAAAGCATTTGTGAAAATACTTATCTATAATTTAAAAATGATGCCAATTTGGGAAATTAGAATTTTCTTCCATTCTTCCTTTAAAAAGTCAAGTGTCTTTGGCTGGCCACCCCATTCCCATTTCCTATGTAGGGGAGTATGGCCCACCATATTCAACCCAGGCCTTCTCTGCTCAAATCAAATTCCTATAACTCTAGTTTCAGTCACTTTGAATAGGATTGCATGCACTATATATTTGTTTGAAGACACTCAATTGTAAAAATCATATTATGTTGCAAATATGGGAACATCATAGAAAAATTTAAAAATCTGATAATGAATACAAAATGCCCAATAAGAATTTACTGCTAAATTTAAAATATTTTTGGATGCCAAGTGAATTGGCTTAAGCTTGGCTTGAGAGATAGAGATTGAAGGTTTGTGGTTAAAGACTAGTCTGGGCATAAAAGTTTGTGAAATTTCACCTCAATTAATGGCTAGGCACAGTGACATACACCTGTCATCCAAAGGAACAAGGAAAGTACAATGGTTGAGTGCAGTGGTATGCTGCTGTCAGCCCAGCAACAAATACAAGAACAAAAAGGAAGATTACCATTTGATCAATCTCAGGCATAAAGAGAAACTCTATATTGAAAATAACAAGAAAAAGGAAAAAGAAAATAACCAACCAGCCAAATACAAACACACACACACACACACACACACACACACACACACACACACACACACACACACACACACACACACACACACTGGTAAGGTGGCTCAAGTGGCTCAAGCACCTCCATAGCAAGTTTGAGGTCCTGAATTCAAATTTCAATACCAAAAACTATTTTTGAATTCGGAATTTATTTTCTGAAATCCTTATGTTTTGTGTTTAACTTGAAACAACTGACTTGTGCTTCCTTATGACCTTTACATTGTAAACATCCACTCTGATCCACTCAGTAGAATTTTGGTATTTTGAAGAATTGATATATATATATATATATATATTTCATAGTTATCTATTGTTCATGGAGGAACTATGTAATATAGTCTAAATCTGGAAATTTAGATGAAGAAATATTTTTAGGTTAAAAAATGCTATTTGGATGTCATTTTGATTATACATACTCTATTCATGGGCAAAGGAAATTCTTTGTTTTTCCTATGGTCCTCATGTCAGAAAACTGTATCAGGCTGCTCACACCCAAGCTGAGTTAGCCTCAGCTGGTCAGTGCAATAAACTTCAGTTCTGAGACATCAAACAAAAAAAGAAGAAAACTATATCACACCTCACCGCATTGCCAGACCTAAACTTTAAAGTCATAGCAACAGCTCAGCATGTGGGTGATTTTTTTCCAGGTAACATTTCCTAGCTGTAGGTTCTATGTTAGCACTACCAAACTTAAAAAACAGACCCATCTTGTTCACAGTAGGTTTCTTGAGGTCTGGAACTGAGCATTTTCTTCTTCTATGAGACAGTTGGTGACAAATATGTAGGTGTCCAGTACATATTTGAAAAATGAGTAGTTGAATGTATATAGGACAATATGACACTATATGAATACAGCTAGTTTAACACCCAGGTTACTTCATGTAGAAGGAGCTAGATGATAGCAGAGGTGGTTTTTAGAAATTCATTCATTGGGGCTATCAAAGCTAAGAGGGAAAAGTTTGATGGACAAATAATGTGGAAGGGAAAAGCATATAGTGTCTCAGAGAAATTTTATTCTATTAGTGAAAGAAGCACTAGACTGAAGAATTATAAAAAGGATTACATTAAGAAGTAAAGAATCATAAGATAGTTTTATAACAGATCCAGAAGTTTCTAAACCTCATTTGTTTAAATTATAGATATTTCAAGGCATGCTTTCCAACCATAATTCATTCACATATTTTAAAATTAATTTTATTTACACTACCTTCACATGCAGAAGTTGGTTGTCAACTGCTATGAGGTGATTAAGATTCTCCAGGATTTCTAAATCTCTTATGTCATCAATATTATTGTTGCTGATATTCAATATAGAGAGGGATTTCTGTAGGAAAAAATAAATTATCACTAGTAAACAGTTTAGACACTGTATGTGGGAACCAGAATTCCTAATTCAAGCTTAAGGGCTTGAGCACAGTGAACTCCTAATTCTTGAAAAGCTTAAAGGCCTGAGCACTGTCCTTGGGGCTTTCTCAAGGCTAGAGCTCTACCACTTGAGCCACAGCACCACTTCCAGCTTTTTCTATGTACGTGGTAACCAATGAATCAAACCTGGGTCTTCCTGCATGCTAGGCAGGTACTGCTAGGCCAAACTCCTGGTCCTTCAATGCTCTTTTTTTTTAATTGAACTTTTAGAACTTTAGTATATGATATATATATATGTATATGTATATACATATATATATATTTTTTTTTTTTTTTGCCAGTCCTGGTGCTTGAACTCAGGGCCTGAGTATTGTCCTTGGGCTTTCTCAAGGCTAGCACTCTACTACTTGAGCCACAGTGCCACTTCTGGTTTTTTCCTGTGTATGTGGTACTGAGGAATCAAACCTGGGTCTTCATGGATGCTAGGCAAGCGCTCTACGCCTAGGCCACGCTCCCGGCCCTATGATATGCCTTTCTCCTTTTGCTTTTAGCACAGCATAGAAAAATGTTTATTATACTGTAAGAAAATTATTATTTTATGCTAAATGTTGCTAAGATTTCTACTATCAGGTAAAAATACTTTTTTTTTTGTCGGTCGTGGGACTTGAACTCTGGGCCTGGGCACTCTCCCTGAACTCTTCAGATACCACCCTATCCATTGAGCCACAGCGCCAATTCCTAAAAATACTTTTATATCTTTGTTTTTCAAAAGAGAAAACATGACCAACCTGATCTGGGTTTTAATTCCATTATTGCCTTTCTAGTTTTCACTTTACCGTCTATGTGTTCTGAGGTCACTTGGAAATAATATGAACCTTAATGAGGATACAGGATAAATAATATGAGAATCCTAAATCAAAGTTATCTTAAAATTGGAAGCTAAGGAATCTGGGTATCATATACATACACAAAGGAATCTACGCATAGGCAACCTTTTAAAAACATTTTGACATTTATTTATTGGTAATACTTACTTGGGCTTGATCTCATACTTGATAGGCAGGTACTTTATCACTTAAACCAAACTTCTAACCCCCTGGTACCTTTTCTTCCTTTCTTATTTTTTCCTTTTCACTTCTCCTCCCCCTTTCTGTCCCTTCCTTCCTTCCTTCCCTTCCCTTCCACAGCGGGAGGATAATGAGTTTGAGGCTAGCCAGAATAGTATGGTGAGATCTTGCCCCATAAAAACAAAACCTACTATGTTATCTCTCATCTCCTTTGCTGTCCTTTGGGTATCTCATATTGTTACAGTTTCTCACTTTGTTATTTGGTATATTGAATTTATTTGTATTTGGTTATCTGAAACTTGATAGGGAAGGGGGGAAAACCAATACGGGGAGTGGGTGGTGGGTGGGGGGAGGGTAATGGGTACCAAGACATGTGAAAGGGTATCAATGTATGTGAATTAATGCACCTTCTATCTGGCAAATATCATGTAACCCTTTTATTAATTACAATAAAAATATATATAAAAACAAAACAAAACAAAAACCAAGCTGGGCTCCAATGACTCATGCCTATAAACCCAGCTATAGGAGAAGCCAATCTGGGCAGAAAAAAATACTCAAAATTCGAATCTTCATTTAACTAGAAAAAAAAGGTTAGACTTGAGTTGTGCCTCAAGTGGTAAAGTACCAGACTTGGGAAGAAGTGGGACAATGGATGGGGTCCATAAGATTGAGAGGCTCTGAGCTTTGTCCCAAATCAAACACAAAACAAAACAAAAAGTTGCCAAATAACTGTGCAGTCCTTTTTTATTAGGATTTTCCATAACTTTTTTTGTTAGTCATGGGACTTGAACTCTGGGCCTAGGTGTTGTCTCTAAGCTCTTTAGCTCAAAGCTAGTGCTCTACCACTTGAGCCACAGTGCCACTTCATACTTTTATAAATTTGGGCTATGATAATCAGCAACACCTAAATTGTGAATTAACATCTATATTAGAAGCTTAGTTTACAATAACCTTTTCACATCCTCCTTTGAATCCAGCTACTCTTAAGTGGCTGGTAGCACTATTTCATTTATGTTACTGTCATATTCTGAGATGTTATGTAAAGACAAAACATACACACACACCCACAAAAAAACCCAAACAAACAAACAACAACTCAATCTCAGAGTCTTGAGTCTTGAATGACCTCTCAAGCAAGCAGAATGTGTGCAGTACCCTGCTCCATCATCACTTACTACTCACTATAGTTCTTGTCAAGCATTTAAATGTGGCTTACTGACAAAGAATGAAGAGTTCTTGGATCAAACAAAAGCTTTTCTCCAAGGGGAAGCCGCTGACTCTCAACATGAAGCTCTCTTAGTTCTAATCCTTCCAAACCTTCTACGACAGCAATGTAATTGCTTCCCAGATACCTGCAAAACATTAGGAGTAGTTCTAAACAGACTTCCTAAAAATGCCCTAGTCATTCAGCATGATCAAAGGGTAATCATAAATGGTGCTGGGCAAGGATATGGTGTTTATATAGAATCTGTGAAGTTTTTTAAATGACCATTTGTATTCTCAGACTTAACCTAAAAATTTTACTTTAAAAATGTTTTGAAAGGCTGGGAATGTGACTCAGTGTTAGAATACTTGCTTAGCATGCATAAAGCCCTGAGATAGATTCCTTAGTACCACATAAACAGAAAAGGCTGGAAGTGGTGCTATAGCTGAAGTGGGAGAGCAGTAGGCCTTGAGCACAGAGAGGTTCAGGGATAGAGCCCAGGCCCTGAGTTCAAACCCCAGGAGTGGCAAAAACAAACAACAGCAAAACATTTTACATTGGAGTTGTCTTTGCTAAACTCTCTGCCAGGACCTCCCATAGGTTAGGGTATAGGAAAATCAACTGGGAAGTAGGTTGGGATCTGGATGGGAAGCCAGCAACCTGCATTTAAATAAGCATTCCTCACTTCACCTTTGTGCCCCCATTCTAAGGCCACTGGCCCCCTTCTTGAGAAGCATAGTATTCATTCTCATCTGAGAAACTTGGATCTTCTAGTCTTAATTAACTGGAATTATTTTCTATTTCAGTGTATAGAGGAGTTACAGTTATAATTACCAGATAGAAGGTGCATTACTTCTCACACATTGATATCCCTTCTTATGTTTTTGTCCCCGGTCCCCTTCCCCTACCCCCTCCCTTAACTGGAATTATTATACATATTAAAGGACACCATACAGTCAAATTATATCATGATGATCAATTCTAAAATCTTTTTTTAAGAGACCCAGGCTGACCTCAAACTCTCAATACTGCCTCTACCCACTAGGTGATGGGATTACAGGTGTGAACCTTGTCCAATGGAAATAATCTTAACCATCTGAGATGAGTTATGCTGAAAGGCACAAAACTCATCTGGGTTCCATGGAAAGTTTTGACAAAATAAGTCTACATAAGGATGTTTTAGGTGTCCCTAAAACATTTATACTAACCCCCCCAAAAAACTAGGTCATTTACTAGAACCTAAATTATTGACTATTTCATAGTTAAAAATTTATTTCATACTAATAACAACATAAAAGTGAAAATCCAGACCTGTTCTGCAAAATACATATGAGAAACATATTCAAATGCATTTTCACTTTACTAAACGCAGATTGGGAATGGATGGCTGTGTAAAATATGTGCAGGATGATGAGCAATTATATTAAAGGCACTATATTAAAGCACTATATTAAAGCAGTATATTAAAGGCACTTACAGTTTTTCCAGTTTCTTTAATGATGCAAGGTTCTCTATACATGAAATACAGTTGTTTTGTAAGTACAGGTGGGTCAGATTGGTGGCATAATTCAGGTTAGTTATTTGACTAATACGGTTATCATATAAATATAAAACACTAAGACTTTTGCAATGAGAAAGGTCATCCTGAAAAGAAAAAAGTGAATCATATATAACCTTTCCTGAAAACTTAGCTGTTTCTTTTAAAAATGTTTTTTACTTGAGTATGCAACAGATTTTGCACTGTTCTAAGTACAACCAAATAAGAGAACAATGATTTTAAAATAACTTTGAGGCTATAACATTTTATAATTATACCAGTCGAACTGTGTTTAAGATTTTCCTATTGCTAATAACTTCCCTTGGAAGTAAATAGGTTCCTCTGAAGGCTGGATCATTGAAAAAATTGTTGTTTTCACTTATAAAGCAGGGTTTGGAAGAAATTATTATAGCTTTAAATACTGAAAATTAGAAATCATCTGGTATTCAAAATAGTGGATTAATAAAAATACTACAATAATTCTATGAAGTGAATACCATAAAACCACTAAATGTCCTTTTGTTTCTTTAGCACTCGCTCATAGATTTCAAAATACATAATTGTGACAATATCATAATATTAGTACCCAATATCATAAATTTATATGAATGCATATCTAGAAAAATGACTGAAGGATAAGATATCACCTAAAAATTAAAAGTAGTTATCTCTCAGTGGTAGGATTGATATATGCATATATATCTACATATATTACTATATAATGCATATTATGTATAATGAACATTATACATACATTAAAATTATACAGAAATTAAAGGGTTTTTTTTTAGAGCTGTCTTTTTTTTTATAGGGTGGGGAATACTAGGAACTGAACTTATTTGATAAATGCCCTACCACTTGAGCCACTCTCCAGATCCTTTGCTTTTGTGTGTGTGTGTGTGTGTGTGTGTGTGTGTGTGTAGCGAGTCTTGAACTTGGCCTTCTACCTGATGCTCTATTTGAGCTATGTCTCCAGTTTTGACTTTTTGCCAAAACTTAAAGATGGGGTCTCAAAGACTTTCTCAAAGACTACCAGCACTAACTTTAACCTTGAAGCTCCAGGTTTCATCCTTCTGTGTAGCTAGGATTGTGGACATGAGCCACTGGCATCTGTCTCAGTTTCCTTTCTCCCTAATGAAAGCATTCATAATGGAGAAGTAATGATTTGCTGTAAAGGCCAAAACAACTTTAAATGGGGGCACTCCAGAAAAATCAGTCTATGTATTGTATGAAGAGGTATAGAGCTCTGAGCAACAAAAAGAAAGCATGAGATTGGTCAGTTGAATTTAGAAGCATCATCAGAAATAGAAACTTTTTTATTTTTTGTCAGTTATGGGGCTTAAACTCAAACCCTTGGCTCTGTCCCTGAGCCTCTTTGTACTTAAGGCTAGTGCTCTACCACCTGAGCCACAGTGCCACTTCCATTTTTCTGAGTGAATAATTTGAAGTAAGTGTCTTGTGGGGGATGGGGGGGAGGTTGGGAGCATGCTCTAGTGGTAGAGTGCTTGTCTGGCATGCATGAAGCCCTTGGTTTGAGTCCTTGGTACCACATGCACAGAAAAAGCCAGGAGTGGTGCTGTGGCTCAAATGGTAGAGTATTAGTCTTGAGAAAGGCCAAGGACAGTACTCGGCCTGGACAGTACTCAGGCCCTGAGTTAAAGACCAGGCCCAGAAAAAAAAAAAAAAAAAAAAAAAAAAAGATCTCATGGGGCCTTTCTGCCCAGGCTAGCTTTGAACTGTAATCCTCAGATCTCAGCCTCCTGAGGAACTAGGATTATGGGTATGAGCCACTGGCACCCAGCTGGAAACAAACTTTTAGAATACTTTTTATAATACCAATTTCTCCAAGATATCTTTTTTATTGCTTTTTTTGCCCCAATACTGAGAATTATCTCAGTGTCCAAAATGTTTTTTTTTCTTATAATCATCCTGAACTCAGGGCTTGAGCACTGTCCCTTAGCTTTTTTTTCAGGGCTAGTACTCTACTGAGTGAGCCACAGCTCCATTTCTGGATTTTGGTGGTTAATTGGTGATGATAATGAAACTTTCTTGTTGGGGCTGGCTTTCAACTGTGATCTTCAGATGTCTGCCTCTTGAGTAGCTAAGGTTATAGGCACCGGTGCATTGGTGCCTGACTCTACAGTGTCTTTTGGGGTGGTGGTAGAAGGGTCGAAGGGTCATGGGGTTTGAACTCACCTGAGTGCTGTCCCTGAGCTCTTCACCTCAAGATTACCACCCCACCCTTCAGCCAAGCCCCACTTCCTGTTTTCTAGAGATTAACTGGAGATGTCTCTAGTCCTTTTGTGCTCGAGCTGGCTTTGAACCTTGATCCTCAAATCTCAGTCTCCTCTGTAGCTAGGATTACAGGGGTGAGCCACCCCGCCCGACTTCCACAATGTCTCTTAATGGACAATTTTGCCTGAGACTTTTCTGTTTCATTCATTCATTATTCATTTAGGGCTAGTGGTATGGCCTAAGTTATAGATCACCTGCCTAGAAAGTGCAAGGTACTGAATTTAAAAGTCCAGTAATGGGGCCAGGAGTATGGCTGAGTGGTAGATTGCTTGCTTAGCATGCATTAAGACCCAGGTTCAATTCCACTGTACCACATAGAGAGAAAAGCCAGAAGTGGTGCTGTGGCTCAAGCAGTAGAGCTTTGGCCTTGAGGAAAGCACAAGGACAGTGTCTAGGCCCTGAGTTCAGTCCCCAGGACTGGCAAAAAAAAAAAGTCCAGTAATGCCAAAAGTAAACAAAAGTAGAAAAAGTAAATGTTTATTAAGTACTTGAGTCAGCCATTGTATTAGATGTTGAATTTAGCATAACATAAACAAAATAGACATTATCCTTCCTCTCATGCAGTTTTTATATTTCAGAGGAATTATCTTTCATATAAGGATAAAAATTTATTGAAAACAACAGATACCAGTACAAATAACCCAAGAATATACACTTTAAAGTTTCCCAAATTAAAACAAAAAATCATTTTAGCAGTGAGTAAATAACCATGTTTTTAAAATAGTAAAAGGCAAAAATTTTGAAGAAAACTGGAAAATCAGTGAAACAAAAAGCTGTTCTGTTTTGTTTGAGCTGGGTGCTGATGGTTCATGCCTGTAATCCTAGCTACTCAAGAGGCTGAGAGCTGAACTGAGAATAGTGGTTCACAGCCAACCCTGGCAATAAAGTCGAAGAGACTCTTATCTCCAATTAACCACCAGAAAACTGGAAGTGGCATTGTGGCTCAAGTGGTAGAGCCCTAGCCTTGGGCTGAAGAGCTTAGGGACAGAACCCAGGTCCAGAATTCAAGCCCCACAACCAACCCCCCCCCCAAAAAAAGGTGTTTTGTTTTTGTTAAACATAAAAAAACTGACAGACCATTAGACGATTAGCTAGGTTCATGAAGAAAATAAAGAGATTCAAGGGGCTGGGAGTTTGGCATAGTGATAGAGTGCTTGCCTAGCATGCACAAAGACTCCTATTTGATTTCTTGATACCACATACATAGAAAAGGCTGGAAGCAGTGGCTTAAGTGGAAGAGCGCAAAGTAGTAGAGCGCTAGCCTTGAGAAAGCCCAAGACAGTGCTCAGGTTCTGAGTTCAAGCCCCAGGTATGGCAAAAAAAAAAGAGAGATTCAAATTAGTAAGATCAGAGATGCCATAGGAAACATTACAATTAACATCCAAGAAATTCAAATGACTATTAAGGAGTACTTTCAAAACCTACACTCACAAAAAAAGGAAAATCTAGCAGAAATGGATGAATTTTTAGAAACATACAGACTCCCTAAACTGAGCCAGAAGATATAAACCAGCTAAACAAGCCAATAATATGCCACAAAAATAGAGGAAGCAATCAGATATCTTCCAACAAGGAGAAGCCCAGGCCAGGATGGATTCATCATTGAATTCAATAAGATTTTTAAAGATGAACTAATATTAATATTCCTTAAGCATTCCTGTGAAATAGAAACAGAGGGAATAGGACCCAGAGTTTGGCCTAGTGGTAGAATGCTTGCCTAGCATGCACAAAGATCCAGGTTCAATTCCTCGGTACCACATACATTGAAAAAAGCTGGAAGTGGTGTGTGGCTCAAGTGGTAGAGCTCTACTCTTGAGAAAACCCAAAGACAGTGCTCAGACCCTGAGTTCAAGGCCCAGGACTGGCAAAAAAAAAAAAAGAAGAAAAGAAACGGAGTAATTCCAAAGTCATCCTATGAAGCCAATATCATCCTCATCCCAAAACCAGGTCAGTATCCAACAACAAAAAGAGAATTCCACACCAGTTTCTCTGATGAACATAGATGCAAAGATCTTCATTAGCCAACAGAATCTAGAAGCAAATTTTAAAAATCATACATTATGACCAAGTAGGTTTCATCCCACAGATGCAAGAGTGATTTAATATATGCAAAATCAGTCAATAATTTACCATGTCAACAGAGCCAAGACAAGAACCACATGATCATCTCAATAGATGCAGGGAAAAAAAAAAGGTTTTGACAAACTACGACATCAATTCATGTTCAAAGCTTTGGAGAAACTAGGACTGGAAGGAACATTTCTTAAAATAATAAAGGCAATACATGACAGACCAACAGCCAACATCATACTAAATGTGGAAAAACTAAAACCATTTCCCCTAAAGTCAAGAACAAGATAAGGATGCCCACTCTCTCCACTCCTCTTCAGTATAGTTCTGGAATTCTTGGCTAGGGCAGTAAGGCAAGAAAAGGACATAAAAGCGATTCACATAGGGAAAGAAGAAACTAAACTATCCTTATTGTCAGAGGACATGATCTTATATCTAAAGGACCCAAAAATCTCCACCCCCAAACTCAGATAGCTGATCAATTACTTCAGCAAAGTAGCAGGATACAAAATTAGCATACAAAAAATTATTAGCCTTTCTATATGCCGACAGTATACAAGCAGAAAGAGAAATTATAAGAATAATTCCATTTGCAATAGCTTCAAAAATAAAATACCTAGGAATTTAACCTAACCAAGGAGGTAAAAAAGCTTTATAGTGAAACCTATAAAAAATTGAAGAAAGAAATCAGAGAACATCAAGAAATGAGAAGACCTTCCATTTGGTTTGTGGATAGGCAGAACTAATATTACAAGTATGGGCATACCAGTAAAAATGATATTCATATGGAACAACAAAAGACCTAGGATAGCCAAAATTATTTTAGGAAAAAAAGCAATTTGGGTGGTATCACAAACCTGACTTCAAACTCTACTACAGAGCCATAATGACAAAACAGCTTGGTATTTGCACAAAAATATATCCAGTGATCCAGTGGAACAGATTAGAAGACCCAGGAATAAAACCACATACTTACAGTAATCTGGCATTTGACAAAGGAGCCAATGACATATGGTAGAAAAAATATAGCCTCTTCAACACTTGGTGTTGGGAAAAGTGGGAAGTCTTATGACCCTGCTTGTTACCATGAACTAGTATCAATTCAAAGTGGATCAAAGACATGAATGTCATCATGAAATTTTGAAACTACTGCGAGAGAGAAAGAGAAACATTAGAACTTATTATAGGTATAAAAAGAAACTTCTTGGGTAGAGTCCTAGAGGCACAACAGATAGGAGAGAAACTTGACAAGTGTTTCTGTACAGCTAAGGACATAGTTATGTACTGAACTAGAAAGACAGCCAACCAATTGGGAAAAGGTCTTTACCAGCAATACATCAAAGGCCTAATATCCAATATATACAAGGAGCTCAAGAAACCAACCCCTCTCAAACTTACTAAGCCAATCACTAAATGGAAAGGGAGTTAATGAGGACTTCTCAGAAGAAGAGGCAAGAATACTCAAGGAAATGCTTATCATCCCTGGCCATAAAGGAAATGTAAATCAAAACAACTCTGAGATTCCATCTCACTGAAGTTTTATTGGCCAACATTTTGAACAACAAATAATGCTGGCAGGTATGTGGGGGAAAAGGAACCCAACTTTACTGCTGGTGGGAATGTAAACTAGTACCACCACTCTGGAAAGCAGTCTGGAGGTTCCTCAAAAAACTAAACATAGACCTTCCCCATGACCCAGCCATGCCACTCCTAGTCATCTACCCTGGGCCAGGATATGATAAGGATATGAACCAGAATATGATAACACCTGCACATCCATATTCATCGCCACATTATTTACAATAGCCAAGGATGGAAATAGCCTAGATGCCCCACAATAGATAAGTGGATCCAAAAACTGTGGTGCAATGAAATTTTACAAAGCAATTAGAATAAAATAATGTCATTTGAAATGGATGGAACTAGAACAACTTAGGTTAAATGAGGTAAGCCAACATCGGAGAGATAAATGGCACATGTTCTCTCTGATATGTGGAAGTTAAATCTAAAATGCACTGGGATATGACAAATTACACAGGATTCTAGGTACTCACATACAATGAGACCACAAAGGTGCAATGCCTAAGTGCCTTTTCATATTTATAGAAATTAATATATATACTGAAATGAACTCCTAAGATATGGAAACAAAAGACTTTTTGAATTTGTTTTTTTCTTTTTGTGATGATTCTGTATTCTTTACCTAATAGATGCTGTATTCATCTGCATATCTTGGGGGGCACAATACAAAACTTGAGGAAAAGGGGTGAAAAGTGCAGCAGGGGAGCACACTGGACATGGATGAAAGTGAACTATACTATTTATGAGTAGAGATGGGAGAGAGGGAATGGAAGAGAATGGGGTAAAAGATGACACTGTATGAAAAGAAATGTACTCATTACCTGACTCATATAAGTGTAACCCCCATGTATATCACCTCTAAATTAACAATGAAGTAATTTTTTAAAGCAAACTAGAATTCTTACCAAGTCAAAATATCTTTCAAAAACAAATCTGAGACCAGAAGATCAGTGGAACAGAATAGAAGACCCAGAAACAGAACCACTTACCTATAGTCAACTTGTATTTGACAAAGGAGCCAAAGATATACAGTGGAACAAACACAGTCTATTCAATTATTGGTGCTGGCAAAACTGGGCAGCCACATGCAGAAAACTAAAAATTGACCCTAGCCTTTTGCCATGCACAAGCATTAACTCAAAGTGGATCAAAGACCTCAACGTCAGCCCGGAAACTGTGAAACTGCTACATGATAAAGTAGGAGAGACACTGGAACTCATAGGCACAGGCAAAAGATTCCTGAACAGAATCCCAGGGTCAAAACAGATTGGAGAGAGACTCGATAAATGGACTACCTAAAAATAAAAAGTTTCTGTACAGATAAAAACATAGTTGCAAAAGTAGAGAGACAGCCAACCAACTGGGAAAAGATATTCACCAACAATACATCTGACAAATGCTTAATATCCAGTATCTACAGGGAACTCAAGAAACTAATCCCCCGAAAACCCAATAAACCATTCACTAAATGGACAAGGGAACTAAAGAGAGATTTATCAGAAGAAGAGATTAAAATGGCAGAAAAGCATATGAGAAAATGTTCATCATCTATGGTCATAAAGGAAATGCAAATAAAAACAACCCTAAGATACCACCTTAACCCAACAAGAATGGCCAAGATTTTGAACTCAGACAATGACAGTTGTTGGTGGGGTTGTGGAGAAAAAGGAACCCTATTACACTGCTGGTGGGAATGTAGACTAGTTCAGCCACTCTGGAAAGTAGTGTGGAGGTTTCTTAAAGAACTGAAAATACACCTTCCCTATGATCCCGCCATACCACTTCTGGGCATATATCCTGAACATCATGACCCAGGATATTATAAGGATACCTGCTCAGCTATGTTCATCTCTGCACTATTCACAATAGCCAGGCGATGGAAACAACCCAGATGCCCTACTGCAGATGAATGGATACAGAAAATGTGGTATATATACACAATGGAATTCTACATAGCCAACAGACAAGATAAAATAATGGCATTCGCAGGGAAGTGGATGAATGTAGAGCAAATCATGTGGAGTAAGACAAGTCAAGACCTAAGGAAAAAAGGCGCATGGTATCCTTAATATGTGGCTATTAAATCCAAAGAGTACAAAAGCGAGGACTCAATAACTGCATACCCAAAGGTATGGACATGGTAATGGAAATATAAACATAACTATATAGACATAATGTTTTATTTCATAAATTAATGTTTCTATGACATACAAACCCTTAGTCTGATTTTGATTAAGTTCTAAATACTAAGTCCCAGTGATTGTAAATAGAGATTCCCTCCTTGAACACTTGTTTGTTAAACTTGTCATTTAAAATATGATGTAAAAATCAAAGTTAATAAATTCTCTAATAAAAAAACAAATCTGAGATTAAACATTTTCAAACATCTCAAAGCTGAAAGATTCTGTCAACAGCATGTTACAGGAAGTTCGAGTATAAATAAGTATTATCATATAACTACTTAATGATAACCAGACCAACTAATCTTTTTTTGCCAGTACTGGGGCTTGAACTCAGGGCGGGGGCACTGTCTCTGAGCTTTTGTGCACATGGCTTGTGCTCTATCACTTGAGCCACAGCTCCACTTCCAGCTTTTTGGTATCTACTTAGAGAGAAGAGTTTCCATAGACTTTCCTGCCTGGTTGACTTTAAACCATGATCCTCAGATTTCAGCCTCCTGAGTAGCTTAGAGGCATCAGCCACTGCTACCTGGAAGATCAGCTCATTCTCAAAGACACATCTATAAATATAATACTTAATTTTAACAAGTGTAATATTGCAAGAAGGAAAAAACTTTAGTCAATGACTATAATCAAAATAGTTACTATATTCAGTATGCTCTCAAACCAAATTCAGCACTATACGTTGCTAATTATGCACAAATAGGAAATAATTCCAGAGTTCTTACAATTGCATCAATATTTCTTTCTGAAAAATTTATATGAGTTATTTTCTTCAAGCATTGTGCAATAGTTTCATCCTTTCGGGGTTTAAGATTGCTGTTTCTGGCAATCAACTCCAAGGTCAGTCGAACCATAATGTCTCTATAAATTAAATTCTCAGCAGTAGTTCTGTTTTGATACCATGTTCAGAAGCAAATTAGGTAGTTTATTTCCAAATTTCTAAAAAATAACCAAGAAAGGGAATATTATGATATTATATTTTGACTTATTATTTTCTTATAAAAATTATGTAATAAGCTAGTCTACAGATTTTTTTGTGTATGTTGAGGTTCAAACCCATAGCCTCTTACAAGTTAGGCATGTAAGAGTTACATTCCAAGCCCATTTTTTTCTTTCTTGGAGAGAACAGTCTCACAGACTTTCTTGGGTGGGCTGACATCAAGCCACAGCTCTCAGATGCTTTCTTTCTCTCCTTTCCTTCCTTCCCTCCCTCCCTCCCGCCCTTCCTTCCTCTTTCTCTCTCTCTCTCTCTCTCTCTCTCTTTCATTTGTCCTTTCCCCCTTTTCCTTTCCTTTCCCTTCCTCAATCTGGTATCAAACTCACAACCCTCCTACTTGAACTTGAACTCTGTTCCTGAGTTCTTCAGCTCAAGGCTAATGCCCTACCGCTTGAGCCACAGTGGCACTTGGGGCTTTCTAGTGGTTAATTGGAGATAAGAGTCTCATGGACTTTAGAGCCCAGGCTGGCTTTGAACCTTATCTTCAGATCTCAGCCTCCTGAGTAGCTAGGATTTGTACAGGTATGAGTCACTGCACCCAGCAAGCCCAGCTTTTTTTTTTTTTTTTTTTTTGCAGTCAGGGGACTTGAACTCTGAGCCTGATCACTGTCCCTAAGCTCTTCAGCTCAAGGCTACAGCCCTACCCCTGGGTCTGGGTGTTGTCCCTAAGCTCTTCAGCTCAATTCTTGTTTTCTAGTGGATAATTGGAGATAAGAGTTATTCTTTAGTGCCTGGACTGGCTTTGAACTGTGATTATCAGATTTCAGCCTCCTGAATAGCTAGGATTACAGATGTGAGCCACTGCCCCAAGCCAGCCCAGCTTTTGATTTAACTTTTTTTCCATATATTTTTTATTGTAATTAATAGAAGGGTTGTTGGGAGCCAGAGTGGAATCAAACTATACCTTGACTTGCATCAGAGGATGGCTTTATTGGCTTATTGCTTTCTGGCCCTATTCTATGTAAATGACCTGAGAATTACCATATGAATGTAACACCTGGAGGTTCCCTGGGTCTGGAGGAGGGAAGAAGGGGGAGTGGAAAATAAACGCGGCAGTCTCGGGAGTCTTTACCTGGACTGCGGACATCCCGGACCCGGTGTGTCTGTCTCTCTTCTATTTCTTGCTAGTCCTTGCCCCCGATTTCAGGAACCCCAATCTGCGAACCCTGGTTTGCTGCCGGTTGGCCCCGGCAAAGGGTTACATTATATTTGCCAGATAGAAGGTGCATTACTTCACATACATTGATACCCTTTCTCATGTCTTGGTCCCCATTTCCCTACCCCCCACCCCCACCCCTCATCTTGTTTTCCCCCTTCCCTATCCAATTTCAGATAACCAAATACAAATATATCCAATATATCAGATAACAAAGTGAGATACTGTAACAATATGAGATAATCAAGGAAAAGCAAAACAGACGAGAGATAACAGTACATTAAGGACAACAATCTCATTATATGGCTTTTGTTTCTATATCCTAGAGGTCCTTTCCTTTAGTGTCATTCTATATGGCCTTATGTATCTAGGTTTTGCTCTATTGCAAATCTCTGCTATGAGAGCCCAAGGTTTCTACTGATTATGACAAATGAGGGAAACCATTGAGCCTATGTTCCTTTGAGTCTGGCTTACTTTACTTAATATGATTTTTTCCTAAGTCTTTCCATTTCCTAACAAATGGGGCAATGTCATTCTTTCTGACAGCAGCAAAGAATTCCATTGTGTACAAATACCACATCTTGTTGATCCACTCATCAACTGAGGGACATCTGGGTTGGTTCCATATCTTTGCTATGGTAAATAGTGCTGCAATGAACATCGTTGTGCTAGTAGATTTAGTATGTCCTTGTTTCTGGACCATTGGGTAAATGCCAAGTAGTGGAATTGCTGGGTCATAGGGGAGCTCTATGTTTGGTCTTTTGAGGATCTGCCATACTGCTTTCCATAGTGGTTGAACGAATTTAGCACTCCCACCAACAGTGTAGTAGTGATCCCTCCTGGCCACATCCCCTTCAGCATCTGTTGTTATTAGATTTTTTGATCCTGGCCATTCTAACTGGAGTGAGGTGGAATCTTAAGAGTTGTTTTGATTTGCATTTCTTTTATGACCAGAGATGTTGAGCATTTCTTCATGTGTCTATAGGCCATTTTTATTTCTTCTTCAGAGAAAACTCTCTTTAAGTCTTTGGCCCATTTTTTAATGGGATGGTTGTTTCTTTGGAGATTAGTGTTGGAGTGATTCAATTTTTTGAGCTGTTGATATATTTTAGATATGAGGCCTTTGTCTGTTGTATGGTTAGTGAAGATTTTCTCCCATTCTGTAGGCTTCCTATTTAATTTACTAGCTATATCCTTTGCCTTATAGAAGCTATGCAGTTTCAAGCAAACTTTACTTTCACTGAAACCATACATAGATCGAAACACAGTGATTGCTGGTGACTTTAACATACCACTCTCACCTATGGACAGACCAACCAGGCAAAAACTCAACAGAGAAACCTTAGATTTGAAGAACTGTGTAGACCAACTAGATCTAACAGACATCTGCAGATTATTCCACCCAGCAACAACACAATATACGTTTTTTTCAGCAGCACATGGAACATTTTCCAAAATAGACCACATTTTAGGGCATAAAACCTGGGCATATTCAGAAACACTAAAATTATTCCCTGCACTCTCTCAGACCACAAGGGCATCAAATTGGAACTAAACACCCATCTCCACCAACGAAAACCCTGTAACTCATGGAGATTGAACAACACATGGGTCCTCGAGGAGATCAGAACAGAAATCCAACAGTTTATGAAATTTAACAAAAAGGAGCATACAAAATACCAGCTCCTTTGGGACACGGCAAAGGCAGTAATCAGAGGAAAATTCATAGCTCTGAGTGCCTACAATAACAAATTGGAAAAAATCGCAAACCAACAATTTAATGTGTCACCTTAAGCTCCTGGAAAAAGAGCAACAAACCAACCCCAATCCCAGTAGAAGGAAGCAAATTATTAAAATCAAAGCAGAATTATTTAACTTTTAAATCATTTCCTCTTACTGAATAGTACCAAATTGTTGTTTGGAGCTTTTCCTTTTCCTTCTGGTGCTGGGCCTCACTAGGCATGTTCCCTACTATACTGACCTACATCTCCAGCTCTATTTTGTTATTTTTCTCTAGGAATAAAAAGGACTTGAAGAAATACTATCCAATGTTCAGTTTATAGGTGAAGAAGCTACATTCCAGAGAATTAGGTCTTCTTGACTCTCTTTCCCATAGTTAGCACAATAAGCATATTTATATCATAAAACCCATAAATCAGAATACATGATGTGAAAACCTTAAGTTACACATTGCAAAACAATACAAAGTACTTGAAAATGGAGCTGGCCTATGAATTTCATACTATAGTACTATAACTATAATCCAGAAGGAGCAACATAATGCTGTGCCTCCTAATTCCACGTTCAATTTTGGTTTCACTGCTTACTACTTAGATAATCTTGAGTAAGTTACCTCAGTTTTTAAAAAATAGGGCTAAGGGTAGTATGTCTCGGTGCAATAACATCTGCCTAGTATGTATGAGGTCCTGGGCTGGATCCCCAGCACTGTGGAATAAATAAGAAAATAATCAAATAAAACAAGATAAGAGACCCAATGGAGCTGGGACCATTGGTGTTACCTGTAGTCCCAGCCACTCAGAGGGTGAAGTAGAAGAGTTCTTGAGTTCAGGAGTTTGAGGTCACACAACTGAATATGTTCGAGAACCTGTCTCAAACAAATAAGGATAATGATGTTCACTTCAAAAGGACAGTGTGGAGATTCATGGGATAACAGTACGAAGTGTTCTTCCATGTGCCTGTACATAGAGTAATAATGTTTGCTGTCATTGTAATCATCACCATCAGCATCATTACTGCTTTGTTCACAAATATATCCATCTTCACTGTTTCCCCTCCAGTATATTGGGACTATTAAATAGGAGACAGCTTATCCAATACATTATTACTTTATATCATATAGCCATGTGTTGCCTGTAGTTTGTGGCAACCCTTTTTCCCCCATTATCCAGAAACTACAGCTATTTAAGTCACTATTTGTATATCAATTTGTTGGCTTGAATTCTGGGCTATCTCTTTGCTTTTGAGCTCAAATCTAGAGCTCTACCACTTTCAGCCTCAGCTCCACTTCCAGTTTTTGGTAGTTAACTGAAGATAATCTCATGGACTTTCCTGCCTGCAATAATCAGATCTCAGCCTCCTGAGCAGCTAGGATTACAGGTATGAGTGACCAGTGTCAACTTGTACTCATTGTGTGTGTGTGTGTGTGTGTGTGTGTGTGTGTGTGTGTGTGTGTGTGTGATGGGGCTTGAACTCTGGGCCTGTGCACTGTCCTTGAGCTCTTCAGCTCAAGGTTACCATCCTACCCCTGAGCCACAGCACCACTTCCTGTTTTCTAGTGATTAATTGGAGATAAGAGTCTCATAGTCTTTAGTGCCTAGGCTGGCTTTGAACTGCGATCCTCAGATCTCAGCCTCCTGAGTAGCTAGGATTATAGGCTTGAACCACTCCAGAGCCCAACTTGCAAGACTGTAAGAAATTTATTTCTCCCAATTCATGATCTTTGGGTGTTTCTATTATTTGTTTTTGCTGTTACAATGCTGCTTTAATTATTCTTGTGCAGGTCACCTTTAGCATGTGAGCAAAAGCTACTCTAAGGTTGAAACCAGAAGCACCTACTTCTGGGTTGCACACTTCCAACCATACTATATTTTGTCAAATTTTTCTTCATGGGCATTTTTTGTTTTTTTTTAGCATTGGCTGGTAGAATCACCCATTATTCTATAGCACTTGACTTTGCAGTTTTAACTTTTTGCCAAGCTTATATTAAATACCTCATGTCCTAACTTGCCATTCCCTACTTACTGCAGAGATTGGAAGTATGTTCCTGCTTACTGGCCTGTTAGAGTTCCACTTTTTTTAAATGTAATTTTTAGAACACATGTATTTTTTCCTAATAATAATTTTCCCCACTTAGGATATGCATAGCAAATATCTTGGCCTGTCTTTTTTATTCCCCCACTTGTTTTTAATGATAGCCTTGTGGGATGAGGCTAAGTGAAATGAACTAAAAAATATGGAAACAAGGTTTATCTCCATGGTTGTCTTTCATGTACTATGTGAAATTTATTTATTTACTCTTTTATTCCTCCTTATGGTTTATCCCCTAGTGTTGTATCTGACTTTGGTATCTGGTGTATTGTGTATACACTTATTTGTTTATTTGAATTAGGGAAGGGAAGGGGAAAAACAAGATGATGAAACAAAGGACAAAGGTGAACCAATGTAGCAGCAATATTCACAAAACAAAGTGTTGGAAATAAACTTCACAACTTGGGAGAGGATGGAGGGAGGGAACGACCCCCCCATAACATGGGAAGGGGTAACAATGTTCAAAAGTAATGTCCTCAGTACTTTACAAATGTAACTGTAACCCTTCTATATTTTACCCTGACAATAAATTTTTTAAAAAGATGTAGCCAAATATAGTCAACTTTATTTTGAATTTAGTCAGAAGAACAATTCGTTCTTTTTGGCTCATATTTTGTGGTTTACTTAGCAAGTCATTGCTTGCCCTAATTTTAAAATTTACTTATATTTTCTTTAAAAAGTTTTGTTTGGCTGGGAGTGTGGCCTAATGCTAGAGTGCTTACTGACCATGCATGAAGCCCTGAGTTTGATTCCTTTGTACCACATACACAGAAAAACCCAGAAGTGGTGCTGTAGTTCAAGTGGTAGCACTAGCCTTGAGAAAACCCAAGAACAGTGCCCAGGCCCCACGATTGGCAAAAAAAAAAAAAGTTTTATTTTACACATTTAGGTGTAGAACTGATTAATGTGTAAGAAGTGAGATAGTCTACCCATTGTTTCTCTATGAAGAATCAGTTATCCTAGTATTATGTGTAGTGTTGTTTCATGTATGCATCTGTCCTCAGTTCTATACTGTCTTAGTTCAGATAAATATCTTTTCACCTTGGTTATTCTTAGTCCTTATTTTACTCAATTTTAACATAATTTGTCATAGTCTATGAAAAACAATTCTCAGGACTTTGTTATGAATTGTGTGGAATTTATAAATGATTTATGAGGTAGTTTAATTTCCCTATTACTGAGTCTTGTTTTCTATGACTGTGGTTTATCTCTCCATTTGAGATGTGCTTCATTAATGACTTTCAATACTTTTATAATTCCCTTTGTTAAGGCCATGAATAAATTTTGTTGTATTTGGGGGGATATGTTTTTCCTAATGATGTAAATGTCATACTTTTAGAAATCATATCTCACATTTATAGTTTCTATATAAAAATAACTAGTTGGACATTTTTCATCATATATTCAGTAATACTGTGAATGATACAGTAATTCCAATAATTTATAGACCTTTTTGGGAGTTTTATGTTGAAAATCCAGACAATCAGACACCTTTCTTACTGATACTGGACTCAACAAAGTATTGGCAACATCTCAATACTAAATTATAATGCTTCCCCCCCAAACAGCTACTCTATGGTTAAAACATTAGCCATCTATTACTGTTATCTTTTCTTTTACATTCCAGAGATAAACTTAACTCAAAAAAGAACATACTGAAGATAAATTAAATTTTTGGGATTAAAAGATCTAGTCTCAGAGAACTTTGTCCTTTTCTTTCTGATACTTTGTTGGCTTGGTGAATATTGGCTTTTAATTCCCTTGAATATTTGTTTATGGTTTCTGTAAAACTAACTGTACTTGTTGGGTGCTCTTTTATGAGGTAGTAATTTAGGGGAGGATTGATGTTTACTGTTGTTTTAGTTTCTTCAATGGTTATACACTTATTTTTCTCTTCTGGAGTCTGAATACATGCACACACACAACTTACTTTTATGTCTACATTTTAAATTTGTTGTCATAAAATTTGTTCTATTTTAATTTTCCAACTTTAATGCTGTTCCCTTTGCCTTTCCTATTTTGTATTTTCTCAGTTTTTCCCTGATTAGTCTTGTCAGTTTTATCTTGAACAAACTTGTCTATTTTGTTAAGTAATTTAGAAAGTGCCAGTTTCAATACCTTGTTAATCATCTCTACTGCAGTTTCATTAATTTCTGTTTCATCTTTTGGAAATTTCTTTTCTCATATTTCCATTTCTCAAGGTCTAAATGTCCATGGCCTCCCATCTACACTGTTTTTTCTAATATAAAAAGATACAGTTGTTAAAAGGATACCTTTAGCTGTTTCTACAAGATATAGTATTTTCAAAAGAGATATGTTTTTAAAGTTGAATAACCAGTGGCCAAGAGTGTGGCCTAGTTGGTAGAGTGCTTGCCTAGCATGCACGAAGTCCTGGGTTCCATCCCTTGGTACCACATACATAAAAAAAGCTGGAATGGGTCTGTGGCTCAAGTGGTAGAGTGCTAGCCTCAAGAAAGCTCAAGGACAGTGCCCAGGATCTGAGTTCAGGCCCCAGGACTAGAACAAAAGTATAATAAATAAACAAATAAAAGTTGACTATCCACTTATTTCATTGGCCCATAATTTACAGTTTTAGAACTATTTCTGGGAATTTCAGATAGCTTTTGACAGTAAAGTGAAAATACATATTTTAAAGAGGTTATGCAAGTCAGAGGTTATGCAGTGGAGGAGTGTTGCATTAGTATTTATGGAGGAGATGACCCTTTGGGGTGATTTTGACCAATAGGAGAGAAGACCTACAAGGAATTTACTTTCTCTTCTTTCCCTTGAGCATTTCTGGAGACATGTTCATTGCAATCTCTCTCAACATGCTGTTATTTTGAGGTATAGTCTCTCTTACATTTGCTCTCTTCCTGTATCTGTCCAGTTCCCTTCTTTCCTTCACTCCTGTTTTACTGGGATTACAACTCCTAAGTATTGCTAACTCAAGGGTTTTTTTTTGTTTGTTTGTTTGTTTTGTTTTTGCTTTAGGCTGCTAAAAATAAAATAAATGATGTGAATCCCTATGAATGACTACTCTCTGGGAATTCTTTTTTTTTTTTTTTTTCCTTCTGGCTGAGCCTGAGAACTAAGTTGACACAGGGCAGAGAAAGAGGAGGAAACAATATATATTTAATACAAGTTTTCACAAGAAAATGAAGACTTAAAGACATAGGGTTGGACACATACATATTGAAGACAAAACCAGCAGAGATTTTTTTTTTTCCAATCTTGGGGCTTGAACTCGGAGCCTAGGCTCTGTCCTTGGGCTAGTACTCTACCACTTCCAGCTTTCTTCTGTGTATATGACATGGAGGAATAGAACCCAGGTCTTTTGTGCATGTTAGGCAAGCACTCTACCACTAGGCCAGGCTCCTGGCCCTCATCCTATCAATGTCTATTATCTGGATAGCTTCTAGGCCGCTGTGACCCGGGCCCCCCAGAGCCGGGCTGGGCACCCAACGCCGTTTGCAGCCCCCCCCCAACCCCCTTAACCAACCCGACTCCGGGGGCGCCACGGGTCTTCCAGATTCAGTTCCTGCCCACACGTCCAGGTAGGGACGTCAGAGGCGCGCCAGGGCCCCGGCCCCCGCACCCCCTTCCTCCGGAGCCGGTTCCCAGCCTCTCTCAAGATGGGGGCCCCAGCCACCGGGTCCCGGGGAAGGCTTACGTAGCCTACGCTAGGGCTTCTGCAGCCCCCCCAGGCTCCGTCCCGAGCGGGACGGTCACCTCTCCACTCGCAGGACTCGTCCAGCCCCTGGCTCCAGCTCCGGGCGTTTCCAGACGCCGCCTGCTCGCTCCCAGGACGCCGGCCGGCAGTTGCCCAGCGACCCGACGCTCGCGGCGGCTCGCACGGCTCTCGGGAGATCTCGGGAGATCTCGCGTGGCCTTGGGGCGCCTGGGGCAGGCTGGTGAGCCCTGACCTCCAGTGGAGGCCAGTGAACTTGCCGGGGCATCCTGGCAGGAGTCTGTCCTTGGTGTTCGTGCGCCAGGTAAGAGAAGGCTTTTGGCAGACCCCCAGTGGCTCCTGTTTGGTTAACTTGCTCTCAGCTTGGACTAGCTTAGGGCCCAATACCGTCCTTGTCCCAGGAACAAACCAGGAAAGGGATTCTCCGGATCGTATGGGCCACGCATTCCCCTGGGTTTGGGGTAGGTGACCTTCAAGGCATGCATCATGACCTCCTACCGTGCTAGCCCAGGTGGCAAGGCGCACATTTCCTTCCCTCTTCCACGCTTATTTTCCTTTCGAAGAAGACAGCTGGTAAGCGCATCCTTTCTGAAACCTTCCAACATCTTAAGGGATGTTCCCTCTTCTGCCACACCAACAACTGGGGTTAAATTATGTAGGTTGGCTCTCAGCCCTGTTTCTTTCTTTTTACTTTTTACTTTTTTATTGCCAGGATAATGTATAGAGTTACATTCGTCAGGTCGTAGGTGCATTACTTCTCGCATATTTCACTCAAAATTCTTGAAATCAGTTTCAGTTCGCCCTAAATCCTACAGATTTATGTCTAAAACTACCGTTTTATCTAACGTGAAAACCATTACATCCCATGACCCCCAATCCTGATATGAAAAATAGTTCTGTTTCTAGTCATGTCTGTAAGCACCATCCCAGAAAACCACACAGACAGGTCATGTAGTTGAAAGCAAGAAGACAAAGGCTGATCTCTGCAAGACAGAGAAGAGAGAATTGCTCTCAGGTAGGGGAGGTAATTATAGGGCAGGGGGGTGGGCGATAAAGACCAGAGAAGGGGCTGAGAGCAGGAGATCTTTAAAGTCGCAGCAGGACCCTGGAGATAATCAGCTGTCCAGGGCTAGACATTCTATAGCTGGCTTATCTCCAGGAAAGCATTCTATATTGAGACACATAGCAGCTAGCTGGTTTATACCAGGAAAACATCCCATATCTGGCACATAGC
Organism: Megascapheus bottae; assembly: GCF_031878675.1. Lineage (NCBI taxonomy): Eukaryota > Metazoa > Chordata > Mammalia > Rodentia > Geomyidae > Megascapheus > Megascapheus bottae. The sequence goes on from NC_143517.1 coordinate 16,779,254, forward strand.
TGAGACTATACATTCTATGGCCTGGCTTATCTCCAGGAAAACATTCTATATTGAGGCACATAGTCAGCTAGCTGGCTTATGCCAGGAAAACATCCCGTATCTGGCATGTAGCTGAGACTATGTATTCTATGGCCTGGCTTGTCTCCAGGAAAACATTCTATATTGGAGCACATGGTCAGGTTCAGACACATTGCATCTGGACACTAGAAATAATATGTGACCAGGAATGGGCACCAGACTAAAGTGACAGCATGTCACTGACACAGTTGAGGCTGGGTGTATGTGCACTTTGGGGTGGGAATGGGCAAAGGGCACATGCAGTTAGTGAATGGGCAACTGTGTTCAGGCCTTGCCTTTGGACACCCCAAGATGAGGGCTGTCAGAGGTCAAGAGTTAGAAGTGAAGGGCTAAAGGTCAGAGGGCAGGACCAGAGGTCAAAGGTCAGATAGCAAGGCCAGAGGCCAAGGGTTAGAAGGCAAAGGCCAGAGGTCAAGGGTCATGAGTCAAAGTTCAGACGTAAGAGTCAGAGGTGAAGGGTCAAAGGGCAAAGGTCAGGGATCAAGGATTAGAGGTCAGTGGTCATGGGGCAAAGGTCAGAGGTCAAGGGTTAGAGGCCAGGTTTAGGATAAGGTTAGAGTCAGGGTCAGAGGTTAGGGTTTGGTGCATCAACTCTGGGCCTGGCTGTTATCCCTGAGCTCTTCAGCTCAAGGATACCACCCTGTCACTTGAGCCACAGCACCACATATTGTTTTCTGGTGGTTAATTGGAGGTAAGAATCAAAGGTCAAAAACCAGGGGCTAGGGGGTCAAAGGTCAAGGGCCAGAGGTTAGAGGTTGAAGGTCAAGGGCCAGAGGTCAAATGTGGTCAAAGATCAGATTTAGATAAGGTTAGGGTTTAGGGTCAGGGTCAGGGTCAGGGGTCAGGGGTGGGGCTTGAACTCTGGTCCTGGATGCTGTCCCTGAGCTCTTCAGCTCAAGGCTACTGCCCTACCTCTGAAGTCACAGTGCCACTTCTGGTTTTCTGGTGGTTAAGTGGAGATAAGAGTCCTGTGGACTTTTCTGCCTTGGCTGGTTTGAACTGCAATCCTCAGGTCTCAGCCTCCTGAGTAGCTAGGATTACAGGCATGAAGACCCGGCTTCACTCAAAATTCTTGAAATCGGTTTCAGTTTGCCCTATATCCTACAGATTTCCTGGTCATATGTCTAAAACTAACATTTTACCTAATGTAAACCATTACATCCATGACCCCCCAATCCTGATATGAAAAATACTATAGTGTTTAGTTACGCCTGTAAGCACCATCCCAGAAAAACCACAATGACACAAGTCACATAGTTGAAAGCAAGATTTAATGTTCATCAAAGCCAACAAGGCTGATCTCCTGTGAAATAGAGAAGAGACTTTTCTTCCTGGACTGGCTTTGAGCCATGATTATCAGATCTCTGCCTCCTGAGTAGCTGGAATTATAGGCATGAACCATCAGTGATCAGCTAATTGTTCTTTTTGGATCTTATTCTTTAAATAAAGAATTAAAAATCACTTTGTGACTACAGATGTTTAAGATGAATTATGGATTTTTAATGAAATAATTAAAGGGAAAATAAGCTATCATCAACATATGAAATATAAACTGGACAGAGGGATATACACTGGGAGGTTGGGGCAGCAGGATATCAAGTTAAGGCCAACCTCAGATATATAAGGAGTTCAAGGCCAGCCTAAGCTACATATGTATACCTAGGCTACATATCACTAGACCTTGTCTCTAAAAAAAAAAAAAAAAGACATATAGCTCCTTTTTTAGTGGCACAGTGTTAAATAATCACCTGTATTTTCCAATGTGACAGAAATTTGGCAGACTACAAGAAATACTTGTCAGGGCCTGGAGTTTGACCTACTGGTAGAGTGCTTGCCTAGCATGCATGATTACCCGGGTTCAATTCCTCAGTACCACATACATAGAAAAAAGCCAGAAGTGGTGCCGAGGCTCAAGTGGTAGAGTGCTAGCCTTGAGAAAGTCCAAGGACAGTGCTCAGGCCCTCCAAGACTGGCAAAAAAGAAAAGAAATACTTGTCTTCAGTACCACATTAAGTTCAGCATAAAATACTCTTTAAGACTTTCCACTTTGGTAGATGTTGGGGAATTTGTATTTGAAAGAAATGTTACAAAATCTTGAGAGTCATTTTAAAAGGCACTTTTGGGAGAGAGATCTTGAAAAGTACCTTTAAAAAAGACCCAACTAGAGTTTCCAAGTAACTTTAGCCAGAAACATACTTTATATTTCATATGGTGTTCTACCTTTGTCAATCAGTATTTTCTAAGCACAGCACTGTAAAGCACTAAACAAAACTGTGATGATTAATTGCCTTTCATTGAGAAACTGAGAAAGCAAAGGGCTCAGACATGTATATCATCACATAACTCTATACAGACAAAAATAACATTAATTGGGTTTAATAGCTCTCCTTGTCTTCATCATGTAAGATTTGGATATAGTCATTTGTTTTGGAAAACTTCAAAGATGGTGTTAGTGGTCTTGCTTCCTGGTGTCCAGGCTCTTGAGTAAGCCTGTCCCCTTAAGTGGACCTGTTCTAGTGGCCTGTTCTAAGTCAACAGAATAAGGTATTTATGTGTTGTCCTTCCCTGATGAGGTTACAAAAGATTGTGACTTCTGCCTTGCAAGCAGATCTGTGGCTTGCACTCTTTGATAAAGCACGCTGTAATTTAGGAAAGTCCATATGATAAAGATCTGAAAGTAGTCTTCAGGAAACAGTGAAAAACTGATACTTAGTCCAGTGAGAAGTTAAATGCCAGAAACTCCCATCTGAACTGTAAAGCTGGTTGTCTCAGAAAAGATGTCATCCCTGGCCAACACCTGATTATAACCTTTCGAGAGATCTTGAATCCAAGGACCCAGATTCTTGGCTCCTGACAACTGTGGAAAATAAATGTGTGTTGTTTTAATTCACTATGTTTGGGGGTCATTTGTTAGGTGGCAGTGAACTATTACAGGAAGAAATGGAAAATTCCCTTAAGGAGAGAACAACTGTTCAGAGATTTGAGCCAGGATTCTAACTTTCATGAGATATTATGGTCAGAAGAGAGAAATTACAGTGATTATAGGAGGTAGTGGCTTATTTGGAACAAAAGGTTTCTTAAGAAACACTATATTCAGAAGCTGAAAGCTGAAACAATAGAAATGAAGCCCTTTTGGTTATGGATGAATTTCCATTCATAATTTCTATAACTTGTAGTTGATCCTGTATCTCAGTGCTTCTATAGAAGATAGGTGCCTTCTAATGCCACAATGTGTATTATTGGACCCCAATGATAAAATGATCTTCAAAAATCTTAACTTAGTAACTGATATCACTTATTTATAAGTGTGTATCATAAACTGATGACTGCATAGTTTATGTAAAAATGGTCCAACTGGTTTCTAGACATTCAGTAGGCCTGGATACCTAGAGGTATTGAAACCCAACCTGTCAAAACTCATTATTTTTCTAGTCTGTACAAATCTTATATGCTTGTTTTAATTACTGCTTTGCCCAGAGTCTATCCTGCTATAAAAACTGGTGCCTGACAGCCATCTTCAGCACTCCTACACATTGGCGACATACTTGTACCCTCAAATTCAATCACCAAATCAAGTTCATATCATCTCAGAAATGACTTTAAAGACAAGCTATTTCTCCACTGTTCCCATCACTATCTACGAATGATTAGCAAGTATTTTATCAAGTTTCACCATTCTTTTTTAACATTGTGATGGAAAATCCTGTTTCTTTTTTTCCAGTCTGGGGCTTGAATGCAGGGGCTAGGCACTGTCCCTGAGCATCTTTGTGCTTAAGGCTAATACTCTACCACTTGAGCCATAGCACCACATCTGGCTTTCTCTAAATAGCTTATTGGAGATAGGAGTCTCATGGACTCCTCAGTTGGCTTTGAATCATAATCCTCTGATTTCAGCCTTCTGAGTAACTAAGGATTACAGGTGTGAGCCACCTGTGCCTGGAAATTCCTTACTTTTAAGTGATGTATTTCCCTTAAATATTACCATCTGTTGGAAAGATTGAAAATTATCTCCCCTAAAATGTTGTGTACTGACATCAGGCACAATAGCACCAGCAGTTTCATTTATTTTTATAAGAGATAGATTACAAGCATGTGACAGAAAAGCTTGGAAATAATCATTAAACTGTGCCAAGGATAGTGCAAGAAATTATGCAGGGAAATCTAAAAATTCATCTTCATACTCAGTACCAGATGGTAGAAAATCATTACTTCTTTAAATAGTTGCTTAATCCAGGAAAACAGATTTGATAAACTGACATCTATTCTGTTTATGATCAAGTAACCTTCCAATGAAGGAAGTTCTAAAGAAAAAACTTGGATAAAAAATTTAAATAAAAGTCAACACTGCTATTAAAATGTTCCTTTCTTTTAATATGCCATGAAATACCTTGATTGTTTATTTTCTGAAGAAACTTTCCAGTAACATTTCCCAGTTCTTCTAAAAGTCTTTCAGTGCAGAAAGATGATGGATCGTTGTTCTGTCCATGGTCTTTTTGAAAGCACTACTAATGACTGTAATGATGACATGTTCTTATGTAATAGAAAAAAAGTTTTACAAAACTCAGTGTTTTGTGCATTTTTGTCTTTAAATATGGAAGTTTGGAGGCCAGGAGTTTAGCCTATTGGTAGAGTGCTTGCCTAGCATGCATGAAGACCCAGATTCAGTTCTTTGGTGCCACATATACAGAAAAAGCCAGAAGTGGTAGAGTGCTAGCCTTGAGAAAGCTCAAGGACAGTGGTGAGGCCCTGAGTTCAAGCCCCAACTGGCAAAAAAAGATGGCACTTTGTCCACTATGTTTTACAGTTCTTCTATCTTGAAATATAATACACATACTCTTTTCTAAAATGCTTTCTTTTTTTTTTACCCCATCCTCACCAGGGTGTCAAACTGTAACAAACGCAGCTGTAAGTTAAAGAATCTCACCCTTAAATCAGCTTCATTATCATAAAGATACATTTATATCACACAGTTATCTATGGTAAAAGGATATCTTCTGAAAAAATATTTTGCAAACATTGCCTTTGGAGTTCTAATTTAAATAATGTTTCATCTTTATATCTGAAACATTTATTGTTAAAGTTTAGTATGGCTTTTTTCGGGAAGAATTTGAGACTAAAGCACTTATAATTGTAAAAACTTTAGGTTAAGAAAATTTAGGTTTGAATTTTAGAAAGTTTCTTGCTTACGTTTTAGGAATTTCTTGAAGGCACTTTTTGGGGAACCTCTGTGTCTCCTAAAAGAGATCCAAGATTTTTCTTTAAATTTATCAGGCCCAATAATAAGTTCAACAAAAGTTTAATTACTTGCTGATGGATTAAAGCCGAGTAAAATTCAGCAATGTAACTACCCTCATGTTTTTTCAAAATAATGTTGTAAGTAGATGAAACAACTGATGTATCTGTGTACTGCTATATAACTGCTTCATCTTTTGACTCATTTTAGTGAGTTTGTTGGAAGGATTTCCATTCCAACATGATTGTTTTTTGAATATTGCTAGTGCTTTTTTTTTTTTGCCAGTTCTGGGCTTGAGCTCAGGGCCTGAGCACTGTCCTTGGACTTTCTCAAGGCTAGAGCTCTACCACTTGAGCCTCAGCACCACTTTCGGCTTTTTTCTATGTATGTAGTGCGGAGGAATCGAACCCTGGTCTTCGTGCATGCTAGGCAGGCACTCTACCACTAGGCCAAACTCCCGGCCCTGCTAGTGCTTTTTTAAAAAAATCAGTGTGTCCTGCAATGGTAATCTTTCACTGAAAAAAATTTTTTTTCATTCATGTCCTAAGTATATTAAGAAATTTGGGAAAATGTTATTCATTTTATAATTATCTTTTGTAGTATAATAAAAGTCATATTTACATTAAAAAGGCATGAACAATAGGGTTGCCAGTTGTTATAGAGGCTGAGATATGGGCATTTCTCTTTGAAGATAGCCCAGGCAGGAAAGTCTATGGGAGACTTTTATCTCTCATTATCCACCAATAAAGCCAAAAATAGAGCTGTGGCTCAAGTGGTAGAACCCTAGCTGAGCAAAACAGCTCAGGGACAGAATCCAGGTTCTCAGTTCTGAGAATTTGGGGTTTTGATAGATAGCAGTATTTTCATAAAACAGAACATACATTTTCCTTTTATTAACAGAAACAATGAACTTTAGAATTTGAGGACCAGAGCAGTTGCCACTTTATTAAAAGTTGCAATTCGAAATCCTGATGGTATATAATGTTCTTATAGTGTAACATATAATGAATAGTGGTATTGAGAATGCCCTTAGAAACATGAAGAAGAGGCTGGGAGATTGGCCTAGTGTTAGAGTGCTTGCCTAGCATGCATGAAGACCTGGGTTCAATTCCTCAATACAACAAATACATAGAAAAAGCCAGAAATGGTGCTGTGGCTCAAGTGGTAAAGCAGTAGCCTTGAGAAAGCCCAAGGATGTGCTTAAGCCCTGAGTTCAAACCCCATCAATATATCTTTTAGTTTAGTTTAGGATTTTTTTTAGGGGGGGTAGTAGTGGTGGTGGCACTGGGATTTGAATTCAGACCTTGTGCTAGCTAGGTAGACACTCTACCACTAGAGTCGTAACCCTAATTTTCTCTTTAGTGAATAGGCAAGCCATATACTAATCAGTAATCTTTAGATTTTACAACTGGAAGTCCATAGTGTTAATGTTTATCTAAACTACCATTTCAGTAGTTCGTAGTTCCTTATTATTATTCTTACTATTATTATTTTGCTGTGCTGAGAATCAAACAGAGGGCCTTTTAGATTCTCTAAAGTACTCTACTATTGAGCTTATAGCCACACCCAATTCATTTATTTTTTGCCAGTCCTGGGGCTTGAACTCAGGGCCTGAACACTGCCTTCGGACTTTCTCAAGGCTAGAACTGTACCACTTGAGCCACAGCACTGCTTCTAGCTTTATCTATGTATGTGGTACCAAGGAATTAAAACTGGCTCTTCATACGTGCTAGGCAAGCATTCTACCGCCAAACTCCCAAACACTCCCCTTCCCAATCCCATATATATATATATGGGATTGCCATATATATATATATATATAGTGCCACTTCCAATTTTCTAGTGGTTAGCTGGAGATAAGAGTCTCAAGGACTTTAGTGCCTGGGCTGGCATTGAACCCCGCTCCTCAGATCTCAGCCTCCTGAGTAGCTAGGATTACAGCTAGGAGTCCGCACCTGGCTTATGGTAAAATATTTTTAAAGTCTAGTATCTTAAGATAATAGCTTTGGTCATGCTGAAAAAAATATGCATGAAATAGCAGATGAATTACATGGGAATTGAAAAATAATAAAGCTCAACATATACAAGTTATAAAGGATTTATTCAGTGTCATCAACAATAAAAATAATAAGGTGTACTGAACATGAGGAGGTATGAAGTAGGAAGTTATAGGAATAAGAATGAATTATCAAGTTAAATGTTTATTTGGAGATCTTTATATTAACTGATTTTACAGGAAGTTCAGCTCTTTAAAGTCATAATTATTAGTGGTAAATTGATTTATTTTATGATAGATATTCATACCCTCTAAGATCCAACCTAACTGTTAAACATTACTCTAGACAATTTGCTTTTTTGTGCACATGCTTTTTAGGATTTAAATAGTACAACTGTGGTTCATCAAAACATACCCCAAGGCACAATACCATTTTACTTGATCATTAACAGTTTAGCATAATTGCTTAGTATAATCCAAAGAAAATATGAATACTGACACTGGGGGCTCTCCAATTTGTCAGGCAATTGTTCCATAATTTTTGGCACCAAGATTATTCACATGTTGAAAAAGCAATTAATCACTGGTGTTAGCTAGTAAATTATGATTTTAGCTGTTTCCTTACAAATCTAACATATAATGACAGAGTTCCTGATTTTGTTTTTGTAATATTCTGACTTCTGAGACAAACAGTTTAAATATGCCAATCTGGTCACAGTGGATCTGGACTATATATATATATATATATACACATATATATGCACACATATATGTATATATCCATGTATATGTTTTCTAAAACAAGATTATAACTCTGTTTATAATAGGTAGATTGGTAGTATTCCTGCCACTAATACTTAGATGGATAAAAGGTTTAGAAACCTTTAAAAAGAGATTAATTTCCTGTTTTCGAAGTCCTTTCCTCAGACTTAAAGTCCTTAAACTAGTAGTTTTGCCCTGAAAAGGTAAATTTGCAATTGGAACTTATAGTGACACAGATACATTTTATTTAGTGGATGACATTTAACTCATCATAATTTGAACACAATCATTTTTTATTATTTTATAAGAATATGCAAACAGTAAAAGCAACCATCTGTGTAGTATATTTTCCTGTCTTCTACCACCCCACACATTTTTCACTAATATGTGTGTCTTAGATCATAATTAAAACAATCCAGAAATATAGAAAGAAAACTTGGAAACTCAACCATCTGTGTTGTTGATTCAGCTACAAGTGGATACAGTGCAGACTTAGTAATATAAATGAAGTCTTCTCCACATGCCTGACATATACATCTGTACCTCATCACTCATGAAACCGTTTAGACACTCTGAACCTCTGCAATATGCAGTACTCCAATCTCCAAACAACTTCTCTAATTCATGGAAAAGTTACTTGTACTGTGATTCTCCTGTGTTTATTTTTATGTGCTTGCACTATTATGCAAGGCAGTGATTTTTCAAAGTTCAGAATACCAGGTAGTCATACTAATTTGTGCCAACAATCTACAGACTTGATCTCTCAAAAAGAGCAAGTGATGCTTGGTTTTATACATTATTTTCCAACTTAAGAAACACGAATGGCTTATTGGCTAGGTTGTTTTGGGCAATACTAATGATTTTAAAGTAAAAAAATACATGATATGGTATTGGTAATAAATAATTGGATTACTCACAAAAGTGTACAGTATAACAAAAATAGGACTAAATTCACAACTGTATTATGTATGTATATAATGAACACATGCACATATGTGCATCTGTTGAATCATTGCAAGTTGGACCTTGAGATATTAAAACAACCTAGTTAACATGGAACTCGCTTGATGTTGGGGTTTCCTTGGTCTCTTAATTGGCTCAATTCATTCCACATCCGCTGGCTTCTTTCTTCCTCTGTGTTCCAGCCTGGCCTTCTACTCTGGAGCTCCAGTTTTATTACCTGGACACTGGGATTAAATTTTTTATGATGACTAACATTTCCTGCATATTAGCACTGAAGCATTTGAGAAACTATCTCTGAAAAAATTGAAACTGAACAGAAAACAGACTTTACTTAGGAAAAATGGCTTTAGTTCAAAGATGTTAGATAATACTTTGCAGAAAAAGGCAAAACTTCATCCTATGATTTAGTCTATGAAGCATGCCAGCAAATGGAACCCTGACCACCTAGAAAGCTCAAAATTATAGAGTACTCATATAAGATATGACCATGAAAATACATTAAAACTGAAGATATACTTCAAACATATCAACAAATAGGTTTTTTTTTTTTAATAGTGGTAGTGGTACATGTGTGTGTTGGGGGTGTGCCACTTCTGGGTCTGAGTACTGTGCCTGAGCTGCTTTTGCACAAGGATAGCACCTTGCCACTTTGATCCATAGCTCTACTTCCAGCTTAATTGGAGATAAGATTCTAACAGACTTTCCTGATCAGGCTAGCTTGGAACTGAGATGCTCAGACCTCTACCTCCTGAGTAGCTGAGATTGCAGGTATGGGCATCCGTGTCTGGATTTTAATGAGATATCTTCATTGTTCTCACTGTAAAATTAAGTGTGGATCCCCAGTGGCTCACACCTGTAATCCTAGCTATTCAGGAAGTTGAGACCTGAGGATCACAGTTCAATGCCAGCCTCAGCACAAAAGTCCGTGAGACTTACTCCAATTAACCCAAGAAAATGGAAAGTAGCACTGTGGCTCAAGTGGTAGAGCACTAGCCTTTATCAGATGAGCTCAGGGACAGTACCCAGGCCTAGAGTTCAAGCCCCACAACTGACAAAAAAAAATGTGGATACTGTATCCAAGTCTTGGAATTAAAAGTGCATGTTTTCTCAGTTGGTTTCAATAACTTCCTAGTCTGGTGTGGAAATTGTAGCTACTTACTCAATTATGTCTTTGAGAGAAAACCACCTTGTTAGGATAATTAAGTGTGCTAGAGTGGCTGACACTTGGTGTAGTTGTTTGGATGCAAGTGTTCTTTGTTTTTGGCTAGTCCTGAGGTTTGAACTCAGCCTGGACATTGTGAACTTTCCACTTGAGTCTCAGCACCACTTCTGGCTTTTTCTGTGTCTGTAGTACTGAAGAATCAAACCCAGGGCTCCGTGCATGCTAGGCAAGCACTCTTCTACTAGGTCACACTCCTGGTCCTGGCAGGGTTTTTTTTTTTGTTTGTTTGTTTTGCCAGTCCTGGGGTGTGATCTTAGGGCCTGAGCACTGTCCTTGGGCATTCTCAAGGCTACAGCTCTGCCACAGCATCACTTCTGGCTTTTTCTGTGTATGTGGTACTGAGGAATTGAACCCAGGGCTTCATGCTTGCTAGGCAAGCACTCTACCACTCGGTCAAACTTATGCCCCCTTTTTTTTCTTTTAAGGACATAAAGTATGAGATGAACTAGAACCTTGAAATTGGAGGTATGTGCTTTTATTTGAAGGTATTGTGAAACAAAACCAAACTTTCAACATCCTGACAATTTTAAGTATTTGGGTTTTAATATTACTTTGGGTGCTAACTGGATTTTTCATCTTAACCACTCTTCTAAAGCTACTAGAAACCTTTTAGTCTTTTTCCAACTCTTCTGGTAGCATGTAAAGTCACTGGTAAAATTCCTTAAAGATCTTTCACTCCTTTTGCTCCTTCAGTCCCTTCTTTCTCTGCCCAATTTAAAAAAGCTGAAATTTCCACAAATCACACTTGAGCCCTCTGCACAGTTACTCTCCCTGCCCCCCTCATTTAGCTTTTACTGGTAAATCTCTAGAGTGCTTTTAGAAAAACAGTTTAGTCAGGCACTAGAGGCTCATGCCTATAATCCTCACTACTTGGGAAATGGAGAATGGGAGGATAGAAGTATTAAGGCCAAAACCCAGTACTGAAGAAAACAACCCACCCAGACCTGAGTGTGGTGGCACACACCTGTAATCTCAACTTCTCTAGAGACAGATGGAGACGGGACGTTAGAGAGCCCATGCATTGGCGGTGGTGTAGTCACCCTTCAGTGGCTGGCATCTGGCTGCTCAGGTTCTGCCCAGTTGCCTTCATCTCAGGTTTCTCTGAACCGAGCCTAACCACTAATGTCAACCCACTCACAATTTCTCACTGCTCCCCCTCTTAATATCAATTTCCTGTGCACAAAGCCGACTCCCACTTCCCCATTCCTATAGGTTTACTGATCACTCCTACAGGTTCACTACCCAATCATTACCCATTAGCTTAATAGCTGTTTGTTGCTGTTTGTTCTCTGTCTAGATGGAAGCAGCCTGCCAGCCTCTCTGACATTAAACCTTTCTTTCCGTGGACCTGGGTGCTGTGCTTTATTGGGTCAGGACTTCTAACACCATGTTAGTGCCAATACACTCCTTTCCCATAGCTTAGCATGCTCTTACCTAGGCAACGCCAGGCCCATTTGGTAAAGGCAGTAAAGAGTCAACCTTGTTCTCCCTTCACCTTGAGATGGCACTCCTTTGGGGCAGTACAATCATAAAAGGGAACAAGCTCCCCTAGTGTGACCTTCAGGTCTGGACAGCTGCAAGACCCCTTATCTGCCATTTGGGCAGCAACCATAAATCCTAGACCACCATGATGAAGCTCGTCTGGTCCACAGCAAAGTCCCCACCTCTTAGCCCCTCCTCGTCCCGCCTCTGTAGGTTATATAGGTCACCTGAGACAATAGCCAGCACTTCTCTCTTGTGAGAAGGAGTCTTGCAGCTCCCTCTGCTGACAATAAACCTTTCCTTTGTTCTCCGTGCCTGGAAGTCCCCTTGGTTTTCTGACAAAGTCTGAGGTAGCCTAACTTTGGTGTGTTGGCGGGGAACTAGGTATTATCTCGGTGGTGGCGGTGTGGGGGGGGCGGAATGTGAGCTACTTCCAAATCGCCCCCTCCCCGTTCTAGTCCCGCCCCAAGGATGACGACCCCTGGGGCCGGAACTTCTGCCAGACTAACAAGGCCAGGCTTCCTCAGGCTCCACAGCGCTCTCTGCATCCAATTCACAGCCTGCGTTCAGCTGCACCGGGAAGTGGACTTGGGCTCCCGCCGGTGGTAAGGTTTTCTTCCTCTGTCCCGGCTCGTAATTTTCCTAAAGCCTCGGTACCTGAGTCTGCGAGCTTGGGGGCCTCTGCGCCCCGGGGGCAGCGGGGAAGGATTGGGGAGGAGGGGCCCTTCTGCCTGGAGAGGCCGGGGTTGATGGCTGACGACCCCCCGCCCCCAACTTGCTTTCCTCACGAGGACGACACAGATCAGGGACTCCTGTCTATTCTTCCTAGACGGTCAGCATGGGAAACTCGCAGTCCAGCATCCCTGCGGTCTCGCCTCTGGGCTGTGCACTGGCCAATATGCTCTCTCTCCACCTGGCTCCTGCACTGGTTCATGACCTGGCATGCCAGTCCACGTGGCCGCTCAACGCACCTTCGATCCCATCCTCATCCAGGATACATATGTATCTACATACTGCCAGTGCTCGGGAAAATGGAACCGACCGCAGTGTTATGTTCAGGCTTTCTCCTTCCTTCGCCCTCACCCGGCGCTCACGCCAGCCCCTAAGCCATTCTCCGTAGAAGGCTCAGAAGCCTCGGCTTTAGACCCCGCTGATTAGTGTCACCCCCTTGTCGACGACCCTCCCCTACTAATCAACCTCGGCCTCCCGCAGTCTCGGCGCTCAACTCGGGTCTCCCACCCAACTGCCTTCCAGAGAGCCCTGCAGGCGCCTGAACAAACTTCTACTCTCCAGCCCCGCCCACCTTCGCCGCGACTCCTCCCTCTGTCTCCGCCCCCTCCCCCAGGCCCCACCTCCCGCTCCAGTCCCACCCGGTTTTGCTGCGGCTCCTCCCTCTGTCTCCGCCCCCTCGGCCCCCCACTTCAAGTTTAACCTTGCCTCTCCCTTCCTCCGCTCCCACCGGGCACTTCGGTCCCCCTTTCCCCCCCTCCCGAGCCCATCGGCTCCTCTTCCCGCCTCCTCTCCTGGAAGGCAGTCCTCCTGCTTCTCCCAGTCCTCCTGTCACACTCGCTCTCAATGGTCCAGGGAGCTCCGGATGCAGCCCGGGGGCTGGGTTTTAGGGAGGGGAGGGGGGGGGCTGATGGAATAGTAAGAGCACACAGGCCCTGCTCTCCAGGTGACCGATCTCCGATGCAACAGTTTGGGATCTTTCACCACAAACCCAGCAACTTTTGTGAGAGTCAATATCTTTGTCTTGCAGCCTTACCGTGATGTGCATACTGTACTATTCACTGCTCTCCTTCCTGAGGAGCCACGCCAGGTGTGGGAAAGGGCTCAGGATCGTGAAGATGAGATCCATTTAACAGATCAAACCTACTCAATAGGAATTGAGGCTGTCTCAGGGAGAGACCCCAATTAGAACTAAACTACCCATCAGGTATAGCTGGGGACCTTTTTATTACCAGCACCCTCGATGGCCTTGGCAAAGCCAACGGTAAGCCTGCAAACTAGGATACATTAGCTCAAGTCATTCGGGAGCAACAGGAAAATCCATCCGCTTTCCTCGAGCGCCTCACACAGGCATGCCTCCAGTACACTACTCTGGCCCCAGAGACCAAGAATGGCCAACAGTTACTAACAAATTTTTTATTCTTCCAATGCACCTCACACATTAAGGCTAAGCTTAAAAACAAAAAACAAAAAGCAAAACAAAAACCTCACACCCCAAGCGGAAATTTTAGAGACAGATAAAAAGGCCCTAAAAACAGAGATGCCAAATTACTAGCCAAGGCCCTTCACCAATCTGCCCCGCCTACTAAAAATAAGTCCCTCAAAGCCTTCCAGGCCCCTGCTTCAAATGTGGCCACATGGGCCACTGGCCATGCACCTGCTTCAACCCTCCACCACCAGCATGACCATGTCCTGAATGTGGTCAGAAGGGGCACTGGACAAGGGACTGTGCCGCAGAGGAATGAGCCAACCATCCTCCCCTCTGCTCTGGGTTAATCCACTCAATTGCCTTCATTCCCAGCATAGACTCCCTTCCCTCTTTCTATCTCTCTGCTTATACCCTTGAAAAGTCAGGCTCTCACTACCAGAACCAACCCAGATATCCCTCAGTCGATGATTGGACCAGCAAGATGTGGTATTTATCCACAATGGAATTCTGTGCTGCTGTCAGAAAGAATGACATCGCCCCATTTGTAAGGAAATGGAAAGACTTGGAAAAAATCATATTAAGTGAAGTAAGCCAGACCCCAAGAAACATAGGCTCAGTGGTTTCCCACATTTGTAATAATTAGTACACATCTAGGACTCTCCTAGCAGAGGATTATAGTAGTGCAAAACCTAGATACATAAGGTCATATAGGATGAGGCCAAATGAAAAGATCTCCAGGATATGGAAACAAGAGCTTTATCTTGAGTGATTGTTGTTCTTAATGTACTGTGTTATTTCTCTTCTCTTTGGTTGCCCTTTGGCTAATCTCATATTGTTACTGTATGACTTTGTTACCTGGTATATTGTATATACATTTATTTGTTTGAAATAGGAAAAGGAAGGGGGGAAAACAATGATTGGGAGGAGGTGGGAGGAGGGAAATAGGGACCAAAAACATGAGAAGGGGTATCAGTGTGTGAGAAGTAATGCACCTTCTATCTAGCGAATATAACTGTAATCCCTCTATACATCACAATAAAAAATAAAAGAAAAAAAAGAAAAGTATCCAACAAAATAAAGGGGATCTGTTTGGGTGGCTTACTCCCTGGCTCATGCCTATCTTGGGTCCATTAATAATTTTTTGCCTTGTACTAGTTGTGCCTTGCTTATTTAGGAATATGCAGAACATCCTTATGGGAAAGATGAGACTTTCATCAATCAGTCCATCAATCAGGTGCTCCTAGAAGGGACCCAGCTGAGTGTCCCCTGCTGACTACTTCACCCCCTTCTCAGCAGGAAGCAGCTCCAGAAGGAAAGACCTTTGCCCATACTCCAGACCTGGTGCCTTCATCCAATTATTAAAACAAAGAGGGGAGAATGTTAGCACAACATGCTCTTCTCCCAGACACTAGGCCCATTTGGTAGAGGCAGTAAATAATCAGCCTCTTCCCCCATTTACCTTGAGAAGGCACTCCTTTGAGAGCAGTTACAACCATATAAGGCAACAAGATCCCCTTGGAGTGACCTTCACGTCTGGGCAGCTGCAAGATTCTTTATCTGCCACTTGGGCAGTAGCCATAAATCCTGTCCTGCCATGATGAAGTCCCTGCCTCCTGGCCCCTGTAGTTTATATAGGTCACCTAAGATAATAGCCCACACTATTTTCTTTTGTGAGAAGGGTTTTTGCTGGTCCCTTTATCAGCAATTAACCTTTCCTTTGTTTTCTTGTGTGTGTGTGTGTGTGTGTGTGTGTGTGTGTGTGTGTGTGGCAAAGACTAATAGACCAGGTTGGGCAAAAAAGTTAGCTGGATCTAGGCCGGTGTGGTGGTTTACATCTATATTATCAGGTACAGGGAGGGAGGAGGTGTGGTGATAGCAGTCCCAGGCTGGTGTTGGGCAAAAAAATACAGACCCAAGTGTTAAGAATCTGTCTGAAGATAACTGAGGCTCACTCATCTGGTAGAGCACCTGCCTAGTGGGAAGCCAAGTTCAAATTGCCACAATAATCCTGTACATGTATCTTGTTTACGACTCCTAACTCCCCAATGCTGGTAGGATCAATTCCAAAGGCTCCTGTAAGAATTATTTTGGAACTACTTTTTTTTGTCCATCCTGGGGCTTGAACTATAGGCCTGGGTGCTGTCCCAGAGCCTCTTTGTGCAAGGTTAGTGCTGTACCACTTAAGCTACAGCACCACTTCATGCGCTTCCTGAGTAGTTTATTGGATTTAAGAGCCTCACAGTACTTTCCTGGCCTCGCTGGCTTTACACCTCTATCCTCAGATCTCAGCCTCCTGAGGATGACACGATTACAGACATGAGCCACTGGTGTTTGGCTTCAAGCTACCTTTTAACTTACCCCAGTCAATTAAATATCTTTGCCTATGGGATAATCTCAGCTTTGAATCATTCCCTTGCTTTCTGCCCTGACTTTCTCCACACTGTAGTATTCCTTGTCTGTAAGAGCAGCCTTCCTATTACTCTTTATTTGGCTAGACATTCATTCTTTCAAGTTTCAAGGTTAATGGTCAGGTTACTTCCTTTGGAAACCTACCTAACATACATTTCTTTAAAATAAACATTTCTCCCGAGGTTTCCCCAGCACACATTTTCTCCCATTAGTATACTTTTTTTTTTTTTTTTGTCGTTGTGGGCATTGACTTCTTCAGCTCAAGGCCACTGCTCTAGCCTGGGCCAGGGTGTTGTCCCTAAGCTCTTCAGTCAAGACTACTCCCTTACCCTTGAGCCATAGCCCCACATCCCATTTTCTAGTGATTATCTCAGCCTTCTGAGTAGTTAGGATTACAGGCATGGGCCACACCACACCTGGCTCCAAGTAATTCTTAATTTAGCTTTGACTTCTTTTGTGGCTGGTCCTGGGGCTTGAACTCAGGGCCTGAGCACTCTCCTTAGGCTTTCTCAAGGCTAGTGCTCTACCACTTGAGCCACAGCACCACTTCCAGCTTTTTTGTGTGTATATGGCACCAAGAAATTGAACCCAGGGCTTTGTGCATGCTAAGCGAATGCTCTACCATTAGGCCACACTCCAGGCCTTAGCGTTGACTTCTCTAGTGAGTTGTGAGGACAGTGGACATGCCTAGCTTGCGCAACATAACCAGAGTAACATTGGGTCTGGTTCAGCACAAAGCTCTTGGTGAATGTTTGAATGACCAGCTACCTTTGGCTAGCATCTCCAGTACATCATTTGACTTCCAGGAAAATAATTATTGGTGGCAGGAATTGGCTTCTGTTACATAGAACAAGAAACTGTTGAATCACATTTTAACCAACAGATTGTCAAAAGTAGGTTAAAAGCCATATTGGAAAGTGGTTCTGACCATTATATGGCAAGTGAAGTGTTGAAATTCTCTGAATACTTTCAGCAGATAACATTCTTTAGAAAATAGGAAAGGTCTAATATTTTTTCACAATCAAGAGCATTAAAGGAAAATAATCTAATATTTATCCCCCAAAGAATGAAAGGACAATTTAATTTTATAGACCTTTATTACAGGATTTTAATATCCAGGACACTTCGGAGCACCTTATACTGCTAATCAGATTTTTGGTAACTGGTTTTAAGAGTGTTACTTGAGTATTCTTCACATATGAACTTTCAGGCAAAAGTATTACTCAGTGATTATTTAGGAGATATTAATCTGATTAAATAGTTTATCCTTAATGACCTGAGACATCAATCCATGGATGGCTTCTATGGTAGTTTTACAGCTGAAAAAGAAAATCACAAAATATCAGACACGTAAGTTACCCTCATGTCTATCCATGTTTTCTCACATAATTTTCATGTTATTTCTATTTCTCAAACTATACCAATTTAAAATTTACCCTTTTAGTTTTTGTCCTCCTGCATTTCTTGGCTTTTTTCTTTTTTTGATCATGGGACTTGAACTCTGGGCCTGGGCGCTGTCCCTGAGCTCTTCAGCTCAAGGCTACCACCCTACTCCTTGAACTACAGTGCTACTTCCAGTTTTCTGGTGGTTAATTGGAGATAAAGAGTCTCACAGACTCTAGCATTTCATTAATATATATTACCTAGAATATTTATTTATTTATTTATTTATTTATTTATTTATTTATTTATTTATTGCCAGTCCTGGGCTTGAGTTCAGGGCCTGAGCACTGTCCTTGGGCTTTTTCCTCAAGGCTAGAGCTCTACCACTTGAGCCTCGGCACTACTTCTGGCTTTTTTCTATGTATGTAGTACTGAGGAATCAAACCTGGGTCTTTGTGCATGCTAGGCAAGCACTCTACCACTAGGCCAAACTCCAGGTCCAGAATAATTTTTTAAAAGGTAAAGGACTATGTGCTTTTATCCTGAGATAATCATAAATACTTTCCAAACAATTAAAACATTAGTTAATAATAGAAATGATAAAAAAAAGCAGAAACAATGACAAAATCCTGTGCCGAAAACTACCACAAAAAGGAAACTTCTTTTGCCCTTCTATGTTCCTGTTATATAATTCAAGATTTTTTTTTCTATAGAAATCTTTGTTTCGTAAGAAATTGAGATACAAATATAGACAAAATTACAGATATAAAGACAGTAAAACCATATCATACTAAAAGCATACCAAATATAAGTCTCATCGGCAAAGAAAAACATGACTTTTATTCAGGTCTCTTGCTGTATTCCTAAAAACCCACGAAGAAGGGAATAAGGTGGCTGGGAATGTGGCACAGTGGTAGAGTGCTTACCTAGCATGCATGAAGCCCTGGGTTCAATTCCTTAGTTCCACATAAACAGAAAAAGCTGGAAATGTGCTGTGGGTTCAAGTGGTATAGTGCTAGTCTTGAGCAAAAGCTCAGGGACAGTGCCTGAGTTCACACAAGTCCCATGATTGGCGAAAAAAAAAAAAAAAAAAAAAAAAAGGGAATAAGGTATTTCTAAGCCAAGACGACTTCTATTCTCAGATAAACTTCCCCTTCCCTTTTTCCTTCTTTAAAAAAAAATATTTTTTGGGGGGCTGGCTGCTGTCCCTGAGCTAGTGCTCTACCACTTTATCACCCGAGTCACAGAACCACTTCCAATTTTCTGGTGGTTAACTGGAGATAAGAGTCTCACAGACTTTCTTCCCTGGGCTAGTTCTGAAACATGATCCTCAGATCTCAGCCTCCTGAGTAGCTAGAATTATAAGCATGAGCTACGAGTGCCTGGGGCACTTTCCCTTCTTTTCCCTACAGATAAGATTTTTCTTTTTGCCCTCAGTCCTGGGACTTGAACTCATGACCTGAGCACCACCATTGAGCCTCTTTGTGCTCAAGGCTAATGCTGTACCACTTGAGTCACAGTGCCACTTCCAGCCTTTTCTTAGTTATTGGAGATAACAGTCTCATGGACTTTCCTGTCCAGGCTAGCTTTGAACCTTGATCTTAAGATCTCAGCCTCCTGAGTAGCTAGGGATTGTAGGTGTGAGCCACCAGCACCTAGCTAAGATTTGATTTTTCTTAAAGTAGATACAAATGTAAAACTTTATGTATATGTCAACATATTTTCTGCTTTCCAATATATTAAAATTCAAATTTTTATGGACAGAAATGATTAGTTATCTCAATTCTATGTAATTTAAGAATTAGAATGTATGCCAAATTATTATAGTATAGGTTGTCAGAGACTGTGTTGTTCAGGTTTGTTCCTAACAAAATCTTTGGTACTAAAACTTGGGATACTGAATTACTGCTAAGGAGGAATTCCAGAAGCATAAGGTTGAGATAGGCCAGTTATTTCTATGATATGTAAAGAGTTAAAAATGTTTGAAAAATTCAAATTTGGAACATTTAAGACATTTTAATTTAATCCTTTCAAAAACTCTTAAGTTAGCATAGGATTTTTTTTTTTTTTTTTTTTTTTTTTTTTTGGGTCAGTCAGGGCCTGGGCACTGTCCCTGAACTCTTCTACTCAAAGTTAGTGGTCTACCACTTTGAGCCATAGTGCCACTTCTCGATTTCTGGTGGCTAATTAAAGAGTGTCATAGACTTTCTTGTCTAGGCTGGCCTTGAACTATAATCCTTAGATCTCAGCCTCTCTATAACATTAGCTAGATCTTTTTTATTTTATTTTTTTGGTGGGTCATGGGGCTTGAACTTGGCCTGGGCATTGTCCCTGAGCTCTTCAGCTCAAGGCTACTGCCCTACCCCTGGGCCTGGGCGTTGTACCTGAGCTCTTCAGCTCAAGGCTACCTCCCTCGCCTTGAGCCAAGCCCCACTTGTCATTTGCCAAGCCCCACTTGTAGTTTTCTAGAGGTTAATTGGAGGTAAGAGTCTCAGGTCCTTTTGTACCTGGGCTGGCTTTGAACCTTGATTCTCAGATCTTAGCCTCCTGAGTAGCTAGGATGTAGTAGTGTGAGTCACTGTACCAGTCATTACCTTGATCTTTAAGTGTTTTATGTCTCCCTAGTTGTTAAAGGTAAAAACTGTGTATCAGAATAGAGGGAGGCAGAGCAAACAAATGCTGTCATATTTAAGGAATATTATATAAAAATTGAACTATGTAGCCATGCACAGGTGGCTCATGTCTACCTGCTGAGAAGGCTGAGATTTGAGGATTACATTTGTTTTTAGGACTTTTTTTTTGGTCAGTACCGGAGCGTGAACTCAGGAAGTGGGCACTGTCCTTGGGCTTTCTCAAGTCTAGAGCTCTACCACTTGAGCTACACACCACCTCCAGCCTTTTCTGTGTATGTGGTCTTCATGCATGCTAGGCAAGCACTCTACCACTAGGCCAAACTCCTGGCCCCCGTTTTCAGGATTCTTGTATTTTTATTTTTTATTAAGTAGTTGTATAAAGAGGGTTCAGTTCTACAAATCAAGTTGTACATACAATGTACCTTGATCAAAAGGAATCTGTAGGATTAATTTGTACCTGTCTCTTGTAGCTTTGGCGAGTTTGTCTTCTGACTTTCGGTCATGTGTTTCTAAACCCAACATGAAACTCCCTCGGCCTAGTTGGGCTTCTGATTGCTCTAGCTTTTCAGACAGATCAAACACCTGACCAGTGGTATAGTCTGCATTCTGTGGAGAAAATGGTATTGTTAAAAAATTACATCTCTCATTATGTCTATCTGTCTATCTATCTATATTTGCATACTCAAGATTAAACCTAGCATCCTGTGCAAGCCAGGCAAATTCTCTTTTGCCTTGTCTTTTGAAGAAAAATCTTACTAGTTCCCCTTGAACTAGTTCCGCCTTGAACTTCTGATCCTTCTGCCATAGCCTATAACTTGGTTTATTCTGCCAGATTACAGATGTGTAGATGTGTGTATGTGCATTTTTTTTTCTTGGTAGTTTTTTTTTTTTTTTTCCATGCAGGTCCTGGGGTTTGAACTCAGTGCTTAGGTTCTCTGAGCTTTTGTGCTTAAGGCCAGCACTCTACCATTTGAGCTACAAGTTCATTTCAAGCTTTTTGGTGATTAACTGGAAACTTCAATGCCCAGGTTGACTTTGAACTACAATCTTCAGATGTCAGCCTCCCGAACAGCTTGGATTATGGGTGTCAGTCACCTGCACCCAGCTCCAAAAGTACATATTTTTATGAAAATTAGTTTTAACATAGAAAATTTCACTTAAAATCCCAGGGGGCAGTCAAAGTAAGAATTCAAATTCCAGCTGCAAAAAACAGATTCTAGTTCCAGGTGTTTGAGGGTAGAGGCTTTTTGCTTATACTTTCAAGATTAAATTCGGAATTTGTCTTCTTGACTTCTTAAATGGAATATCTGCTATTATAGGAGGCTTTGAAGTACAGGTTTGATGTTTAGGTTTTAGCCGTGCTATAGATTAGCTGGGAAGTCTGGAGTAGGATTTGTGTTCTGAAAATGGGAGAAGGTGACAATCATCTTTAGCTTAATGCAATTATGAAACTTATGTGAAGTGATATGCAGGATGGACACTGTCACATACGCCACCTAGTAAAGTCTGAATAATTATTAATTTTGTTTTTGTTCTAATTGAACTTTTAGGAATAGCAGTCCAAATACTTAAAACAAATAACACTCATTTTTCTAGTGATAAGACTTTAATTATAGGAACTGGAAAATATGGAAATTGTCGGGTAATATAAAGGAAATAAACACTATTTTAGGTCTTGCACTCCTGAGGTGTTGTTGTTTCCACCTGAGAGCAACCAGTAAAGAGCTTGCCTTGGCCTAGCCACTCAAGTTTATCCCTCTGGTCTACAGCAGATCTAAGGATGGGCATGTACTTAAGTAAAGTCAGTCAGAAATGAGAGGCTTTGCCTGAGAGCATACAGGTACATGCTTGCAACTTGATTTTTTTCTTCTGAACACGAATGCAAGAAGCTAAAAGATCTAAAGTTAAAGCTGTCATCTTGTATTCATATAAAGCCTGACATGAACCTGACAATGCTGAGGGAAAAAACAAGACATTATAAACTTAAATGTAAACTTAATGGTGCCTAACGTATACTCTGTTGTTAGACTTAGTAACTTACACAACTCCCTTCCTTATTTTATTACTTGTCACAATAGTCATCAAGATAATCTGTTATCTGATGCAAAAAAAGCAATGCTTGTAATTTGTTCTCTATAAGTCTGTTCAAAGTATATGTAATCCCCCTGATCTGGCCAGTCTATTTGCCACTTAGGCTGCATCTCTTTAATATACTTAAATTGAAATTGCAATTTGATCCAGCTTAGAGGTGCAGATTCCCACCCCGACCCTCAGATCTCTAGACTTGGTGTCTGCACTAAGTAAGATATAGCTTTTCTGAGAAATAGGGTTTCAGATATTAAACAGTTTCTATAGCTTAAATAAAATCCAAAATTTCCAGGCAAGATGGCCCATGTACTTGGCAGTGTAAAGGCCAACTTGAGCTACGAAGTGATTCTGTTTCAATCCTTCTTCCCAAATTTTTTTCAAGTACATTCCTCAAAGAACAGTACTTACAGTAAGCAAGCTGGATGAACTCAATGTATTCACCCAGTATTTATTCCATAAAAGTTCAAGTAATTTGCGATCCAAAGAAGATTTGAAATATGAGACTTCTAACGCGTAGTATCTATGAAAAGAAAGTAAAGATTCTAGTAAGGGAAAGAAAATATTTAGTGATAACACATAGAAGTCATGATCAAATTTAAGCAAATTTTATTTTTTCTGGTAAATTATATTTTTTACTCAAATAGTATTATTTTTTCTCCATAGTCTGGGAGCTTGACTCAGGGCCTGGATACTGTCTCTAAGCTTCTTGGTTGTTTGCTCAAGGCTAGCACTCTACCACTTGAGTCACAACACATTTCCAGCTTTTTCTGCTTATGTGGTACTGAGGAATTGAACCCAGGACTTCATGCATGCTAGGCAAGCACTCTACCACTAAGTCACATTCCCAGACCTACTAATATTTTAGTTTTAATTCAAGAGAAAAATGGTAATGAGGAATGTCTTTCTTTTCTGAGTTGTGGTTGCAAATCTTCTGTTTACTGAATTGGTTTTGTAATTTTTCTCCTTCTGCAGAATCCAGAAAGTTCCAAGATCTTATTAATAATTAGAATTTCTGACTGACATGTCTTCTGAGTTTGTTAATTCTAACTAATGATATATAAGTATAATGAGCTCTCTATGTAAATTTTTGCCAGCTTAAAAAAAATACAACACATGGATTCCCTACTCTTTTCTTTCTAATTCTCGTATTAGGATCTACTGCTACTTTTTGGAAAGTATGCTCTAAGTATGTTCCCCTCTCCCTGCCTAAATGTCAGTACTAGGGTTTGAACTCAAGACCTTAAGCTCTCACTTGTCTTGTTTGCTCAGCTGGTGCTCCCAGTAGACTCTAGCTCTGTATTACTCTTTCTTAGCCTCCTCTGGTTTCCACACTCCCTTGGACAATGTATTTTTCCATTCCGGGGCTTAAGCTTAGGGCTTGAGCACTGTCCTTGGACTTTCTCAAGGCTTGCGCCTCAGCACCATCTCTGGCCTTTTCTATGTATATGTGGTACCAAGGAATCAAACCCTTGTCTTCATGCTTGCTAGGGAGGCACTCTATCACTAGGACAAACTCCCAGCCCTCCCTTGGACAATTTTTGATGGGTATGGGTATTATTGTGCTAGTTTGTAAATATGTACATGTATGTATGTATGTATGTATGTATGTATGTATGTGTATATATGTATATAAAATTTACTTCTACAACATCATCGTTTTTTTCCTTCCTTCTAGTTTTCTGTCATTCTTTTACAATCATGAAAAACAACAATCCCCCCCTCCCAGCCAGAATGTGGGTTAAAAGACAAAAGATTGAATATAAATGAGAAAAGGGTTGCCATTCAGAACATGAGAGTTCACAGACAAACATGCTCCTACTCTCAAGAGAAGTTCTCTTTCAACAGCACGAATACAATGGTGAAGCACAATCCTTTAAGACAGAAGTAAACCATTTTTACAGAAATATATCAGAGTTGGATGAAAATCAGATATATTCAGAAACAGTTTTAGAAAATCAAATTTTCTAAGAATTTATAAGTGAAAAATAAGAGCAATAGTAGTACATGTTAAGATGTTCCTTGACATTGACATCATTTACTCATTTCAGAAACAGTTCTTCTTTAAATGCCTACTCTTACAGGTGCCATGGCCTATTTTAAACCTAAGGATACTGCAGCTGGTATTTGTGTTCTCACGTAAGACATCAATGATAAGGAAGCACACATATCAAAGATGAAAAGAGCAAATAAGAAATAGGAAAGGGAGCCGGGCTCAATGGATCACAGCTGTAATCCTAGCTACTCAGGAGGCTGAGATCTGAGGATCAAGGTTCAAAACCAGCCTGGGCACAAAAGAACCTCAGACTCTCATCTCCAATTAACCTCTAGAAAATGGGATGTGGGGCTTGGCTCAAGTGTAGGGTGGTAGCCTTGAGCTGAATAGCTCAGGGACAGCACCCAGTCTGAGTTCAAGCCCCATGACCCACATAGAGAGGGGGTGGGGTGGGGAGGGAGAGAGGAAAAGGAAAGGGTAATAGGAAATTATATTTGAAGTAGTGATCAAAGAATATTTTCTGTTAAGAGGACCCTTACAAAGAAACTTGATGATTAAAATATGCAGGAATAAGCCTTGTAGAAATAAGGAAGAATGTTTTAGATGGAAGGAAGGGTAAACGCAAAAACTGTGAGGCAGAAGTCTGTGTAGCTCCTTCAACAAATGGCAAGAAGCAGTATATCTGGACTAGAGATAACCCAGATAAAGATAAAGAGTTGGTAGAGTTGAGCTGAGAAAGGAGACAGACCATTCAGGGTTGCATATTTTATGGCAAGTTACAGTCTTTATTTTTGGTGAAATGGGAAGTCATTTTGAGGAGGAACATGATTTGATTTACATTTTAACAGAATCACTCTGGCTGAGAAAAAAACCTTTAAATGGGTGAAAGGTATTCAAAAGAAGACCAGTTAGGCAGCCAGTACTATGGTTTTGTCTTTAAATATGGCAGCAGCTTCAACGATGGTCATAGAGACACAGTGAGAAAAAGGTAAAGAAAATAGCCTTTAGTGGGGCCTCTTCTTTCTCCGGAAAAATGCTCTACCACTTGAGCTATACTCCCAACCCTTTTTTTTTTCTTGCTTTTTCCCAGACCATCCTGAGATCTTGATCCTCCTGCTTATGCTTCTTGGTCAGCTGCATTCTTATACCCAGCTTATTTGCTGGGAGGAGGATCTCACAAATTGTTTTGCCTTCAGAGCTGGTCTTGAAGCATAATTCTCCCAATCTCTACTTCCCAAGTGGCTGAGACTGTAGGCCTATATCACTATTTGTAGCTCTTGTTGGCTTCTTCAACATTAAAAAAATTCAGATATAATTCCTATGCCAAAAACTTCATTATTTGAAAAAAATATGTCATTCAATGATTTTTTTTTTTTCATGTCTTCGTTGGCATTTGGAGTGAAAATGTATCTAAAGAGTTTCTGCTAGGGCTGAGAGCATGGCATAGTGGTAGAGTACTCACCTAGCATGCACAAAGCCCTGGTATCACATACACAGAAAACGGTGGAACTGGTACTGTGGCTCAAAGTGGTAAAACACTAGCCTTGAGAAAGTTCAAGGACAGTACCCAGGCCCTGAGTTCAAGCCTTAGGACTTGAAAAAAAAAAAAAAAACTTTGTTAAATGGAAATTGTGTATTTTAGTGGCTACAAACTTAGTTGTTTTCAAACAGAACTTTCAATGATTAATCTCTTTATGTGCTAAGTATATGATAAATTCAAATGTTATGAATATTAACATTTTGAATATAATTATATTTGAATATTATCCTCAATTGATGTTTTTATTCTTTCAGAAGGTACTTATAGGACTGAGAATGTGATTTAATGGTGGAGTGCTTGCTTAGCAAGCATGAATTTCTGGGTTTGATTCCTCAGTACCACATAAACAGAAGAAGGTGGAAGTAGTGCTGTGGCTCCAGTGGTAGAAAGCTAGCCTTGAGCGGAAGAAGCTCAGGGACAGAGCCCAGGTCCTGAGTTTGAGCTTCAGGAATGACCAAAAAAAAAAAGGTACTTAAATTATGAAATGCAAGTTGTTTGAGCCTATTTCTAATTTGTAAAATAAAGAGCTTGGACTGGATATCTTTGAGGTTTCTTAGGATCTTGGTATTAGATATATTATTTATTTATTTATTTTGTGGGTCATGGGGCTTGAACTTGCTTGGGTGCTGTCCCTGAGCTCTTCAGCTCAAGGCTACTGCCCAACCCTTGAGCCAAGCTCCAGTTTGAGTTTTCTACAGGTTAACTGGAGATAAGAGTCTCAGGTCCTTTAGTGCCTGGGCTGGGTTTGAACCTTGATCCTCAGAGCTCAGCCTCTTATTTTTATTTTTTGAAGAACTAGGGATTGAACTTAAGTCTTTGAGGGTACTAGGCAAGTGATCTACCTCTGAACTATGCTGAGCCTAGATACACTGGTGCATTACTTACTGTTTGCAGTGTACACCAAAGTCTTCTATTTTATTCAGTGGAATAGTCTGGTATTCAGAAGGTCCTTCATCAGGAGGTTTGTAGCCCTAAGCAAAAACAAAGAAAACAGAAGACTAAATGCAACAACAAAAACATGAAATTTTCAATGTAGCTTTTTATTTATGGAAACATTAATTATGGGGAGCCAAATACTCAATTTAACATAGTCATAAAAATGCATGGTAATTTCAATCCTTCACTAACTCCATTTGGTGGTTTGTATTTGCGTACATGTGTGCTCATGTGCGTGTGTGTGCATGTGCATGCATATGCAGTTCTGAATTCTGGGGCTGGGTATTACCCCTGAGCTTTTTTGTCCACTTCTAGCTTTTTGGTAGTTTACTGCAGATAAGTCTCATGAGCTTTCTTGCCCAGATTGGCTTCAAACCATGATCTTTAGATTTCAGTCCTGAAAAGCTATGATTATAGACGTTAAGTCAGTAGTGCCTAGCAGGAGATATATTTATGTAGAAGCTTCTATTGTAGACCAGACTCTCTAGGGGAGACTGACCTGTTTAGCCTTTTGTCTCTCTAGTACCTGTCAGAATGTTATAGATACACATAAATATTGTATTTGTAAATATTTATTATATTGATAAAAAGTGCTTTTCTAGTAAGCTTAAAGATGTATTTCAAACCAAGTGTTGGTGGCTCATAACTATAATCCTAGCTATTTAGGAGGCTGACATCCAAAGATCATGGCTCAATGCCAGCATGAGTTTCCAGGAAGGTCCAAGAGACTCTTATTTTCAGCAAATACCAGAAGTGCAGCTGTGGCTTAAGTTGTAGAGATCCTTGAGCAAAAAGCTCAGGGATAGCATGTAGGCTCTGAGTTCAAGGCCCAGAAGCAGCACCAAAACACACATAAAAAATCCTCCTCAAAGTTCATAAATAATATTACTTTTTGATATAGTCAATTTATGATAGACAACTGACAACTATTTTGTAAATATATTAAATTGATTTAGGCTAGACAGAAGTACTAATTGGGATGAAGAGGCTTAGGTATAAAACACTTTATTCAGGGGATGGAAGAGTTATTAGGTATTGAACACAAGGATTTGTGCATCTTAGACAAGCTATTTTAGCTATACCTCCTCAATCCTGTGGAAGGGAACTTGCCTAGTACAATGAAGCCCTGAGTTGGCACATGTACACACACACACACACACACACACACACACAATCATAGAAAAGTAAAATGCTAATCACAGCATTAACTTAAAAAAAAAAAGTTAGCTTAGCTACTCCGGAGGCTGAGATCTGAGAATCATGGTTCAAAGCCAGCCTGGGCACTAAAGTCTGTGAGAGCCTTATCTCCATTTAACCACTAGAAAATTGGAAGTGGTGCTGTGTCTCAAGGGAACAGCACTCAGGCCCAGAGTTCAAGCCCCATGACAGACAAAAAAAAAAAAAAAAAGACTTGTAATTACCTTTGGATATGTCCTAAAGGCTCCAAGATTCACTTTTCCTGCAGAAATTGTTCTGGTAGGATCAATCTATGAAAAATAAACAAATGATAATATATATAAATCATTATATTCCTCCATTTATTCAAACATTATACAAAAAAGTATATTCATACAATATGTAATACAGCATATCCTATATATTTTAGAATGTACTGCATATTCAATATATACTATATATTCTTAGATAGTATTATAAATTACATAAAATATGGGAAAAATAACCAGCCATCCCTCCCACCCAAATATCACATAAAAATCCACTGACATGGGTAATAAACGAATGAAATGGGTACAGCAGTGGCTCACAGTTAAAAAGTAAACAGCCAGGCACTGGTGGCTCACACCTGTAACCCTAGCTACTCAGGAGGCTGAGATCTGAGGATCTCAGTTCAAAGCTAGCCTGGGCATGAAACTCCATGAGACTCTTATCTCCCATTAACCATCAGAAAATAGGAAGTGGCACTGTGGCTCAAAGTGGTAGAGCCCTAGTCTTGATCTGAAGAGCTCAGAGACAGTGCCTACACCCAGAATTCAAGCCCCACAACCCACAAAACAACAAAAAAAGAAAACATAACTATTTTATCACTTAAAAAGATTATTTAATACTGCAGATGAATGGAT
Source organism: Megascapheus bottae (assembly GCF_031878675.1). Classification (NCBI taxonomy): domain Eukaryota; kingdom Metazoa; phylum Chordata; class Mammalia; order Rodentia; family Geomyidae; genus Megascapheus; species Megascapheus bottae. The sequence goes on from NC_143517.1 coordinate 16,808,211, forward strand.
ACAGAAAATGTGGTATATATACACAATGGAATTCTACATAGCCAACAGATGAATCTAGAGCGAATCATGTGGAGTGAGACAAGTCAAGACCTAAGGAACAAAAGGCGCATGGTATCCTTAATATGTGGCTATTAAATCCAAAGAGTACAAGAGCGAGGACTCAATAACTGCATACCCAAAGCTATGGACATGGTAATGGAAATATAAACATAACTATATAGACATAAAAACCTATGACCCTATAGACATAATGTTTTATTTCTTAAATTAATATGTTTCTATGACATACAAACCCTTAGCCTAATTTTGATTAAGTTCTAAATACTAAGTCCCAGTGATTATAAATAGATTCCCCCCTCCTTGAACACTTGTTTGTTAAACTTGTCATTTAAAATATGATGTAAAAATCAACATTAATAAATTCTTTAATAAAAAATATTATTTAAGCTGTGTATGGTGGTACATGTCTGTAATTCCAGCACTCCTGAGGTCATTTTAGGCTATATATCAAATTGAGGCCAGTCTGGACTACAAAGTAAGACTTTGTCTCAAAATCAATAAAACACATTTTATTTAATACTTAAAACACATTTTAAAATTTGATCATTTAAGAAGTCTTTCTTTTTCTATTAACAGATGAACATTTTCTACTTTTCTCCTAGAAACTTGGACAGTGGCTCTGGCAATTCCTGTTTATTCAATTCAGTCAATACTGACTGCCTAAAATGGGTTATATTTACCATGATTATCCCCATTTTATAGAGATGGAGTGGGTGGAGGATGAGATGCAAAGAAGTAACTTTTCCAAAACTTGAGATTCTAAGAGGTAAAAATTCAGATTCAAGCCTATGCAGACTGATACCAGAGCTTTGCTCTTTATTATACTGTTTTGATTTCTCAGTATACTTGCTTTAGAAAAATCTTCATGAAGAACTTAATTAGAATAGGTTTTAAAAGTAGTTACCACCACTGCTACAAATGGTTCCTGGAACTGCTGGTTAAGCATCTGTGTACTAACATCAATCCCAGAAAGCCAGCAGCCATAGCCAGGGTGGCTATGATACCAGCCAATTGCATTTTCGAGGCGGCCAACCTAACAAATGAAAAGGACAAAAAGCTTGAAATTACTGTTCAATTTCAGAGTAGTCATATGTTTTATATAATACTGACAGAATTGTACTGTGAAGGATTGTTCATAACATTAAAAAAAAAAAACCTGGATTTTCATCAGGCACTGGTGGCTCATACCTGTAATCCTGGCTACTACCTGTAGACTGAGATCTAAAGATCATGAAGCTATCCTGGGTAAGAAAGTCTATGAGACTCTTATCTCCAATTAAGCACCAAAAAAACTGGGAGCAGAGCTGTGGTTCAAGTGGTAGAGTGTAAGACTTTAGCAAAGAAGCTTGGGGGGCAGAGCCCAGGCTCTGAGTTTAAACCCCGGACCAGCACCAAAAATGGTTGTCTGAATAAAAATGCATACATAAAGCACAAAATAAACAAGCTACAATTAAGACAAGTTAATCAGTTTCTCTTCCATCCATTTAGTTTCTCAACCTAGATGCTATTCCTATAGCTAGGATCTTACACACACTTGCAGAGATATTATTTGCATGTGAATAAACATTCAAATATAATAGCATAGCACATAGTGTTTTTATTTTAGTTTTTCACCCAACAAAAAATTCTACAGTTTGCTCCATGTAAGTAAATACATAGATAGCTACTTTTTGAAAGCCTGTTTAAGTGGTCCATTAATGTATACACCAAAACTTAAGTGGCTTTATACTCCTGAATGTTTAAATAGTTCCCAACCTTTTAATTTTATTGTATCTGATTTAATTTTCTTGGTATTGGGGATAGTGAACTCAGGGCTTCCCACATCCTAAGTAAAGAAACCTTTTATTAAAAAAAACAAACAAACAAACCCCAAACCTCCCAAATAGATGCTTTTAAGAGACTTTTAATCTCATGTACACTTCACATAGAAATTGTTGAGTTTTAAACATTGAAATTTAACATGCAGAGGATAGTTTTAAGTTCAGAAAAAGAGTCATCTTGAAGCACTTAGTGGTTATTAAGCATTTTAATTATCTTTAAATAGTTGCGCATAAGAGTTGCCATTCAACAATGCAGTTTATAAATACAATGAATTTTGATCAGCCTCACTCCTTTTATCATTCTCAGTAACCTTCTAAGAAAGACTTTTTACCTGCTTGGCATTTTCTATATAGGCAGCCATGTACTCGTAAGCAGCAGCCTGAGCATTTACTCGGGTTTCAGTGCCTTCTACAGGCAAAGCAAAACTGTCCATAATGATCATGGTTTCACCATCCACCTTTCCAAGCATCAAACCCATCACCTCCAAGTTGCCTCCTGATCTGGCATGCATCACCATTTTCAGTAGAGCCAATGCTGAGATTTTGCAGTACTTAAAGTAATGGTGGCTACAAAACAAAATCAGGGTGTAATTAAACTTCTCATAAAAGGTACAATTTCAAAAGACATTTTGTTTTTATTTTGTAGGTCAAGGGCCTTGAACTCTAGGCCTGGGAGCTGTCCCTCAGCTCTTCAGCTCAAGGCTACAGCTTTACCACTTGAGCCACAGCCCCACTTCTGGTTTTCTGGTGGTTAATTGGAGGTAAGAGTCTCACAGACTTTCATGCCTGGGCTGGCTTTGAACTGTGATCCTCAGGTCTCAGCCTCCTGGGTAGCCAGGATGACACAGGCATGAGCCACTAGCACCTGGCAAAAGACAGTTTTTGAAATCATTACAAATTGTAGATTAGCGGGAAGCCAATGGCTCACACCTGTAATTCTAACACCTCAGGAGGCTGAGATCTCAGGATGAAGATTCCAGTTATCCACCACAAAGCCAGAAATAAGGTGTGGCTCAGGTGGTGGAGCACTAGCCTTGAGCAAACAACTCAGGGACAGTGATCAGGCTCTAAGTTTAAGCCCAAGGACCCCCTTGCCCCCCCCACCCCCATGCACATGCACACACATATTCATTCGCACACGGTGCTTAGCTTAGATTGTGACATATCGTAGAAGTTTTAAAAGTATTTCCACTTTGGGAGCAACCACGGGGCACGTGGAAACGGGCTCAAGGCAAAGTGTGTGGCACACGGGACAAACAAGGATGAGGATGCTGAGAGATGACAAAGCGAAGTCACCGCTGGTTGCCCCTTCACACCCAGAAGGTGTGAAGAAAAAAGGTTAAAGACAAAGAAAGTGAAGACGAAGTAGTGCCCAGCGGGGGGGGGGGAGTGTGCTGGCGAAGAGGAGGAGGGAGCTTGGGCTCCACGCACCCCGACGATCAGGGACCCAGACACCGCCCCCCTCCCCGCGGAATGACCAGCCCTCCCTCCGGGCCCCACGACTCCCACTCCCACTGGGGTTCTAAACCTCCCGCCGTCCCTCCCCTCCCCTGCGTCTCGCCAGGGACCTCCTCACTCCTTAGTCCAGGGCTTCGCCGCCAGGATCTCCTGCTGCTGCTTCTTGTCGTATTTGTAGATTTCATCGATACTCTGGGCTTCTTGCATGTTGTTGGCTAATTCCCAGGTTTTCTGAGCCATACCGCTCCCGGACGCCGCCATCTCCGAGGAATCGGGGGTGGGGGGGGGGACGTTTTCTCTGCAGCCGAGACAGCTACGTCACTTCGCTCTGTCTCTAAAAGCAGGCTTTAGTCCTTACTACGTGAGCAAATTCCCACTAGGTTCTCGAGGCAGCCATGACACCCAGGAGCGGAAGTGAGGTTGGTACGGACCATTCGGGGACAGGAGAGGGCCTTGAGGGAGAGTGGTCTAAAACACGTTTGCTTGTCTAGCTATGGAGAGAGGAATAGTCTGAGGGGTGAACATCGTGCGTTAGGTTTTGGAAAGTTGTGTAAATGAGTGAGTGCAAACATGACGTTTCGGCGTGGGAATGGTACAGTCCATCGCACCGGAAGAAGGGCGGGTAACGACGGGCCAGAAGCGAATTCGCCGTCCGTGTTCCGACTGCGCAGGCTCGGAATTCGCCCGGGCGTCGGTGGGTGGAGCTTTAAGGTGGCGTGGGAGGGTTTTTGTGGGGGTGTTGCAGGTTCCGTAAACAAGTTATTTGGAAGACGAAAAGTTATAAGGACGTCTTTGGAAAAACTGGGATGTAAATACTGTTGGATGCTGATTCTGAAGACGAAAAGCAAGGCATCCTGTTTAATACAACTTGATGCACAGGAGCTAAACCCCAAGGGTTCTGGGTTTCTAGACAGTTGCATTTTAGTTGGTTAGTACTAATGTCGTGTTCCGAATGGATTGGTTCCGTTTCTATCCTTCGACGTACCTGTAAAAGTTAACTATCCGTACATGTATTAGGAACTTAGTGTTGTGCAAATACCCAGTTTTGTCTTTGGTCAAATCGCGGCTATGACTTGCTTTTGTCCTGGGGCAGGCTACCTCTTCCAGCAGTTAATACTGTTTCATCTGTTTACTTTCCTTAATTTAGGCATTTTCCCTCCATTTGCTCATCCGACATCTGCCCTTCCCTCAGAGGGAAGGGGATTGGAATCGATCTTGTCTATTCTAGGGCTCAGCAGCTGAAGGACGTGGCAGAGTCGGCTGCAGCCCAGGGTGCTTTGATCACCTGACGTGCAGCCTCCGGGACGGCAGGGGGCGCCCACGCGCACACGCATCCTCTCCCCACCCCTCCCACCGGGCGCCAGCGGGGGCGGGGCCGGGTCAGGCGGTTGGCGCGGGGCGCGTGGGGGCTGGGCCTGAGAGGCGGAGCGCCGGGCCCGGCCGTCTGTCCCCGTGTTCCCGCGCCAGACAGCCACTGCCACCTCTCCCGACGGCCGAGAGCCCCTCTGGAGCGTCTGCGGGACGCGAGCCCGCTTTCCCAAGCACGAGTCCTCCGGCCGCGGGTGGACAAAAGGCCCCGCGGGATGTGGCTGGAGGTGGGTGGCACTGGCGAGAGAGAGTTCCTGGGCCGGGTTCGCGGGCCGAGGTGGGGGCCGTGGGCCTGGGGGGCGGAGGGCCGCGCGGCGGCCTGGCCTGCGAGCGGCGGTCGTGCGGAGTCGGAGTCGTGGGTTCCTCGGGGCAGCCGCTCCGGAGGCGCTGTCCGGGCTTGAGGGTTGGGGCCGGTGTCGGGAGTAACCGGGTCTGCGTGGCTGTTGGCGAGGCGGTGCCCAGGTGACCGGGGTGGGGTTGTGCCCCTCGGTTGCCATGGTTACGCGGCGCCGACTCCCGGGTCACCCCGGTGGCCGCCGTCGCGGGTGTTGTCGGGAGCCTGTTGCTTGACGACGCGTTGACGCTGTGGGAAGCCTCGGCGGTCCCCGGCGCCGGCAATGACGGGCTCGCCCCGACCGCGGGGCTGCCTCGGGCGGTTCCTCTCCGCGCGGGGGCCTGCGCCGCGCGGGGCTCGGTAGTGCTTAACGTTTGAGTGCTCGCCTCCGCCCTCGATCCCGTTGATCCCTTTGCGCCGTTGCTTTGCTACTACAGTTTAATCTTTACTGTAAGTCTTTAAGGTCAGTACTTTTTTTTTTTTTAATCATTTTCCCCCCTCTCCTGTAATTGCCTGGTCTCTTGAGCCAGAGCCTCTTTCCGTTTTGAATTTTAGGATTCTTATTTGGAGTTTGAACTCAGTTTTCGTTGAAGGGTTAGCGATGGGACTCATTTTAGAAGACGTCTGGTTAATTTTTGGGGAGGTGGGTGGATAGTGGGGCTTGAACTCTGCTCCTGGGCTTTGTCCCCGAGGTCTTCAGCTTTCAAGGCTAGCGCTCTACCACTTGAGCCACCGCCCCACTTCTGTTTTTTTTTTTTTTTTTTTTTTTCTGGTGTTACTTGGATATAAGAGTCTCCTGGACTTTCGTGTCCAGGATGGCTTTGAACCATGATCCTTAGATCTCAGCGTCCTGTGTACCTAGGATTATAGGCGTGAGCCACCAAGCGTCCAGCAAAGGTTAAATTTTGAAACCCCCTGGTTTTCAAGCACCATCTTATGCAAAGACTCAAAAACTGCCAATGTTAGTCGGGCGCGGTGGCTCACGTCTAGGATTGTAGCTACTCAGGAGGCTGAAATCTGAGGTCGTGGTTCAAAGCCAGCCCGGATACTGAAAACCCTGAAATTCATAGCTCCAATAAATCCTAGAAAACCGGAAGTAGTGCTGTGGCTCCAGAATTAGGGTGGTAGCTTTGAGGTGAAGAGTTCAGGAATACCGCCCAGGCCCAGAGTCCAAGCCCCACAACCGACAAAAAAAAAATAATAATAAAAAAACAAAAAACGACAAACAAAAAAAACCTTCCCAAAACTGCCAATGTGAGTTTGCCTAAAGCTGATTACTCTGAGATGGTTCAATTTTATATGGAAGAATGGCTTGTCATGTAGATAAGCAAGGCAGAATATCCTGGAAACTAGTAGGATGCTTTTCCTCTATTCTTTTTCTCTGACTTTGTTGTGGTGGTTGGATATCTGCAGAAATGCTCCACGGGGAAGACATTTTGGATCTTCTGCAACACAGATGATGTTCCGAGAGGCAGCAGGTGATTTAGACAAGATAAATTGAAACAGGTGTTTTCAGGACACATTTTTCTCAAGTGAGATTTTTTTTCAGACAGGATTTAACAATTAGAACCCAGATTTTTCATTATTTTCAACTATCATTCCACTTTCCTGAGTAGTAAAAAAATTTAAAATTTTGCATCTCTGAAAGGACAGCCAATATATGCAGCTGCCCTTGGTTACCATTGATGATGTATTACCAATAGATACTAAAATTCTGGGGTGGTTTTACATAGACTTTTTCTATCTTGTCCTCTGATCTTCCTTTTTTCCCCCTTCCCAGGAAATATTATTTGTTTCCTAGCAACAATTAGAAATCTTTACTACTTTGGTCACCCACCAGAGTAAGTTGTGTGCTTTTGCAGGAACCTTTTCCCACTTCTTATATTCTATCAGCCCTGTTCACCCTTTTTCCATTCTCCCCTCCTCTTTCCCTGAGCAGTTTGTGTTTGACCATCTGAGTATGTGATGATGATATATACTTACCTATATGTCCATGAATATGTATGTCTTTTAGTTCTAACTCCCACATATGATTGAAATCACGATAGTTTTTTTTTTGAGTCTGACTTGTCTTGTTCAGTATGATGTCCTCTACTTTCATCTATTTTCCTGCAAATGACATATCACTTTCCTTTATGGCTTTGTAATATTCCATAGTGTATGTGTATTTCATATCTTCTTTATCCATAGGATGAGTGAATTCTATGACATAGAAGTTATTTCTTGTGTAAAACTATAACTTAGGAATTTAGAAGGGGGCGTGGGAGGAGGGAAATGGGGACAAAAACATGAGAAGGGATAGCAATGATTGTTAAGTAATGCACCTTCTATCTGGCAAATATAATGTAACCCTTCTATTAATTATAATTAACAAAAAAGAATTTAGAAGGAGGTTGGGAGTTTGGCCTAGTGGTAGAGTACTTGCCCAGCTTGCCTGGGTTCGATTCCTCAGTACCATATACATAGAAAAAAGCCAGAAGTGGTGCTGAGGCTCAAGTGGTAAAGCTCTAGCCTTAAGAAAGTCCAAGGATGGTGCTCAGGCTCTGAGTTAAAGCCCCAGGGCTGGTCAAAAAACAAAAAAAATACAAAGAATTTAGAAACAATTCTAGAGCAGGGTTTCTGTCAGCTCAAATCCTATCTACTCAGGAGGCTGAGATCTTAGGATTGTGATTTGAAGCCAGCCCTCCAGGAAAATATGTGGGACTATTTCCAATTAATCACCAGGACACTGGAAGTGGTGCTGTTGTTCAAAGTTGTAGAGTGTTAGCATTGAGTGGAAATAGCTCAAGGATAGCCCCCAGGTCCTGAGTTCAAGCCCTATGACCAACATAAAAATCCCCAAACAACAATAATTCCAGGGCTTATTAAAAAGAAATTAATAGCTGGGTGCTGGTGATTCATACCTATAATCCTAACTACTCAGGATGCTGAGATCAGAGGGTTGAGGTTCAAAGCCAGCCTGGGCACAAAAGTTCATGTGACTCATCTCCAATTAACCACTAGACAACCAGAAGTGGGGACTGTAGCTCAAGTGGTAGACCAGCTCTAGCCTTGAACAGAAGAGCTCAGGGATAGCTTCCAGGCCCATAATTCAAGCCCTACGATCAACCAAAACAACAACAAAAAAGAAAACAAATTCATGATTTTAGATAAATGTAGAATTAAATGGGATGAACTAAGGGCTCTTGCTAACAATAATAAGCAAGTAAAGGTGTAGGGAATGATGGAAGTAACATTTTATAGCCAAGAATGAGGTTGGAGCAATCAATCAAGGTATAATACAGCTGATTTGAAGCCAGCATGAGAAAAACAGACAAATCCAGGTAACTACCAAAAGGTAGAAATGGAGGCATGACTCAAATGTGAAGAATGCCAGCTGTAAAGGAAAGAAGCTCAGCAGGAGTGTGAGGCCCCCAGGCTCAAAAATCAAAAGTTAGGGACCAGGAGTTTGGCCTAAGTGTTAGAGTGCTTACCTAGCACGCACGAAGACCCGGGTTTGATTCCTCGGTACCACATACATAGAAAAAAAGCCAGAAATGGTGCTGAGGTTCAAGTGGTAGAGCTCTAACCTTGAGAAAGTCCAAGGACAATGTTCAAGCCCAGGACTGGCCAAAAAAAAAAATCAAAAGTTAATATTAATTCTTGGGGAAAATTTTGATCAGGAGAAGGGTATTTACATAATCTTTCTTCACAGATTGCTATGGGAATAACAGTAGAGAAGTCAGGCAACTTCTTGAACAATTTATTAAAAAAAATAAGTACCATGTATTTTTACTGGTATTGCCTTGAGAAAGACACATTACATAAGGTTCCTGCTGAGAATATATGGTCTGAGTTTAATCATAAAGAAATAATGTCCTTTTGAAAGTGTGACAAACTTAAGTTTGAGCTTATGAGATAGGGATGGGCAGAGAAGAACTACTCATGATTAGTATACAGTGACTTTCTAGCTACCTGACTTTTGGTTAGCTGGGTGCTTGAAGAATACTTCTGACATATGCTTAGTAACTCAATGACATCAGAGAAAAGGGAATCGTGGCTCTGAGTGATTTTTGTGAAGAAATTAGAAAAGCACATTTCTGAAAAGAGACAAGTAAAAATGAAAAAAACAATAAAAAAGAAATAATGTCTTTTTGAATAATATCTAACTGTAGATTAGAAATGGTTTATTAAAAATGGTTAGTAGGTAGATTTTATTAAAATATTAATGTCTTAAGAGATTAAGCTCGTGCCGGGAGTTTGGCCTAGTGGCAGAGTGCTTGCCTAGCATCCGGGTTCGATTCATTGGTACCACATACATGGAAAAACTGGAAGTGGTGCTGTGGTTCAAGTGGTAGCGCACTATCCTTGAGAAAGTCCAAGGACATGGTTATCTCATATTGTTACAGTATCTCACTTTGTTATCTGATATATTGGATATATTTGTATTTGGTTATTGAAATTGGATAGGGAAGTGGGGAAAACAAGATGAGGGGTGGGAGTGGGGGGGAGGGAAATGGGGACCAAGACATGAGAAAGGGTATCAATGTATGTGAATTAATGCATCTTCTATCTGGCAAATAAAAAAAAAAAAAGAGATGAAGTCTGGATCCTGAATTGGGGAAATTGGGGAAAGGGAAAAATAAGATGTTACAGGCCAGCTGATAAGATTTTTTATAGCTTCTTTTCTTTTTTTTCTTTAATATATTTGTTATTGTAATTAATAGAAGGGTTACATTATACGCACCAGATAGAGGTGCATTACTTCACAAACATTGCCACCCCTTCTCATGTTTTTGTCCCCCATTTTCCTCCCCCCATCCCCTCCTCTCATCTTGTTTTTCCCTCTTCCCTATCCTATTTCAAACAAACAAACATATATTCAATATATCAGATAACAAGGTAAGATACTGTAACAAAATGAGATAACCAAAGGACAACAAAAGAGATGAGAAATAACTTAGTACATTAAGAACAACAATCATACATTATATGGCTCTTGTTTCCATATCCTGGAGGTCCTTTTATTTAGCCTCCTCCTGTATGACCTTATGTATCTAGGTTTTGCGCTATTGTAATCCTCTGCTAGGAGAGTCCTAGATGTGTACTACTTATTACAAATGAGGGAAACCATTGAGCCTATGTTCCTTTGAATCTGGCTTACTTCACTTAACATGATTTTTTCCAAGTCTTTCTATTTCCTTACAAATGGGGCAATGTCGTTCTTTCTGATGGCAGCATAGAATTCCATTGTGTATATATACTACATCTTGTTGTAGATTAGATTTTTTAAAAAGTATTTCTGAACTTAGTAAATCAAGCTAAAGTTAAGAAATTTGTCAAAGGTGCTGGAGATACTCAAGTGGTAGAGTACCTGCCCAGAGAACACAAGGAAGTCCCCGAGTTCAAACCTCAGTACTGCCAAAACAAACAAAACCCTAGGTCTTGTTATTCGAGAGTCTGAACTCAGTGCTAGGCAAATATTTTTCACTGAACTACATCCTCAGCTCCCACTCAGTTCTTAAGAAACACACCCTAGACAGTTTAGGTATTGATGATTGTGAGATAGGCATTTCACCCTCTGAATTAGAAGAAGTGTGCATGCATATGAAGATACAGCTTTGTATATACAAGCAAAGGATAATGCAGGGTAAAATCTGAACAATAAGAAATTAGTAAAGAGTGTATAAGAGTGCTCAGTGACTTTTGAGCAAGTTAGGAAGTGTCTATACCTCCCCCCCACCCCCCGGCTTGAATTCAGCCTGGGCACTGCCCCTGAGCTCTTCAGCTCAAGGCTACTGCCCTATCCTTGAGCCAAGCCCCACTTCCTATTTTCTAGAGGTTAATTGGAGATGAGTCTTTTTTTTGTGTGCCCAGGCTGGCTTTGAGAGTTGATCCTCAAATCTCAGCCTCCTGAGTAGCTGGGATTACAGGCATGAGCCACTGTGCCTGGCTATGTCATTAACATTTTGAACTTTTTTTTTGTCAGTCGTGGGACTTGAACTCTGGGCCTGTATGATGACCCTGAGCTCTTCAGCTCCAGGCTATCCACCTACCTCTTCAGGCACTGTGCCACTTCTGGTTTTCTGTTAGTTAATTGGAGATAAGATTCTCAAGGACTTTTCTTGCTCCAATGGCTTAGAACAGCGATTCTCAGATCTCAGCCTCCTGAGAAGCTAGCATTATAGGTGTGAGCCACTGGTTCCTGGCTTTAAAAACATTTTTTATGGGAGGAGAGAAATTATTTTTTCTTTTTGCCAGTCCTGGGGCTTGAACTCGGCCTGGGCACTATCCTTGGGCACTGTCCTTGGACACTTTTTCTTTTTTTTGCCAGTCCTGGGCTTGAGCCCAGGGCCTGAGCACTGTCCTTGGACTTTCTCAAGGCTAGAGCTCTACCACTTGAGCCTCAGCACCACTTCCAACTTTTTTCTATATGTAGTACTAAGGAATTGAACCCGGGTCTTCATGCATGCTAGGCAAGCACTTTAACCACTAGGCCAAACTCCCGGCCCCTGTTGGACACTTTTTGCTCAAGGTTAGCTCTCTGCCACTTGGGTCACAGCAACACTTCTGTCCTTTTCTGTGTATGTGATACCAAAGAATCAAACCCAGGGCTTCATGCATGCCAGGCCAGCACTCTACCACTAGGCTATGAGCTTATATTATATAAAATAATGGGTTTCATTAAGACATTTTCATACATATAATGTATTTGCATCAGATTCTTTTTGTCAGTCATGGGGCTTGAACTCAGGTCCTGGGCGCTGTCCCTGAGCTCTTCATTTCAAGGCTACTGCTCTACCACTTGAGCAAGAGCTCCACTTGTCAGATTTTTAAAAACTTTTTTAGACTTTCCTACAAAATTGGAAAAGAAGGAAGAATATTTATAATCAGGATTCTTTTTTGAAGTTATTTTTCAGGTTGGGGACTGGGTCACATGTTTTGTCTGGGGCAGCCCCATCGTCTTGTGGCCTTTGTAGCTGGGATCCTAGATGGCCATCATTTCCAGCTCATTTGTTGAAACAGCCCTAGCTAACTTTTGGCCTGGGATGGCCTCGAATTGTCCTCCTGACTTTACCTAGGGGATTTCAGGTGTGAGCCACTACATCCAGTATCAGGTTTAAATTTGAGGTTCTCAGTGTGGTAAGTGGGATTGAATGAGAAAAGTAGAATAGGTCTTCATCTTAATAATTAGCCTAAAAATAACTGTAATAAAGTTAAGCACGTTCAAGATTTTTTCTTTTTTTTTTAGCATCTGCAAAATGGCTGATAATTTAGATGAATTTATTGAAGATCAAAAAGCCAAATTGGCCAGAGACAAAGAAGAATTACAAAGTGATCCACCCTACATGGAAATGAAGGTTAGCAATTTTCTTCCAACATGCTTTATTAAAATAGTTTCTGAGGAGTACAACTCTGTAAATGCAAAACATTCCTTTCTATACATGAGTATCTTCTGTTTCATACATACTCTTTAGTTAGGTTATACCCTCATTCTGACTGGAGCCTGACTCCAGACAAGATTTCGGTGGTTTTGAGGATGGTTTTTCTTTTGTGGTGTTTTTGTATCTTACAGCATTTCTTCTCTCTCTTATCAGAGTTTTAATGCATAATTATTTGTTAGGAGACAGCACAAAGAAGTATAGAATATATACAGTGCAGATATACAAGGAAGTTCTCATTCTATATGAAAAAGTTAGATTAATGGATATAAAATTCTTTGAAATACCTATTAGTGAATTCATTTGGGTAGTTTATTTTGTACTATTTGTTTTGAAGAAGATTAATTTGTTAAAACTGTTTCTGTAACAGTGTCAAAAGTTTTAAAGTTATTCTCATTTTGGTGAAAGTAATTTGTCCATTTATCGAATTCTGAGATTATGCTAGATACTGCTAGTTTCTGAAAACACTTGTACTGATTAGACAGATTTGTAATGCTCTATCTTGGACTAAATGTATGTAGTAAGATACAGCAAGTAGATTAGTCTATGCCATATGTTCTATCATAATAGGAATAACTTTGCTCCAGTTTTCTGTCTTAACCTTTGTGTTAGCTTGTAGTAAGATTTATCCACATGCATGATTTGGATATTCTAATAATGGAGTATTTTTACTTGCATAGTTAATATTTTTTGTGTTAAGTGTTGATAAGGCACAGTATTAAAAGATTACATCTTATAGTAATCTATGTGATAAGTGATGCTGTGATTATCTAAATGAGTGAACGAGATGGGAAATTAAATACTGAGACGAAGGTGATAATAGAACTAGCCAGGAGTTTAGCCTAGTGATAGAGTGCTTGCTTAGCATACACAAAGACCCAGGTTTGATTCCTTGGTACCACATACATAGAAAAAACTGGAAGTGGTGCTGTGGTTCAAGTGGTAGAGCACTAGCCTTGAGAAAGCCCAAGGACAGTGCTCAGGCTCAGAGCTCAAGTCCAGGACTGGCAAAAAAATAAAATAAAATAAAATAAAAGTTAATAGAGCTGAGTGTGGTGGCTCACTCTTATAATTCTAGCTACTCAGGAGGCTGAATTCTGAGAATCAAGGTTCAAAGCTAGCTGGCACAAAAGGATCTGAGACCCTTATTTCCAATTAACCTCTCGAGAAGGGGAAGTGGGGCTTGGCTCAAAGGTAGAATGGTAGCCTTGAGCTGAAGAGCTCAGGGACAGGGCCCAGGCCTAGTTCAAGCCCCATGACCCATAAAAAAAAAAAAAAGAAAAAAGTTACTAGAACTAGGCTCTGACCCTTGTCAGCCTGACTCAGTGCTTATTTCCTAAGCCATCATAATTTTCTTTTTTCAATAATAATCTGTACATGGGTTATGCCAAGGATTTTATATCTATCATTTAGTTTAGTTATAATATCCTTGTGAAATAGGGGCCATAAATAAACACACCAAGAAAATAAGATTCAGAGGGATTAAATAATTAATCCAGGTAAACACAGGTAGGTTCAGAACTGCAACTTTCATCTAGTTCCAAAGTCTATGCTCTTAATTACCCTATAGTACTTAAAATTAGCATGCATTTTTTAGAGTTACATAGTATAATACTAGCTTTAAATATGGTTATTATAATCTCAAATAGTCAATAATCTTTTAAGTGTCAGTTCAAGATCATCTGATTGAAGCCTTGTAGTCTCTCTTTCAGCATTTCTGGGCTTACCAACTTTACTTTTTCCCATAGCTCCTTTCTTGTTCATTCTTTTCCTATTACATAATTTATATATAATGTTTATTGTGTGTCTTACCAACAGTTTAAAAGCTTATGAAGGCATAGGTTTTTATATATTGTTTTACTAATTAATGTAAAAATTCACTTATTGATTAATGCATGAATTAAATATTAGATTATTACAATAGTAGCATAACTTTGCTTAATATCTCAAAACTTATATTTAAATTTCTCCTATTATCATGTAATTTTGTGAAGTTTTTTAATTAAAGTTTTGATTAATTGCATATTTTGTGTAGTTCCTTGCCCTATTTGTAAACATTGTGTCTCTTTCAGGGAAAGACTTCAGAGAAGCTTTCTGAAAATAGTAAAATACTAGTTTCCATGGCTAAGGAAAACATACCTCCAAATAGTCAGCAGACCAAGGGGTCCTTAGGTATGTGATACATACTGACTTTAAGATATCTTTAGCAGGTCATTGTGAAAAAAATTTGTCTTTGTTAGAAGAAGATATTTATTTGAAACTCCAAATTGTTACTTTCTGGGATTATTCATGAGACAATGTGGATTGCATATGAAACTTAATTTATGCTGAGAACCTTGGACTTATTTTTATTAGTATTACATTAGTTAAGATTCAAAGAAATAAAAGCTGGGTTCCAGGACTTCAGTGAGGAGGCTAAAACCTGAAGTCAGCCTGGGCAGAAAAGCCTGAAAGCTCTTTTTCTAATCAACTAGCAAAATAGCCAGGCTGGAGATGTGGCTCAAGTGTCATAGTGATAGCTGTGAGCAAGCAAGCCAAATAAGCTCTAGGCTCTCAGTTCAAGGTTTTGTCCCAGCAAAAAAAATGTATGAAAATCATTGCAGCAAGTTTGTATAGCATAACTAAAAATTAATTTGATATATATATAGAGAGAGAGAGAAAGAGAGAGGAAAGAAAGAAAGAAAATGGACTTTTGTTTCAAAATCAGATATACTTCTTGAGCTGAAGAGCTCAGGGACAGTGCCCAGGCCGAGTTCAAGCCCCATGACCCCCCCCAAAAAAACCAAAAAACAAAAAGATACAAAACATTTGATTAAAGACCATCATTTATAGATTATATAATTAATGATATAAAAATTAATATGTGCCCAAACAGTTAGAAGGGTTGCAGTTTGAGGTCACCTTGGGCAAAAAGTTAAAAAAAAAAAAAAACCCACCGTAGGCCAGGAGCATAGCCTAATGGTAGAGTTCTTGCCCAGCATGCACAAAGCCCTCGTTTTGATTTCCCAGTACCATATACACAGAAAAAAAACAGATGTGGTGCTGTGACTCAGTGGTAGAGTGCTAGCCTTGAGAAAGCCCAAGGACTGTGCCTAGGTCCTCAGTTTAAGCCCTAGAGCTGTCAAACAATAACAATAACAAACCACAAAAGCCAATGAGACTTATTCACAAAAAATAAGCTGGTCACAATAGCTTCTACTTGTCATCCCAGCTACAGCTACATGGTAGGTGTAAATGGGAAGACCTTAGTCCAGGCTGGCTCGAGGCAACCAGAGTGAGATATTATCTGAAAAATAAAGCCAAAAAGGGCTGTGGGTATGGCTCTAGTACTAAATAATAATAATAATAATAATAACACTAGAGTCATAATGATTGATGATAGTTTTAGTATGAAAGGGTTTAGAAACTTTTTACCATTTTGACCTGTTGGCAGGTATAAGTTTTAAGAAAATAAGTTTTTTTTTTTTTTTTTTTTTTTTTTTTTTTTTATGGGTCGTGGGGCTTGAACTCGGCCTGGGCACTGTCCCTGAGCTCTTCAGCTCAAGGCTACCTCCCTACCCCTGGGCCTGGGCATTGTCCCTGAGCTCTTCAGCTTAAGGCTACCACCTTACCCTTGAGCCAAGCCCCACTTCCTTTTTTGTAGAGGTTAATTTGAGATGAGTATCACAGTCTTTAGTGCCCAGACTGGCTTTGAACCCTGATTCTCAGATCTCAGCCTCCTGAGTAGCTAGGATTTACAGGCATGAGCCACCATGCCTGGTGAAAATATGAATATTTTTAAGATACCTCTTGGGAATCATTGATGGTAGCTAAAATACAAAGTAAGTCAAATATGATTCAAAAATTGTTCTCAAAACTATCTGACTTAAAACTATTCTTAGCTGGACTATTTTATGGCTATAGATATGTTCCTAAATAGTTTATTTCTTTGCTTTGTATGCTTCCAAGTAAAAAGAATGCCATTGCTGTGTAGGAGACTAAATAGTAGTTAATGGACTTTTTATTACTTTACTGAAAATAATTTATCAAAATGTCCTGTGGTCAATAGCAGATTTATTGTTAACTTTTTACATTTTGATCTCTTATACGTGAGCTAATATGCACCTTTAGTGAATTAAAGTGTTAGTGAATTAAAGTGTTGATATAGTTCCTTGATCTTTAAGGTTTTCAGTTTCTTTAATTTATCTTCTGGTATTAGATTTTTCTTTTTCCAAGTCCTGGGGTTTGAACTCAGGGCCTGGGCACTGTCCTTAGACACTTTTTGCTCAAGGCTAGGGCTTTGCCACTTGAGCCACAGCGCCACTTTCTGCTTTTTCTGTGTATATGGTACCGAGGAATCTAACCCAGGGCTTTGTGCTATGCTCCCAGTTCTGTTTGTTTTTGAGAAAAAATTACTTTTTCCAGTCCCAGGGCTTGAACTCAGGGCCTTGGCACTGTCCCTGGACCAAGCACTCTACCACTTTTCAGCCCTATTTATTAATGAGCAGTTGTCCTAAAAGGTGCTTGTAGAGCAGTAATTGAGAACATATGAAAAGACAATTGATACACAGTTGGACCCTAATAGTGTTTTTCCTTCTTTTATATCTTATAAAAGGAAGTTTTTTTTTGATTTTTTGAGAATTATGTTAAGATCATACAGTCACAAGTGATAAACTGTTGAAAGTATAACTTAATGATAATTCCTTAGAAGGTGGCTTACACCTGTAATTCTAGCTCAGGAGGCTGAGATCTGAGGGTTTTGGTTCAAGGCCTGCCTGGGTATTAAAGACCCTAAGACTTTATCTCCAGTTAACCACTAGAAAACCAGAAGTGGTGCTGTGGCTCCAGGGGTAGGGTTGTAACTTTGAGCTGAAGAGCTCAGGGACAGGGCCCAGGCCTAGAGCTTAAGCCCCACACCGACCCACCCCCCAAAAAAAAAACAAAACCAAAAAACAAAACCCATATAATTCCTTCTGTCTGTCCTCTCATTGGTGTTGCTTAGAACAGATGTAGGCCTATATTTTCCCGCTTCATATACTAAGCGACTGCGCATTTATTCATATAACTTCCTTTATCAAGAGTGTGTTCACAACTTCTAAAACTATTCCAACTCCAATTTCATTCTGTGAGTTTTAGGCCCCAGATTTTTTTTTAGAAAAATATTATTTTTAAATTTAATTTTACTGTTAGTGTGTTGTATAGAAGGGTTTCAGTTTCATATAGGAGGTTGTGAGTACATTTTTTCTAGAACATTGTTATCCAAGCCCTCAGTTCTTTTGCAAACTTCAAATGGAAATAAATGTGTAATTTATTATTGAGCATCTCTACCTGAATGTCATGAGCTCAAAATTTATGTCTTATTAACTCATAATCCTCTGTAACCTTTTAGTGCTCACTATTTACTACTACTGGTAGTAAGTTGACTACCAGTCTTTTTTTTTTTGACAGTTGTAGGACTTGAACTCTGGCCTGGGCGCTTTCTCTGAGCTCTTCAGCTCAAGGCTAGTACTATACCATGTTAAGCCACCACAATACTTCTGTTATTTTGGTGGTTAATTGGAGGTAAGAGTCTCTGGTTTTCGAATTTTTGTGCCCTAGCTGGCTTTGAGACACAGTCCTCTGATCTCAGCCTCCTGAGTAGACAGGAATACTGGCATGAGCCACCAACACCTGGCTGACTAACAATCATCTCCCTCCATCCCCCCAGTTCTGAAGCTTGAACTCAGGGCCTGAGCACTGTACTTGAGCTTTCTCAAGGATAGCATTCTACCACTTGAGCCACAGCACCACTTCCAGCCTTTTCTGTGTATAATACCAAGGTATCAAACTAGGGCTTTGTGCATGCTAGGCAAGCACCAAGCATACTCTAGCAGTAAGCCATGCTCCCGGCCTTACCAGCCTACCAGTCATTCTTTTTTTTTTTTTTCTGGTCTTGGGTCTTGAACTTAAGACCTGGGTACTGACTGTCCTTGGACACTTTTTTTGCTCAAGGCTAGTGCTCTGCCACTTGAGCCACAATTCCACTTCCAGTTTTTTCTGTGTATGTGGTACTGGGGAATTGAACCCAAGGCTTCAAGCATGCTAGGTGAGAGCACACTACCCGCTAGGCTATGATCCTGCCCGCTCTACCAGTCATTCTTGATTCTCATCTTCTGGCAATCACAATCCAACTTCTCCTTGTGCCCCTGTGATGCTGCCAGCCTTCTCCCTATCCTGGAATGACCTCAGGGATCCCGGATGTACTCTTGGCATCAGGATTCCCATGTGAAATAACTAGACAAACACTTTGATTTGAATGCCTAACTCTCAAATTACTTTTCTCTAAAAAAATGTGTGTGTGTGTATATATATATATATATGTATATATATATATATATATGCTGCTCTTTCACTTTTTTTGCTTTATAGTCTACTTCCCTCTGCTAGGTCTCTCCACAGGTTTTTTTTTTTTTTTGCTAGTCCTGGGGCTTGAACTTGGCCTGGGCACTGTCCTTGGGCTTCTCAAGGCTAGTGTTCTACCACTTGAGCCCCAGCCCCACTTCCAGCTTTTTTTGTATATGTGGTACAGAGGAATTGAACCCAGGGCTTCGTGCATGCTAGGCAAGCACTTTAACACTAAGTCGTGTTCCTGGCCCCTCTGCACAATTTTTTATAACTGTCTGAAAATGTGAATTTGATCATGTTAGTCTCTTTCAGTGCCATATTTTAACTAATTTAACATATAATTTTAACTTATGTCTCCCAGATTTGGAGAAATACTGGTAGCTCAAAGTACAACTATCACATAGCAGTAGACTGTTATGATTTTACAAATTCATTTTTTCTAGGTATTGGTATGTATGAATAATGCAACCCATGTGGCTCCTTCTTCCACTGTTTCAGGGAATGGGAAGTCTATATCAATCTTTGGTTATTTCCTGTTGGTGACTTAAGAATTTCCTTTTGCCAGGCATGCCTTCCAGTTGTCTCTTTTTGCTTATGTATGGTGTTTTGTTTTTTTGAGTCTCAAAGGAAAAGTCATATTTACCTATCACCTGTATATCTCCTATTATTGTAACTTAACATCTCAAAGTAGATGTGACATGAATGTAGGTAAATTTGGATTTTGTTTTATATCCCGATATTAATATCTGAATCTGACCCTTTTAATATTTATTTATTTATTTAAATTTTCTGTTCTTTTCATTTACTTATCTTGCCTCAGGTATCAAATACTTAGGAATAAATATTAAAAAAACTTAAAAAGAAAGATGCCATTGTCATAGACTGTGAGGTTATCATAATGTCAATTTTTCCCTGGGTACTAATAGCTCTTGTTATCTGAGGCTGAGATCTCAACATGGTTCTAGCCAGGCTAAACAGAAAAGTCCTAAGACTTCATTTCCAAAATAACCAATAAATACTGGTCTCATGGCCCAAATGGTAGAGTATTAGCTGAGCAAGTAAGTTGAGCCATGCATAAGTTCCTGAGTTCAAACCTTGGTACTGGAAGAATTGGGGGAAAAAAATGTCAGTTTTCCACATGTAGTACATTGCAACAGCAGCTTCCTTTTTTTTTTTTTTGGAGATACTGGGGCTTTGAGCTCAGAGTTACATGCTTGCTAAGCAGGAACACTCTGTTACTGTTTTTGTGTGTGTGAGTACATGTATGTGTGCATGTATGTTTTCTGGTCCTGGGGCTTGAACTTCGAGCCTGGACACTGTCCCTGAGATGTTTTCTTTCCTCAATGATAGCGCTCTACCATAGCTCAAGTGTCTCATAGATTTTTCTTCCCAGGCTAGCTTTGAACATTGATCCTTAGATTTTAGCCTCCTCAGTAGATAGGATTACAGGTGTAAGCCACTGGTGCCTTACTCTTGAGGTTATTTAGTTATTTTTCAGGTAAGATCCTTAGGGATTTTTGTCCCTGGCAGTTATGGGACCATAATCGTTCTACTTAGTGTCCCACATAGAAAAAAACCTTTTTGTTGCTCTTTATGAATAGTAATTGAAAAGTACTAAGTATAAATAAGTCTGGTTAAATGAGCTTTATTTAAATTGAAATTGCTACTCCAAAGATAAGAGGGTAAAAAAGTCAACCTTAGAACAAGAAAATGTATTTTTGTTGTGTCTGAAGAATTTGTTATCTGTGTGTATTATGTATGTCCTATAAATTAGTAGAAAAAAGACAATTGAACTTAAAATTTGAGCAAAAGACTTGGATGGTAGTTTATATTAGAGGATATCCATATTCATTTAAAAGGCCCTCATTATTTGGCATAGGGAACATGATGATTGGAATTACAGTGAGATAGTACTATAGACCTTTGAAGAACTTAATAGTGGAATAACAAAAGAGTATGAATTAACTGGAATTCATTCATTGCTGATGAGAATGTATAATGGTATAACCGGACAACTGATATTATCTACAAAACTCTGTACTAGGCAAGAAAAATACATGTGTGTGTCTGTCCTGCCTACCAAAAGACACATCTTAAAGTGTCAAAACTTTGCTTATAATATTGCTCCCACAAACAGAAGGAAACAACACATATGTCTGATAGGACAAGTGAGAATTGTCCACACCCTAGGATCCTATGTAGAAATTTAAAGAGGTGAAACAACTGATTGTGGTAGCTGATACTTGAAATCCTAGCCACTCAGGAAGCTGAGATTTGGATAAGCACAATTCTTTTTTTTGCCAGTCCTGGGCTTGAGCTCAGGGCCTGAGCACCATCCTTGGACTTTCTCAGCACCACTTCTGGCTTTTTCTATGTATGTGGTACTGAAGAATCGAACCCAGGTCTTCGTGCATGCTAGGCAAGCACTGTACCACTAGGCCAAACTCCCAGCCTGGATAATCACAATTCTAGGATGTCTTGGTCAAAAATTTTCCATAAAGATCTTAACAGAAAAAGCTGAAAAAGTGGCTGCATAACTCTCATCCCAACAAGAAACATAAAATCTGACAAACTCATGAGATCCTATTGAAAAAGACCCAAAGCAAAAAAGAATGGTAGTATGGCTTAAGCAGAACACCTGCCTATCAGGTTCAGGGCCTTAATTCAGGCTACAGTATTGCCCAGAAAAAAAAATGCTGTATATATCATGAAGCTGCATCTAATAGACATATCTAGTAAAAGCAGCAAGATATGAAAAAGTACAAATTTTTTGTTGAAGTTCAAGAAGAAGCATAGTATATCTAATTGATAGAAATCTAAACACCTCAAATATGGGTGGGGATGTTGGCTGAGATGATATATAAGTATGCTTTCTGAAGTACTTCAAATCTCCATCTGGGTTTTAATTACTTGAGTACATTCAAATTCATTGAGCAACATAAGATTATGCTGTTTGCTGAGTTTTTTATTATCAGTTTTCCAAATATTTTACTGTAGGTTGTATTTTGCTTTCTACTATAAAAGTGCTGAAAATGAGGTGATGTGTTGGAATCTGCTGAAAAAATGTATTTTACTGGTAATACTGTATACCTGTCACAAGAGACACATCAGTTTAGCTTTAATCAAGGATCCTAATATTTGACAGTAAAAATTGTATTAGCTTACTATTCTGTTGATATTACCTTTTATTTTTCTTGCTATTAGTGCCAACTGTCATTAAGTGCTTACTTTGTGCTAAGTGCTATGCTACGTTTTCACTTGAGGTAAGAGCTGGATTTATCCTCTGTGATTTTTAGACTAGCCTTTCCTGTTTGATTCCAAATAATTGACCTCATTAGGCTCGATATTTCTTTGGTACTCCTTCTTTTTCAGTGTCATTTTACCATCTTGTCATCATTTTCTTTTTTTATGCAGCCTGAATTCACAATTTCAAGATCAGTAATATCCCCTAATGTAGTTAAATTCTAGTAGTTAATTATTAAATCTCATCTTTTCAACTTCCTTCTTTTATTAGCATGTAAGTACCTCCTTCTTGAGGTATTCTACTCTTCTCAAGATTTCGTGTTTTTCTACCTAAAGATAGGAAACTCCAGGTAGAATGGAAAAAATATGCAATTGTGGAATTCCTCTTATATTAATAGTTAACTTCCATCATCAGATGGGTCCTGATGCTGCTGATAGTTATGTTTACTTAAATCCATATCATATCACACTGCCTTATTACATTGTCTTCTGTCCATCATACTAGTTTGTTATTTCTATTTTATTCAAGTACATTTTCATTTGTTTTTCTCTTCCTGTGTGGAAAACACAGTAAGCCTGGAGCTGCCTGTCCTTAGAAAGATCTGCTTGCATGATTGGCCTATGCCTGGTATTTAGCAGATAAGCAGTTCCCTGTATTGTTATAAGAGTTTGCTTAAATGACAAGGATGTTTTCTTCTGCCGAAACCTGAACAAATTATATGATTTATGTTGGATACTTCTGTAGAGTCTAGAATTTTGGTACATGCTAGTCAGAGGTCACTATGTGATCAGTTATTTGTATAATTTTCAGCATTTATTGTGTCTTGTATGACTCCATTGGGGAAATTTCTATATAGTTTCTTCTGGACTTACATGCCTTTTCTTGTTAACATTGCCTTTATAAGCTGTGACTGTGGTGGTAACAATGACTCAGTTGTTGCATCTTGTGTGAGTAATGGCCAATCACCATGCCTGTGGGTAGTCATGGTACGCTGGGCATACTCCTGTTTCTTTTCGTTTCTTATTTTCTCTTTCTCCCCCCCCCCTTTCTCTCTCTCTCTCTCTCTCTCCAGTTTCTTCTTAACTGCTTCACCCCTAAGCTTTGGTACTTCAGGAATTCATCTTCTCTATCTAACCACTTTAGGTGCTTTTTAAAATTTATCAATTCTAGACATTCTCTCCTTAAATTAAAATGCCATCAATCAGCATTTCGGGTGCCAAAGTTAACTAGATTCATTTTACTTTTCATGCTTTGAAGTCATCATTTTGGAACTCTGCAAAGCAAATATTAGAGTACCAAAGTAAGGTAAAGAGAAATTTACTTGTTATTAGAAATTATATGGTTAGATTATTACTTTTTTTTAAAACTATCTTTGGCAATACTTTGGTTGTGCTTGCTATGCAGGCAGTTTACTACCTTGCCTCTCCTTCAAATACCATCTTGCATTTGTGCTTGGGCTAGCTGGACTCTTGGTTCCCCTATTTACATTTCCATGTCCTACTTTTTGTTTGAGTTGGAGTTTCTCAAATGTTTTGTGTGGACTGTTCTTGAACCTCTTTCCCTCCAGATTCTATCTCCCAAAAAGCTAGGATTATAGGTGTGAGTCAGAATACCTGGCTTTTTTTTTTTTTTTTTTTTGTCGCGGGGCTTGAACTCTGGGCCTGGCACTGTCCCTGAGCTGTTCAGCTCAAGGCTATCACTCTACCACTTGAGCCATAATGTCACTTCTTGTTTTCTGGTGGTTAATTGGAATCTCACAGATTTTACTATCCCTGCTGGCTTCTAACTGCGATCTTCAGATGTCAGCCTCTTGAGTAGCTAGGATTACAGGCCTGAGCCACCTTGCCTGGCCTGTGTGTGTGTGTGTGTGTGTGTGTGTGTGTGTGTGTGTGTGTGTGTGTGTGTGTGTGTGTGTGTGTGTGTGTGTAGCTCCTGTTGGCTTCAACTTACCACCTTCACACATTCAGCTTTCCAAGTGTTTGCATTATGGACATGAATAATTTTAGATGGTTGATTTTTTTTTCAGTATTGTAAAATTTTAATAAAGCCTTTGTGAAAGGTAATTCACCCACTAGCTGGTTGAATTTTAAAACTACTTTTCATGGTCATTTGATGGTGTATGCCTTTAATATCAATTATGTGGGAGGCAAAGTCAGAAAACGTTAGGCAGACCCCCATCTCAACAAAACAAGCTGACTGTGGTGGTAGATGTTCATATTCCCAGGTAGGTGGGAGGTGTAGGTAGAAAGATCACAGTTGGAGACCAGCCCTAACCAAAGTTGGTCCCCTATCTGTAAAATAGTTTAAAAGGGCTAGGAACTTGGCTTATGTGGTGGGGTGTTTTCCTAGCAGGTGCAAGGCTCTGGTAAGACAAAAACAAAACAAAAACTCAAAAATTCGTTTTGAATGTATTTATTCTCATATTGAAATTTGGAAAAGAGTTATTGGGAAGAAAGAAATTACATTGTAATTTAAAATTACAAGAAAAGGAGTAGCATCAGAATGTCGTATTGCAAAGCTCTACAGTTTAAGGTTGACTAAAGGCAAAAGGCCAGGAGCATGGCCTAGTGGTAGAGTGCTTGCCTAGCATGCATGAAGCCCTAGGTTCAATTCCTTGGTACCACATACACAGAAAAAGCTGGAAGTGGCTTAAGTGGTAGAGTTCCAGCCTTGAGAAGTTCCAGGACAGTGCCCAGGCTCTGAGTTCAAGTCCTAGGACTGGTAAAATCAAAACACAAAATATTAAGGCAAAAATTTCAGCTAATATAAACATAGTAGAAAATATATATAAGAAAGTTTTCACTAAATTTTTTTCTCTTAATTATTCCTTTTAGCAAGTTAATTTTAGGTTTTTTTTGTTTTTAAAACTAAGATCCTTAATACTCTGCTAATTTTTTACTTAGTTTGTGCAGAGCCAAATAGTTCCTTTTTACTAAAAAGAGAATACAATGTTCTTCTCAAAGTAGTTATAAATTAGCTATTTATGTAAAGGCTTACTGTTATTTCCTATCATTTTTTTCTTCTGATTTTATGAAATACTTGCTTAACGTAGTACATGAAGTAATTCTATGCTAATTTGTCTAATGGGGTAAATAAGTATTTGAAGATATTTTATGTTAGCTATTCTGTAAAATTTATGATTATCATCCACCAAGAAGAATTTGATATGGTTTTGGGTCTACTAAGACAGTTGCTACAACTTGAATTAATACTAAAAATTTAAGCAATTTTTTCTTCTGCTGGTCTTGGAGCTTGAATTCACCGCCTAAGTGCTATCCCTGAGCTCTTTGGCTAAAGATGAGCACTCTAGCACTTTGAACCACAGTTCTACTTCCAGCTGTATGAGGATAAACTGGAGATTAGAGTCTCATGGACTTTCTTGCCCATTCTTGCTCGAACTAGGATCCTCAGATCTCAGCCTCTTGCTTAATTAAGATTCCAGCAGCCACTGATAGCTGGCCAAAAATACTTGTGAACTATTGTTCATGTCATTTTTTTAGTTATCAACTAATGAGTCATAATTTTTTTCTGCTTCTCTATATAAATGCAAACTATAATTGAAATAGATTGTAAAAGCTACCTTAAATATAGGACATGACAGAAAGTCACAATTTGCTGGTTTCATCCTGGGAAAGCTGAGCCTGTTAGGAGATACCTGTTGCACCTTTGTCTTTTTCTCCTTGACACAATAGAATATCCATTGTGATCTTACATAACTAGATATGTAGTAACTCTGGTTACTGATTGCCATTCCTTTTGCTCTGCAGTCAGACTTCCAAAGTAAAAAAATGAAATCCCAAAATAAATGTGTTCTTTCCTCCCTTTTTCATTTTTCTTTTGCTTAGGCATTCAGTGTATATTTGTTTCCACATTTATTTGATGTATTTCTTGTATATAGGCTGTATTGTAAAAATGAAAAAAGAGTGGCCCTTGAATCTTTTTTTTTTTTTTTTTTGGTAGTCCTGGGGCTTGAACTCAGGGCCTGAGTGCTGTCCTTGGGCTTTCTCAAGGCTAGAGCTCTACTACTTGAGCCACACAGCACCATTTCTAGCTTTTTCTGTGTGTGTGGTACTGAGGAATTGAACCTGGATCTTCATGCTTGCTAGGCAAGCACTCTACCACTAGGCCCAGCTCCTCTTGAATCTACCTTTGTTTGTTCGTTCGTTCATTTGTTCGTTCCTTCCTTTTTCTTTTTCTTTTGTGGGTCATAGGGTTTGAACTCCGCATGAGTATTGTTCCTGAGCTCTTCTGCTCAAGGCTGTGGCCCTACCCTTGAGCCAAGCTCCATGTCCTGTTTTTTCCAGAGGTTAATTGGAGAGTCTGAGGTCCTTTTGTGCCCAGGCTGGCTCTGAATCCTGATCTTCAGATCTCAGCTTCCTGAGTTAACTCTTTCTTATAACTTAGTTTCATATTTGTTACTCCATTCTGAATGTGAGAATCAAAACTATTTTTCTCCTTAGGCTTAAATTCTGTATTTAAAAAATGAAGGGATTTTTCCAATCCAGGAGCATGGGAGGTTTTTCCATTTCCTTAGTTCTGCTTTAATTTCCTTTTTTAAGGTTTTAAAGTTTTCATCAAAAAGGTCCTTTACATTCTTAGTTAAGGTAATTCCTAGGTACTTTATTTTCTTTGAGGCTATTGTGAAAGGAGTTGCTTTCCTGATTATTGCCTCGTTCCTCTCACTGTTGGCGTAAAGGAAGGCAGTTGATTTTTGAGGGTTAATTTTATACCCTGCTACCCTTCCAAAGTTATGAATCAGCTCAAGGAGCTTGGGAGTAGAGTCTATAGGATTCTTTAAATACAGAATCATGTCATCTGCAACTCTTTCCCTACTTGGATCCCCTTTATGCTTGCTTCTTGCCTTATTGCACTGGCTAGGAATTTTAATACTATGTTAAAGAGTAGTGGAGAGAGTGGGCATCCTTGTCTGGTTCCTGATTTTAGAGGAAATGGCTTTAGATTTTCACCATTAAGTGTAATACTAGCAGTGGGTTTGTCATACACAGCCTTTATTACATTGAGGAATGTTCCATGGATTCCTAGTTTCTCCAGAGCTTTTAACATAAAGGGGTGCTGGATCTTGTCAAATACCTTTTCCACATCTATTGAGACAATCATGTGATTTTTGTCCTTGCTCCTGTTGATGTGTTGAATTATATTAATTGATTTGCGTATGTTGAACCAGCTTTGCCTCCCTGTGATGAATCCTGTTTGATCATAGTGTATAATTTTTTTGATGAGTTGTTGTAGACGGTTGGCCAGTATTTTGTTGAGAAGTTTTGCATCGATGTTCATCAAAGAAATAGGTCTATAGTTCTCTTTCTTTGATGAATCTCTTATCTGGTTTGGGGATGAGGGTTATACTGGCTTCATATAATGAGTTTGGTAAAGAACCTTCATTTTCAATTTTGTTGAAGAGCTTGAGGAGTATTGGTGTGAGCTCTGCTTTGAAGACCTTGTAGAATTCAGCTGTGAATCCATCTGGCCCTGGGCTTTTCTTAGGTGGAAGTTCTCTAATTGCCATTTCTATTTCAGAGCTTGAAATAGGCCTGTTGAGTTTGGTTAGTTCTTCTTGGTTCAGTGTGGGTATGTTAATATTGGCTAGGAATTCATCCATTTCTTCTAGATTCTCAAATTTGTTGGCGTAAAGGTTTGAGAAGTATTCCCTCATGATATTCTGGATCAACATTGTGAAAATGACAATCTTGCCAAGGGCTATCTACAAATTCAGTGCAATACCCATCAATATCCCAATGGCATTCTTTAAAGAAATAGAAGAGGCAATTCAAAATTTCATATGGAATAATAAAAGACCCCGTATAGCAAAAACACTTCTTAGCAGAAAGCGCTGGAGGAATTTCAATTCCAAACTTTAGATTCTATTACAGGGCTATAATTCTCAAAACAGCTTAGTACTGGCACAAGAACAGGCCTGAAGACCAATGGAATAGAACTGAGGACCCAGACATTAAACCATAGACCTATGGCCACCTAATCTTTGACAAGGGAGCCAAAAAAATAGAATGGAAGAAAGACAGCCTCTTCAACAAGTTGTGCTGGCAGAACTGGTTAAGCACCTGCAGAAAACTAAAGTTGGATCCTTCTTTGTCACCCTGCACTAGAATTAACTCCAAATGGATCAAAGACCTGGAGGTAAAAGCTGACACACTGAGAATAGGAGATACACTAGGCCTTCTTGGCACAGGTAGAAACTTTCTTAATAAGGACCAAGAATCACAACAAATCAGAGAAAGGCTGGATAAGTGGGACTGCATTAAACTGCAGAGCTTTTGTATGGCAAAGGACATAGCTAGTAAATTAATTAGGAAGCCTACAGAGTGGGAGAAGATCTTCACCAACCTAACAATGGACAGAGGCCTTATATCTAAAATATATCAACAACTCAAAAAATTGAATCACTCCAAAACTAATCTCCAAAGTAACAACCATCGCATTAAAAGATGGGCCAAAGACTTAAAGAGAGTCTTCTCTGAAGAAGAAACAAAAATGGCCTATAGACACATGAAGCAATGCTCAACATCTCTGGTCATAAAAGAAATGCAAATCCACCTCACTCCAGTTAGAATGGCCAGGATCAGGAAAACGAACAATAACAGATGCTGGAGGGGATGTGGCCAGGAGGGATCACTACTACACTGTTGGTGGGAGTGCAAACTAGTTCAACCACTATGGAAAGCAGTATGGCAGTGCCTCAAAAGGCTAAACATAGAACTCCCCTATGACCCAGCAATCCCACTACTTGGCATTTACCCAACCATCCAGAATCTAGGGCATACTAAATCCACTAGCACAACAATGTTCATTGCAGCATTATTCACCATAGCAAAGATATGGAACCAGCCTAGATGTCCCTCAGTTGATGAGTGGATCAACAAGTTGTGGTATTTGTGCACAATGGAATTCTATGCTGCTGTCAGAAGAAACGACATCGCCCCATTTGTTAGGAAATGGAAAGACTTAGAAAAGATCATATTAAGTGAAGTAAGCCAGACTCAAAGGAACTTAGGCTCAATGGTTTCCCTCATTTGTCATAATCAGTAGAAACCTTGGGCTCTACTAGCAGAGATCTGCAATAGAGCAAAACCTTGATACATAAGGCCATATAGTATGAAGCTAATTGAAAGGACCTCCAGGATAGTGAAACAAAAGCCATATAATGAATGATTGTTGTCCTTAATGTACTATGTTATCTCTCATCTCCTTTGCTGTCCCTTGGGTATCTCATATTGTTACAGTATCTCACTTTGTTATCTGATACATTGAATTTATTTGTATTTGGTTATTTGAAATTTGATAGGGAAGGGGGAAAACCAAGATGGAGGTGGGGGAGGATGGGGGGGTGGGGGGAGGGTAATGGGTACCAAGACATGTGAAAGGGTCTCAATGTATGTGAATTAATGCACCTTCTATATGGCAAATATCATGTAACCCTATTAATTAGAATAAAAAATATTTTAAAAAAATGGAGGGATTTGATTCCTTTGTGAGGAAAGAGCTCCTTTCCAGGATGGTAGGAAATTCCACACTGATGGAATGCTTTACATTCTTTTGAAGTTAGTTAGGAGCATAGGTGAGAGGTACCCCATGTATCCTATGGTTTGTCACCAAGAAATTAAAATAAGCCAAAAATATTTATCAGCAGTCTGCTATAGTGCTTACTAAGGAAAGCAGGATTTTAATATTCTATAAAGATAAGTAGGCGTACATTTATGTTTTACTACTTTGGCTTTTTCCCCCCTGAAATATTTCAGTGATGTAATAAAGCAGTAATATGACACATATATGGTAAGTTCCCATAGTGTGCTGCATTACAAGGCACAAAAATGGTAATTTTTATTAATTGTAGTTAGTTATTTTGTCTATAATGCTTGTAGTAGCTATAGAATTTTTAGTGTTTAGAAATGATAATTTTTACTAACTATACTAGTGTATACATAGTAGGACTAAGAAGGGAGGGCTTTAAATATGTAAATGTACTTATGATTTTTGTGGTACTTTGCCTTTTTTTGTGTGTGGTACTGGAACCTTTGAAATCAGGCCCTTGAGACTGCTCAGCTTGTTTGCTTAGTTGATGCTCTATTACTTGAACCACACTTCAGTCCAGCATTTTGCTGATTAACTGGAGATGATATTTCCTTGGGTGGACTCAATGTAAGGTCTCCATATTGCAGCCTCTTGAATAGTTAGGGTATAGGAAGGAACCACTAGAGCTTATAATCTAATTTTGTTTTTGTTGGTTCTGGAGCTTGAACTTAGGGTCTGGGTGCTGTCGCTAAGGTTTTTCACTCAAGGGACGGCACCCAGTGCTTTTTCACTCAAGACTCATTATCAGTTTGAGCTAAAGTGCCATTTCTGGTTTTCTGGTGGTTAATTGGATATGAATCTCACAGTCTTTCTTGCCTGGACTGGCTTTGAATCACAGCTACTGAATTGCAGGATTACAGGCATGAGCCACCATGCTCTGGCTTGTAATATAATTTTTCAACAGGTCTTTTTAAATATCTTTATGTATCATGAAGTTTAGAATAAAGTATGTAGTTCAGTGGATTTAGTGTATAATTTGGGTTATCATCCCAAAATGTAATTTTTGAGTTCTGTGTGAAGAAAGGTACGTAAAATTGAGTTTTCTTCAAAAAATTACATCCATTTACAGAGTTTATATTTGGAAAAAATAGAAAAAACAGAGTTTCGGTTGAAAAAAATCTGGAATTGGATTGTGAATATAAAAAGGTTAACCATTATGTGAAGTCAGAATACACAGGTGAACTTTAAATTCTTGGCAATTTTAAAAGCATATAGCTTTGTTATTTTTTTTCTAAAAAATGTGTATAGAAAAGCTACTCTTGTTAACTAAAGATAAGAATTGATAATGAACACAAAGTTGTTGTAGGTACTTTTTTGTAAAAGTGAGTAAAATTAAGCAAAAGGGTGGAGGTAATCAGTTTTTTTCCCTATAATTTTGCTATCTTGAAAACAAGTTGCTAAGCATTCTATATCATTTTCTAAGTAGAGGAAAAGTAAATATAACATATCAATGCCTATCCAAGGACACAAAATTATTTGCCTGTAGATGCATAGAAGAATTTCTGGAAGGAGATAAACACAAATAATGTTCTTAGCAAGGAAACAGGTTGGCCAGTGTTCATGGATGAGAATGACATTTGCCATTATGAGCATGTGTTACCAGTCAGAACACTGTAAATCTGAAACTTTTTCTGAGCCCAGTTTCAGAATTGTACAGCTGTGCTTTACTATGTAGCAGGTAGAACGTCAATGAAAGTGCTTTGAAAATGAACTATATTACTTAATATTAAAGTTGTTTTCTTTTTAGGAATTGACTATGGATTAAGTTTGCCTCTGGGGGAAGACTATGAACGGAAGAAACATAAATTAAAAGAAGAATTGCGCCAGGATTATAGACGTTATCTTACTCAGGTAATAAGTTGTATTAATAAATTGTGTCTTATGCTTCAGAATTCATCTCTTAAATTCTTATTAGATACATGTGTTAATTTTCTATGATATCTACCAATGTCATATAGCTTAGCCAAAGTTAAGTGACATATATGACATTGAAAGGAAAAAAATGGTGTTGAGAACTTGTGCCATGAAATAACACAGACTTTTCCTGGGGGTTTGATTCATTGGTAGAAGGTATGACCAGCATGTACAAAGCCCTGGATTCGATCTTCAAATGGGATGGATGAGTAGGATATAGTGAGTGACAACAGACTTGTACATTTGGAGTAGGGAAGTGGCTCCTAATTTTAAATGATTAAGTTCTTATTGTCCCATGTTTCCTGTAAAGCTATCATGGTTTGATTATGATTTCTCAGTCTTCTATTTATCAACTGTATGTTAAAATGATATGTGGCATTCTAGTTGATTATTATGAGCTAATAAGCATTTTATATTTTGTTGAACATGTTTAGTAACTACTGATATATATATGTATATATATATATATATTTTTTTTTGTGGTGCTGTTGTTGCTTGAGAACTAAGAGAAACAGTTTAAGGGAGGAAAGATTTATTTTGGCTCAGAATTTCAGAGGTTTCACTGTAGTTGACTGGCTCTTAGTCTGTGGTGAGGCTGAAACACATGGCCAAATAATGTGGCAGAAAAAGGTTGCTTTTATGGCAGATAGGAAGCAGAAAAGCTAGACAGGAAAGGGCAAGGATAAGGTAGGTGTATTCCCTTAAGGATAGTTTTTCTGTGACTTACTTCTGGCAAGGTCCCAGCACCTTGCTAAATTTCTAGCACCTCCCAAAATAGTGCCACTAGCTTGGCATTATGGCTTCCATGAACAGCTGTCAAAGTCTTTGCTTTGTAATTGATGTTTTAACTAGCAGAACATAGCATAACAGTTATTTGAGGTAATTTTGTCAAAATTATATAATAAAGTTTTAGAATATAGATTACTTTTTAAGGTTATAAAAATATTTTAAATAATTATGATGTTTTTAGACATCCAAGATATCCTTCAGTTTTTCTGCTACTATGTCATATTTGTATCAAATGCACAAATAGTCTCTTATTTATTGTCACTTACACATGGGGAGAATGGAATTTGACTGAAGATATTTTTTCAATGGTCTATTTTCTTTTTGACTTTAGGGCATTACCCAAGCAAAAAGAAAGGTAGGGTCACCTTAAAAATGTTTTCTTTTACTTTAGCTTTTTAAACTGTAGTTTGCAGTCATCTACATATATGGTTCAACCAATTAGAAAAGTAGTTGCATTTTTTCTGAGAGGTTTGAATGTTATCATTTTGTATCTTTTAACAAGATGATAATCTATGTATGATAATTTTCCATCAGTTTATTCGTTGCTTTTGGTTTCTGTTTTGTATTTGTTTTTGGTGTTTTCTTATGCTTCTTTTTATTAATATTGTGCAAGTATTTTCAATATGCTTTTTGCTCACCATATTATGCTTATTATCATCAGACATTTGAAAATAGTTAAGATATTTAAGAATCATTTGAACTATATGTTGTCAGGACATGTATTACTTAGAAGATTTGCAGCAAAGCCTGTCAATTGTGTTTATAAATTCACATTGGAAAATAATTTTTTTTTCTATGTATGTGGTACTGAGGAATTGAACCTGGGTGTTCGTGCATGCTAGGCAAACACTCTACCACTAGGCCAAACTCCCAGCCCTGGAAAATAAATTTTTGCCAAGCACATTTGTAAATATTTTAAATATTGTAAATACTGGAAAACAGAAATGAATCACAAAGTGTGAATCCTATCTTCAAGGATATGGCTGTGGGGATCAGTATTCATACAATTTGGAAAGTGATAGATAGCTACAGCAACAAATACACAATGAGACAAGACTAGACTAGTGGAGAGTCTTACTTGGTAAAGCATGACAAGACAGGTAGAAGGCAGGGTCATCATTGGGCAAAACTGAAGAAAGCTTTTCACTTATAGATTGTAGGCTGACAGAAGGACTAGGAGGCCCAGCTTTAGGTTT
Organism: Megascapheus bottae; assembly: GCF_031878675.1. Classification (NCBI taxonomy): domain Eukaryota; kingdom Metazoa; phylum Chordata; class Mammalia; order Rodentia; family Geomyidae; genus Megascapheus; species Megascapheus bottae. The sequence goes on from NC_143517.1 coordinate 16,841,783, forward strand.
GTATGGATGAGATGTACTAAATTTCCCAACATGACTGGATCAGTTATGATTCTTTTTCAAGTATTAAGAAAAAGATAGATCAGGTTAGTAAACTTAAGTTTTGATTTATGTGTGTGAGGCAGTGGTGAAGCAATATTTCTGTAAATAGCCTGTGAATTGCCCAATAACTGTATTTTATGATAATTTTCTTCTACTTCTTTTAGATTCTCATCTCACTGTCTTAAATTGCTGTTAAAGCTTCTTTACTGCTCTTGTTGCATTGACAGTCCATTTTCCAAACTACAGTGAAGAATGTGATACTGATCATTCTCAAAGTTCTGAAAGACCAAAGAAAGACATGCCAATTTAGTATTCACAGTTTTTTTTTTATTAGATGCACAGAGAAGTTTGTCTTGGACAGCAACAAAGTACCATGATCCATCTTGAGGACTGTTATACAACTTATTAGGCAAAGCAGACAAAGGATAACAGTGACCTTTCTCAAAAATAATCACAAAGTGGAAGGTCAGATAAGAGACAGCCTGGGCTTTGGTTGCTAGCACAACACATTTGGCTTGCTTCTTTCATAACTTTATTTTCGTAGGACTGGAATGTATGCTAGCGTCACTTGGTGGACAAAGTTGGTTACAACCAAGATGACCATACTTACCTTAGATAACTGGATCTCCATAGGAAGCATAAAAAGAAAGTGAAAGACAAGGAAGCATAAATCTTTACATTTAAAAGAATGTCAAGGCCGGGAGTTTGGCCTAGTGGTTAAAGTGCTTGCCTGGCATGCAGGAAGACCCGGGTTCGATTCCTCGGTACCACATACATAGCAAAAAGCTGGAAGTGGTGCTGAGGCTCAAGTGGTAGAGCTCTAGCCTTGAGAAAATCCAAGGACAGGACTCAGGCCCTGAGCTCAAGCCCAGGACTGGCCAAAAAAAAAAAAAAAAAAGAATGTCAAGAGGTTTTTGTTGTTGTTCGATTATCAGGAATATAATTGCAGTAGAAGATACTTTCTTAAAGTGACAGTAACAGTCTTTGGAACATATCTAAGAAGGTGGGAAAAAAGATACATTGAATGTGGAGAGATGGTGCCATTCTTCTTGTAGTGTTTGGATGTGTGTAGTTTCCAGCTATATTCCTTAGTTGGTTTTTGGCTTCTAGACTGTAAGATGTCATGGATACTTAATAAAAAACAGAACTTTTGGGGCTGGGAGTTTGGCCTAGTGGTAGAGAGCTTGCCTAGCATGCATGAAGACCCGGGTTCAATTCCTAAGTACCGCATACGTAGAAAAAAGCAGGAAGTGGTTCTGTGGCTCAAGTGGTAGAGCTCTAGCCTTGAGAAAGTTCAAGGACAGTGCTCAGGCCCTGAGCTCAAGCCCAGGACTGGAAAAAACAAAAACAACAAAAAAAAACCTTTTGTTTTGGTCAGTTGTGGGGCCTGGGTGATATCCCTAAGCTCTTCAGGTCATGGATACTGCCCTACCCTTGGAGCCACAGTACTACTTCTGGTTTTCTAGTGGTTAATTGGAGATAAAGAGTCTCATGGACTTTAGTGTCCTGGCTGGCTTTGACCCTCAATCCTCAGATCTCAGCCTCCTGAATAGCTAGGATTATAGGTGTGAGCCATCATGCCTGGCAAAAAAAGAAAACTTTTTTTTTTTTTTTTTTTTGGCCAAGAATAGTCACTTGAGAATTAAGAATACTTGACCATTTATTCGCAGGAGAACAGTTTTAAAATTGAATTATTAAATTAATGTTACTAGCCCAGCCCAAGTTTCTGTACTGAGCCTAAAACTTTACCATCTGGCTCTCTAGTAGACATTTTCATTTATGTGTTAAAACTATGTAAAAATATGTTAGGTGCTGCTAGTAGCATGTAATCTTAGCTACTCAGGAGGCTGAGTTCTGAGGATTGTGGTTTGAAGCCAGCCCAGGCAAGAAAGTCTGTGAGACTCTTATTTCCAGTTAAGCACCAAAATTCAGAAATGGAGTTCTGGCATAAATGGAGGAGTGCTAGCCTTGAGAGGCTTAGGGACAGTACCCAGGCCCTCGTTCTTAGGACTAGAGTCCTCTGTCCCAGGATTTGCCCAAAAAGATGTGTGTGTATGTGTGTGTGAGACCTAATTTCCATTTTTTCTACTCTCATCTCTTAAAATTCTGAACTCCTGGTATGTGTGTTCTTTTTCATTATTACTTTTGTATCACCATTTTGACCTTCCAGCATACTGATGGATCCCAGATGTATTGGGCACATAGTAGGTACTCAACATTTACTTAATGATTAAAGAATACCTGAAATTCAAGAGGGTATGTGTGAGTGTGAGTGTGAGTGTGAGTGATGGGGCTTGAACTCGATCTGGGCACTGTCCCTGAGCTCTTCAGCTCAAGGCTACTACCTTACCCTTGAGCTAAGCCTCACTTTCCAATTTTTTAAGAGGTTAATTGGAAATGAGTCTCTGGTTCTTTTGTGCCTGGGCTGGCTTTGAGCCATGATCCTCAGATCTCAGCCTCCTGAGTAGCTAAGATTATAGGCGTGAGCCACCGTGCCCAGCTGAAATTCAAGTTTTTATGAAACTATTATTGTCATTATTATTAATTAATTAAATTTTGCCAGTTCTAGGGTTTGAGCCTCAGGGCCACTTGAGCCTCAGTGCCACTTCTGGCCTCTTTTGTGTATGTGGTTCCGGGGAATTGAACCCAGGGCTTCATGCATGCTAGGTGAGCACTATACCACTAGGCCATGCTCCCAGCCCAACTTTTGTTTTTTTCTATGTGTGTGGTACCAGGGAGTCAAACCCCAGTCTTCGTGTATGAGAGACAATCTCTCTACTGCTAGGCCATACTCTTATGCTCCCTCCCCCGCCCCCAACTTTACTTGTTTATTTATTGAAAATTTCAAACACTATTCTAGACCTGGGATGGGAATGAGGAAGATTTATGAAGGAAGATTTATAACTATCCTCTTTGTGTTGAAATTCTGAACTTTTTTGTGTGTGTGTGTGTTAAATGATCAGGCTTATACTATACTATATACAGGGAGTAAACTAGTTTCAGGATATAGTCATGTGTCTTAGTGTTTCCTTTGACAAAGAAGTTTATATTTGGTCGAGAGTTTGGCTTAGTAGAGTGCTTGCCTACATGCACAGAGACCTGAGTTCGGTTCCTCGGTACCACATACAGAGAAAAGCTGGAAGTGGTGGTGTGGCTCAAGTGGTAGAGCACTAGCCCTAAGGGAAAAAAGCCCAAGTACAGTGTTCAGGCCCTGAGTTCAGGCCCCAGGACTGGCAAAAAAAAAAAGTTTATATTGAAGCTACATACAACCAACTTAAAATTAGCTTTTGTAGTGCAACTAATTTAAAATTTCAGATGTTATGAAATTGTTGTTTTAATTAAGTACTCTGTTCTTATGTATTATTAATTGTTCTATTTTCATATGTTCAGTTTTTTTTTTTTCCCTTCTGTTCTGGGGTTTGAATCAGGGCCTGGGGTGGTTATCCCTTGGCATTTTTGTTCAAGGAATGGCACTCTACCACTTACGGCCCAGCCCTCCTTTTTTGTATTTAGTTAAAGATCAGAGTCTAATGAACTTTTTTCTGGGGCTAGCTTTGTATCTTGCTCCTCAGATCTGAGTAGCTCGGATTACAGGATCAGCCTGTAATAGCTCAGGCTATTCAATGTTTTGAATATAAACTTATTATAGCAAATAATACATTGTATTTCTTTTGCTAACTAGGTTGTTAATTTCTTGAATAGAGGAAACATAGGCTTATCATTGTTTCCATATTATTTAAAATAGTATTTGGGGGCCAGAAGTTTGGCCTAGTGGTAGAGTGCTTGCCTAGCATGCACAAAGACCCGGGTTTGATTCCTCGGTACCACATACATAGAAAAAAGCCGGGAGTGGTGCTGAGACTCAAGTGGTAGAGCTCTAGCCTTGAGAAAGTCTAAGGACAGTGCTCAGGCCCTGAGCCCAAGCCCAGGACTGGCAAAAAAAAAATAGTATTTGGAAGATATTAGCTGGTCAATATTTAATGCATAAAAACAGAGTACAAGCTGGGTGTGGTGGCTCATGCCTGTAATCCTAGCTACTCAGGAGGCTAAAATCTCAGGATCACAGTTCAAAGCCAGCCTGGGCATTAAAGATTGTGAGACTCTTATCTCCAGTTAACCACCAAAAAATCAGAAGTGGCAGTGTGGCTGAAGGGGTAGGGTGGTATCTTGATATTTATAATATAGTAAGTGATTTTGTCTTTGTTTACAGATGAAGAAACTTAGGGAAGTAACATGTGTGTTAAGTAATACGTGTGTCAGCTTTATCAGTATATGAAAGTTGGAGATTTTTTTTTAATCATCTGTGGTTCATTTATTTTTTTGTTCTAGTCCTGGAGCTTGAATTGGGTCTGGATACTGTCCCTGAGCTTTTATATAGTGCTTTACAATTTCAGTCGCAGATCCCCTTCTGGCTTGTTGGTGTTAATTGGAGATAAGTGTCTTATAGACTTTCCTGTGTGGGCTAGCTTTGAACTATGAGCCTTACATCTCAGCCTTCTGAGTAGCTAAGCATTTGAGCCACCAGCATCTAGCCTTGTATAAGGCTTTGAAAACTAAGCTCTTTTCAAAGAATTGCTGATTGAAAGAAAATTCTGTTTTATCTCCTAGTAACTTTTGGTATGCTCTCTAGACTGAGATATATATATATATATTATTGTAATTAATAGAAGGGTAACATTATATTCACCAGATAGTAGATGTATTACTTCCCAAACACTGATACCCTTTCTCATGTCTTGGTCCCCATTTCCTTCCCCCACCCCCTCCTCTTATCTTGTTTTCCTCCCTTCCCTATCTGATTTCAAATAACCAAATAAGCGTATATACAATATATCAGATAACGAGGTAAAATATTGTAACAATATGAGATAACCAAGAGACAGCAAAAGAGATGAGAGAAAACATAGTACATTAAGGACAGCAATCACTCATTCTATGGCTTTTGTTTCTATATCCTGGAGGTCCTTTTATTTGGTGTCATACTATATGGCCTTATGTATCTAGGTTTTGCTCTATTGTAAATCTCTGTTAGGAGAGCCCAAGGTTTCTACTGATTATGACAAATTAGGAAAACTATTGAGCCTATGTTCCTTTGAGTCTGGCTTACTTCACTTAATATGATTTTTTTCTATAGATTGAAAAATTTTTTATCTTTATTTTTAATCTTTATTCCTGTTTTAACCTTGCTTCTATAATGTAGTGGATTTGAATATAGAATGTAAAGAAATGTATATAACACTTTAAGAGGCAACTACTTAATATATATTTTTTAAATGTGTGTGTGTACAGAAGAATTTTCTAACCACGGGTGAAACAGACCTATCTACTCTGGGAGTGTCTCTTCCTATTGGTGAGAGGTTATCTGCTAAGGTAGGTGGATAAAGAGTAGTTACTCTGAGTAGTTTTCTGAGGCATCAAAATTATAGGAGAACCTATTACATTGTTTTCTCATCATATATTTCTTTTCTGAAAATATGGAGTTTGTAATTGTGCTACTGAAAAAGTTTTATACATTATATTTGTAACTATGTAATGTGGTATATTTATTTACTACGTTGATTATTGTTTTTCATTATACTTAAGTGGATATACAGGACTTAATTTTTCAGTATTGATTTCTTTTTTATAATTTTTTAATTGTGGTTAATAGAAGGGTTACATTATATTCACCAGAGAGAAGGTGCATAACTTCACAAACATTGATACCCTTTCTCATGACATGGTCCCCATTTCCCTCCCTCAGTATTGATTTCTAAACTACAAAGTGTATGGTATTGCGACACAGTTGGCAGTATTAAGAGTGAAGATGAGACTATAGTGGACTTTTATGAGGGTGAATATAGAGAATATTTGAAATTTTTTTTTGTTCAACGCTAGCACTCTGCCACTTGAGCCATAGTGCCACTTCTGGCTTTTTCTGTGTATGTGGTACCCAGGAATTGAACCCCAGTCTTTGTGCATGCTAGCCAAGCACTTTACCACTAGGTCAGGCTCCCAGCCCCGAAATGTTTCTTTTTCTTGAGTAATACAGAGTTATATTTTAGAGGCAATAATGACAAAACTTTACCTCTTTTTTTTTTTCTTTTTTTGGTCAGCAATGGGACTGGAACTCTGGGCTTGGGCATTGTCTCTGAGCTATTCAGCTTAGGCTATCACCCTACCCCTTGAGCCATAGCACCACTTCTGGTTTTCTGGTGGTTAACTGGAAAAAAGAGTCTCACAGACTTTAGTGCTCATACTGGCTTTGAACTGCGATCCTCAGATCTCAGCCTCCTGAACAGCTAGGTTTACAGGTATATGCCACCATGCCCAGTTTAGCATTACCTCTTTTAAGACTTTATTCCCAAGATAGATCATTAAGTAGTAGATAAGACAAAATGGACATTAAATTTCATTAGTTGGCCTTATTTCTTCAATACCTTTACATTATATTGTTTCAGTGATATTGGATGTTTAAAAGTATTTCCTAATGTATTAATGTTTTAACAGAATATTTCTAGGAAAGTATTTTAATGTCAGTACAACTTTACTTTCTTACGTTTAAAATACAATGAAAGTCCTTCCTTAACCTTGGCAATTAGGTGGTTAGAGTGGGTTTTAGTTGGAAGGAGGGAAGTGTTTTTGACAAGGAATAAAAGGAAGGCGAGGGCCGGGAGTAGTCTAGTGGTAGAGTGCTTGCCTAGCTTGCACAAAGACCCGGGTTCGATTCCTCGGTACCACATACAGAGAAAAAAGCCGGAAGTGGTGCTGAGGTTCAAGTGGTAGAGCTCTAGCCTTGAGGAAGTCCAAGGACACTGCTCAGGCCCTGAGCTCAAGCCCAGGATTTCCCCCCTCCCCCCCCCAAAAAAAGGAAGGCAACTGGGCCATTCCTCCTTGGCAAATCCATGTATCTTATTTATTTTATTTTATCAAATTTATTGTTATTTATTTATCTTATATGTCTTATATCTTAGCTGGAGGGACTTAGAAATGATTTTTGGATGCATAGACCGGTTTATCTAGGATTGCTCTTCATAAATAAAAACTGGAATGCATGGATTTATAAGTCAAGGCTATTTAGAAATACCTTCTACACTGAAATATAAAGTGAAAGTTTTCATTACTGGATCATTTCCCTTCTATCAGAGACCTTATGTGTTCATAGACCAAAGCATGTAGCCATGCTTATTCCCATGTGGCAAGAGAATTGGGCTACTGCAATGATAGTCAACTCTTTTCTACTTATCTTGTTCCTTGCAATGACTTTTCTTCTTCAAATTATTGGTAAAGCTCAATTCTAAGAGTTCTGATTCATAGGATTCTGATTTTGACATTAAGGTAACTTTTCCTAAAGCTGAAGTATAACATTGCTTTTTGATTTCTATTTTAAGGAAAGGTTGAAGCTTGAACGCAATAAAGAATACAATCAGTTTCTCAAGGGCAACGAAGAATCCAGTGAAAGGATCAGGCAGGTAGACAAGAGTACTGAGGTATGTTTTACTTTTAAAGTATTTTAATACCACAGCTAAATATTTTGTACTTACTTAAATAGCCATTTAAGTTTTAGATATTTCACTTGCTTTTTCTTTTAAGTTTTTGTTTGTGTATTTGTTTTTATGCCACTTCTGGGGCTTGAACTCAGGGGCCTGGGTGATGTCTCTCAGCTTTTGTGTCCAAGGCCTGGATTCTGTCTCTGAAGCTTTTTGGTAATTAATTGTAGATAGGAGTTTCACGGACTTTCCTTTGTGGGCTGTCTTTAAACCTCAACCTTTAGATCCAGTCTCCTCCATAGCTAGAGTTACGGGTGTGAGCCTCCAGCCCCTTGCATCTCATAGTGTTTTAGATAAGAGTTGTGCTATGTATAACCTAGACTGTCCTAAATCATCTGCTTTAGCCTCCAGAATGCTAGGATTATTTGTGAATGCCATCACACCTGTCATTCCACCTAGTTTTTATCTAAGCAATTGACAAATTAAGCCAAATCACATCAAGTATAGAACATTTAAATATTTCCTTTTGGAAGTTGTTTTATCTCATAGTGAAGAATTTAATTTACCATTTAATATTTAATCTTAAAATTTTGTTTTAGGGTCAACTTTAAGTGATTTTTTTAAATATTAAGAATTTATATAGGTATGTATATTTTTTCCTCAAATTTGAAGGTAGTTGATAGGTCAGAAGTTTACTACTTATTCTTTGCACTGAAAAATAATTTAATTTGAAATATTTTCAAATAATATGTGAATATTTAAGTATTCTTATCTAGTATGCCCTGGAATAAGAATTTGCATTTTGTTCATCTTCTGTTTTTGTAGCCATTTCTACATTTTGCCATTGCTTCTTTATTAATACTTAGTAAGGGTTTTTTTTGGGGGGGGGATGGGTCATGGGGCTTGTGTGCTCTGGGCTGTCATGGGCTGGTCATGGGGCTTGTGTGCTGTCCCTGAGCTCTTGAGCTCAAGGCTCCTGCCCTACCCCTTGAGCCACAGCCCTACTTACCATTTTCTAGAGATTAATTGGAGATAAGAGTCTCCTTGTCTTTAGTGCCGGGCTGGCTTTGAACTGTGATCCTCATGGTCAGCTTCCTGAATAGCTAGGATTATAGGTGTGAGCCATCTGCCTGGCTTACTTAATAAGTTTTAATGTGAGATAAAATTTCCTTAAGTTTATTTTCTTGAGGAAAGATATTTCTTTTGGATAAATACCCAAGTTAAGATAAGAAACAAACTATTTTTTTATTAAAGAATTTATTAACATTGATTTTTACATTTTTCAAGTGACATGTTTAACAAGTGTTCAAGAAGGGAATCTATATACAGTCACTGGCATTAGTTTTTAGAACATAATAAAAATTAGGCTAAGGGTTTGTATATCATAGATATATATTAATTTATGAAATAAAACATATCTAGAGTCATAGGAGGCTTTATCTAATTTTTAAGTGATAGCATCTCATGAAAATTTTGTTTCTTTTCCTTTAAAATTGAACAACTGAAGAGTCAAAGAAGTAAAAATCCTATTAATCAAGTTAAGCCTGTTCTACCTTCAGAAATACAAACATCTTGCATAAATTCAGAGGCTCATAGGAGAGAGATTCTAACTCCTTCAGAGGCATACGAAGAACTTCTAAACCAAAGACGACTAGAAGAAGACAGATACCGGCAACAAGATGATGAAATTGAGTTAAGAAATAGAAGAGTCGCTAAAAAAACGAATGAAGGATTAGGCATTTCAAATGCAAAACATCAAAGGTTTGGCAACAAGACTGGTGTTTCAGAAAGAAGATCTCGAAGATTTAATGAAGATCGTGTTTTTGACAAACAATATTCTAGACCAGATCAAGATCCTGAAGTAAGTGAAGAAATGGACGAGAGGTTTAGATTTGAAAGTGATTTTGATAGAAGATTTATGAGAGTATATACAAATGACAGGTATTTACTTTATTTTATTTTATATATTTAATGTTATTGTTGTTACTTTTTATGATTGTATTAGGGAGACATAATTTGATTTACTATATTTAATTCTAAGATGCTATCAATTTTAAGAAATGTAGTCGTCTTATGGGTCGAGGAAGAAAAAAACATTCAAGCTAAGAACCCTATTTTAAGGGCCAGGATTTGGCCTAGTGGTAGAATGGCTTGCCTAGCATGCACAAAGACCCAGGTTCTATTCCTTGGTGCCACATACATAGAAAAGCCGAAAGTGGTGCTTTGGCTCAAGTGGTAGAGCACTAGCCTTGAGGAAATTCTTAAGGACAGTGCTCAGGATCTGAGTTCAAGACCGAGGAATGGCAAAAAAAAAAAAAAATCTACAAAAACAAAAGGTAAAACCTTCATGTAAAAGTCATTTGAAAGGGGCCAGGAGTTTGGCCTAATTGTAGAGTGCTTGCCTAGCATGCACAAAGCCCTGGGTTCGATTCCTTAGTACCATATACATGAAAAAAGTCAGAAGTGGCACTGTGACTCAAGTGGCAAAATGCTAGCCATGAGCAAAATAATGTCCAAGGACAGTGCCTAGGCTCTGAGTTCAATTTAAATGCTAAATTTATTAATAGATGGACATTTGAGAAAGTATAGAAAGGAAGTTTAGTAATTGGAATAAGTTCCACAGAATCGTACAGAAACTTTTTAATTCTTTATTTTTTTTGCTGGGGGGGGTCTGTTGTGGGATTTGAACTCTGGGCCTGGGTGCTGTCCCTGAGCTCTTCGGCTTAAGGCTAGCACTCTACAAGTAGTAGAGCCCCAGCACCACTTTAGATTTTCTGGTGGTTAATTGGAGATAAGAGTCTCATGGAATTTTGTGCCCTGTCTGGTTTTGAACTTTGATCCTCAGATCTCAGCCTCCTGAGTAGCTAGGATTACAGGCGTGAGCCACCAGTGCCCAACTTAGATATTTTTTAATAGAGAATAAGATGGCTAGACTATGAGCTCATTGATAGAGCAGCTACCTTGCATTCACTAGGGCCCTGAGTTTGTTCCTTAGCACCATTGGAAAAAGGAAAAAAAGTTGTACATGAATTCAACAAGGCTAATAGGTCTAATTAGCTCAGCTCTTAAGGTCGTTTAAAAAAGTGGGTAACTTTCCAAACTATCAGCTTCACAGTTTGAGATTTACATTTTTCCTTTTGTACTGGGCTTTGAGCTCAGAGCCTGATAATTCACATTGCTTTTACTCAGCTATTGAGCTAGCCCTAGTTACTTTGGACTTAGAGTCTTGTTAACTTTTTTTTTCCAGGCTGCCTTCAAACCTCAATGGATTACAGAATTGAAATAACCAGCATCAAACTCACTATTTTTTTTTGCCAGTCGTGGGCTTGAGCTCAGGGCCTGAGCACTGTCCTTGGACTTTCTTAAGGCTAGAGCTCTAGCCCTTGAGCCTCAGCACCATTTCTGGCTTTTTTCTATGTATGTGGTACTGAGGAATCGAACCCGGGTCTTCATGCATGCTAGGCAAGCACTTTAACCACTAGGCCAAACTCCCAGCCCACTATTTTTTTTAAATTAACATTTTATATTAGTAACTTTAAGTAGTAATTCTAAATTTAAAAATGGTAAGCACAATTATATTAGTTGTTTTATAAAATAAGTAGGACTCCTGAAGGTTTTATGAATTTATTTTAGTAAAATGTGTATTTATGTTCTTTTTCTTGGCCTCAAACATTTCTTTCATACTGGTTTCATTCTAATTATCAATGACAGGTGACTTAAAATCTTGTAATGAATATTTTTGTGTCTAGTGTAAGGCTCACCTTAGAAAATCTTTCATATGGATTCTGTGTAGTTTTCCTGTTGTTTTTGTCAGAGGCATTGACCTTAGACATAAATATAATCATTGGTTAAGTTGAATAAATTTAGCATATGCCTTGAAAATGATTTCTTCAATATGGTGCTTGCTTTATTAAGTTATCTATATATGTCAAAGCGTCTATTAAAATTTTAGTGTGAATAATTTAGAAATAGCTTACATTAAAAAACCTAGAATTGCAAATAGTGTCTTTGGGTAACAACATAAAACTCAGGAAGCAATAATTTCTTGGAAAATTTTGTATTTCTAAGTGGCCTTTAATTCTAGGGTCCCAAGTGATGTTAAATTTTTAAAAGAATTTTATTCAAGTGGAGCAGGTGGGGAAGGGAAATGGGCACAAAAACATGAGAAAGGGTTGCAATGCTGGTTAAGGAATGCACCTTCTATCTGGCGAATATAATGTAACCCTTCTATTAATTACAGTAAAAAAATTAAAAAAAAATTTATTCAAGTTGTTGTACATTGGGTATTGATTCAGCCAGAAACATGGGGGCACACTTTTAATCTTTGAATATCTTGGGTTTCTTCAAGGTTTTATGCTTTTTTTTTTTTTTTGCAGTTTTCATTACAAAAGATCTTCTCCCTTGTTGGTTAGGCGTATTCTGTTTGTTGTATTATATTGCAGCTATTTTGAATGTTTTTATTGTTATAGCTTTGTAGTAGAGTTTGAAGTTTGATATTGATTTTCCTCCAGCACTGTTCTTTCTGCTTAGGATTGTTTTTGCTGTTTCTCTATTTTGTTAAAGAATGACCTTGGGATATTGATGGGTATTACATTGAATTCGTTTGTTGATTTTTGGGCATATTCTACCGTGTGTGTGTGTGTGTGTGTGTGTGTGTGTGTGTGTGTGTGTGTGTGTGTATCTTTATGTATTTGTATATGTATGTGCACATGTGAGCACACACACGTACACATGAATACTTGACCAGTCTTGGAGGTTGAACTAAGGGCCTGGGAATTGAGCTTTTGTTCTCAAGGCTTGTCTAGTGCTCTATTACTTGAGTCACAGCTTCACTTCTGGCTTTTTTCTGGTTATTTGGACATGCGGATCTCACAGACTTATCCAGGCTGGCTTCCAACTATAATCCTTCTTCTTCTCCTCCTTTTTTCTTTACAAAAGTATGAACATTTTAATTTTTTTGTGTAGTAGATAGAATAGGCCAAATCAAGAAAAATAACACGGTTGTAGTCAGATAATACTAACAAAATACTAATCAGGTAATAATAACAAAGGTCAGATAATATTAATTTAGATAATACTAACAAAATAGATAATACTAACAAAATTCCTGGTTAGATGATAGTAACAAGAACAGAAGTCACCAAATGCACACATAAACATGGCTGAAAACAAAACCACCAATCTTCGCAGAATTGTTTAAGATGTTTTGTCACATTGTTGCATGCTGTTTGGGAACTTAGTGGAAAACAGAAGCAAAATGAATTGCAGATAGAAAACCCTACTGGAACTATAAATTTCATTCTAGAAAGGAATTTTATCAGTCTGTGACATGCTGAGATGAATAGCTGTGTGTTGTTATTTTAACAGGTATAATGTGGTGTTTAAGTAATCAAAAATTGGACCCTTAAATAAACAAAAACCCAAACAATCAAACAAAAAAATGGGCTAATTGCTTAAAGAGGGACTTTTCAAAATTAAAAATGGCCAGTAGACACATGAAGGAATATTCAACATCTCTGGCCATAAAGGAAATGCAAATCAAAACACTGAGACCCCACTTGAGCCTAGTTAGAATGGCCATTATCATGAAAACTAACAAAAACAAATGCTGGCATGGATGTAAACTTGTTTAACCACTCTGGAAAACAGTATGGACTTTCCTCAAATGACTAAACAGAACTACCCTATGATCTAGGAGTTCCACTCCTGGGCATTTATTCAATGGAACACAAACAAGAATACACTACTATTACCAACACAGCCATGTTCATTGCATCACTGTTTTTAATGGCCAAGATAAGGAATCAGCTGAGATTTCCTTCAATGCAAAAATGGATCAAGAAAATGTGGTATATAGTATATTAAGAACAACAATCACAAAGATAAATCTCTTTGTTTCCATATCCTACGTTCATTTCATTTAATCTCATCCTGTATGACCATATGTATGTAGCCTTTTTTTTTGTTTTATGGAGGGTCATAGGGCTTTAACTTGGCCTGGGCATTGTCCCTGAGTTTTTCAGCTCAAGGTTACCAGTCTACCCTTGAGCCAACTCCCACTTCCCATTTTCTAGAGGTTAATTGGAGATAAGAGTCTCAGGTCCTGTTGTGCCCAGGCTGGCTTTGAACCTTGATCCTCAGATCTCAGCCTTCTGAGTAGCTAGGATTACAGGCATGAGCCACCAGGCCCAGCCTGTACGTAGTTTTTGAGCTAGCTACTCAGGATGCTGAGATCTGAGGATTGCAGTTCAAAGCCAGCAAGGGCAGGAATGTTCGAGAGACTTTCATCTCCCTTCCTTCGAGTTGGTCATTTTTTGATAGTTTGCATCTCTTGTTTTAGATCTGTTTTTACCTCCTTGATTTGGATTTGAAAACTCTCTTTGAAGTCCTTTATCTCAGAAGGCTCTACCCTCTGTGTACTTTGGTTGGAATTCATTAAGCATTCTGTTTGTGGACTCCATGAATTCCTTCATTATTCTTTGGCTTCATCCCATTCACATATATCCTTTTTTATGCCTTCATCCTATTCACGTATATCCTTCTTTATGGCTTCCTCACGTTCACATATAATCTTTAAGGCTTCCTTGCGTTCACATGCGTTCATGCTTTCAAACTTTTCATCCTGCTTACCAGTAGCATTTGTAGAGCATTTTGAGGACTCTTCTCTAGGTTTTCCATTGGCTTCTTTGTTGCCTGTTTATTTTGAGTGGGAGATGTAATTCCTTGACTTGCCATTTTTCTTGAGTTTCTTCTGCCCATTTGGAAGTGGGAGCAAGACGCCTGGTTGTTTACATCTGTCTGTAGCTGGCAGGATGAAGATTTCACCCGGTCTGTGCTGTAGGTAGATGAGGCACTGAGCTGAGCCCTCAGGCTCCAATGCCTTTGTCTTGGCGCTGTAGCCGCCTCTGCCACTGCCTCTGGTCACTGGTGTGGTCTCAAAACTGTCTTCTTAAACTGGTTGTCTGACTTTTTCTGTTGTGCCCAGATTTCAGGGTCCCCAAAGACCACCAATGAGCCAAATCCGATGTAAGCCCAAGAGTTTTTATTGCAAGCTTGAGCCTGGACTCACAACCGACAGGAACATAGCCTATAATCCTTCCTTTTCGTCCTCTTGAGTAGCTAGGATTATGGATGTTAGCCACCAGTGCCTGGCTATCTCTACATATTTTGAGATGGAACCTTTTAGGGTCTTTTTAGGTATAGTATTATATGATCCTATAGATAATTGGATTTCTTTCTTTTCCTATTTGGGCCTCTTCTGTTTTTGTGATATATGGCCTTTATAATGTTAAGGTAAATTCCTTTACCCCTAATTTCTTTTCTCTTTTTCTCTCCTGCTCTCTCCCCCCTCTACTTTTTTTTTTTTTTTCTCATGCCTTCCTTTCCCTCTTGGGCCTTGAACCTATTAGGGCCTCATGTTCTCACCTGGCTGTTTTGCTCATGACTAGAACTCTACCACTCAAGTTCTGGCTTTTTGCTGTAATTAGAGACAACAATCTCTTGAATATGTATGCCTTTGAACCTTGATTCTCAGATCTAAATCTAGGATTACATGCATGAGCCACTGGTGCTCAATTCTTCATAATTTCTTCATAGTTTTAGTTATAAAATGATGTTTTATTTTGTCAAAAACTTTTTTTTGCATCAACTGAAATGATCACTCTGTTTATGTGCTCTGTTGATTTCCATATGTAAAGTAGCCTTACATTTCTGGAATGAAATCAACTTCATAATATATGATTTTTTTCACAGGTTATTTAATTCATTTAACAAGTATTTTATTGAGGACTTGTGCATCTATACTCATCAGAATGATTAGCCTATGATAGTTGTGTGTGTGTATGTATGTATGTATGTGTATATATGTATGTGTGTGTCTTGGTTTGGTTTTCAAATGAGTATAATGTTATGCTCATAGAATGAGTTTGAGAGTATTTCTTCCCTTTCTTGTAGCATGGAAAAAATTGAGAGTATTGGTCTTCTTAAAGAATTCAGCTAGATTCAGAGGAGTCCTGAGCTTTTCTTTGTTGTTGGGACATTCTTCTTTTTATGTTTCAGTCTCTTGCTATAGATCAGTTTAGATGGATTATGTCCCTTTGGCCAAATTTTCTAGATTGAGGTTATCTAGTTTATTTGATGAAATTTATTAAGTTTATTCCTGCTGATTTGATTAAAGTTTTTTGAAATACTGAATTTCATTTGTGTTTGTTATGAAATCATTTTTCTGATTTTGTTGTTATTGTTTTGAGTCATTTTTCTTTTCTGGTTAGATTACTTAAGGGTTTTTCAATTTTATATATCTTTGTACAGAACCAATGTTTTGTTTCATTTTTTGTTTTTACGTTTAGTTAATTCATGTTTTGTTTTTTTGTTGGAAATTGAGGTATAGTATATCATTAAAAATATTAATTTGAGATATCTTAATATGTGTGTATTCAAAGTTACAAACTTTCTCCTAGAACTTCCTTTGTTGTATCCCAGAGGTTTTGGAAGGTTTGAATTTTCATTGAATTCTAGGAACTTTCTGATATTTTTTCTTTAGTATTTCTGTGATCCACTCATCTTCTGTCAGTATCTTATTCAGTCTCTGTGAATTTGAAAAATTTCTGTTGTTTCTTTTGCTGTTAACCTCTAGTTTTATTCTGTTATGGTCTGACAAGATTCAAGAGATTATTTGTTTTCTGGTATTTGCTGAGACTTACTTCATAGTCTAGGATTTAATCTATTTTTTTTATACTTTTTTTGCCAGTCCTGGGCTTGAGCTCAGTGCCTGAGCACTGTCCTTGGACTTCCTCAAGGCTAGATCTCTACCACTTGAGCTCAGTATCACTTCAGGCTTTTTTCTATGTATGTGATACTGAGGAATTGAACCCAGGGCTTCGTGCATGCTAGGCAAGCCCTCTACCAGTAGGCCAAACTTGCGGCCCCAGATTTAATCTATTTTTGGAGAAAGTTCCAGGAACTGCTAAGGAGAATGTATTTTACAGGTGCTAGATGAAATAGTCTGTAAATTTCTTTGAGGTCCAATTGACCTATGGTGTTACTTAAATAAGAGTTTTTGTTTTTGTTTTGTTTGTATAATCTATCTACTAGGGAGCCTGGGCATTGAGGTCTTTTGTTATTGGGTTGGGATATATATATATACATATATATATACATATATATATACATATATGGGATATATATGGGATATATATATATGTATATATATCTGTTTTTAAATACAATGATGTTTAACAGTTTTGGCTTAAAGTCTGTTGGATAAGGGTATAGCTACTCTTGCCTGTTCTCGGTCTGTTTTCTTGGAAGATCTTTTTCTAGCCTTTCACCCTAAGCCAATGTTTGTTTTTGTCTGATAGTTATGTTTCTTACAGGCAACAACTGGCTAGGTGCTGCCTTTCAATCCAACTTGGGCCATTCTGTCTTTCAATTGGAAAACTAAGTCTATAGATACTGTTAATTTTTTTAAGCTTAATTTTTCAGTTTTTTGAAATCTTGTACTAGTCTAGGTAGCTCTTTACTTTATCAGTTAATTAACGTTTGTGTGTTAGGTTGTGGGTTTTCACGTTTGGTGAGTCTCTGGAAAGACTCATAGGATTTTGTGTCTAGTTGTGGTTTATTACAGAAATGGGTAAAGGAAAATCAGCAAAGGGAAAATGTTCATGGGAGATAGTCAGAAGGAAACACTAGTTTCTAAGAATCCAGTGAAAAAGTATACAAGAGATGGTTAATTTCTCCAGCCTAGAATTGTGATAGGGTGGGGAAAGGGAAGGCTGATAATGTCAGGTCTGGTAATTAGGCACTCTTTTTTAGCGTGTACTAAAATTCAAGGCTCCCTGAAGGAAAGCAGGTATTTTGCCATGGACTGTATTGTTTATGCAAGTAGTTTATGAATAGTGAGTCTTGTGTTACTAGTTCTGGCAATGGTGGGAACCATCCTAAAACTTTTTTTCAGGCGCCAGCAAAGGGTCGTTTTTGCAAGCAGCTTTTCTAAGATGAGCATTTTGAGGCCTGCTCTAGTAAATCTTCATAGAATCAGGAATGGATAAATCTGGTGTCTAGCATTGTCACCTACATATTTGAATTTGAATTATTTAAATGGTAGAACTAGGGAATGATACTAAACATAATAATTCAAAAGAGTTTGTGTATTAATACTTTTAGTTTAGGTAAAACTAGCTATCTTTTAAAAAATGATAAAATGAAGCAAAATTTAAAAGGGCTTGTGAAGTGTTTTGATTTTAAATTTAGATGGAAGCCATCTGTGTATAATGCCAATTTAAAATTACTAAAAACCCAAAAGTTGATTCTCCACAAATAATGCCCATAACTTGTGTGAAGACCTACATGTTGATTCTATAGAGAATAATTTTTTTTATCTAAAAAATTTTGCTGGTAAAAATTTTGATAGTGAAATTCATATTAAATGTTGAATAGTGCTTTAACAACCATATCCTGTAATTCCTCTTGAGAAAGACAATACAGTTTGCAAATCCCACAACCATAAAGAAATGTGACTTATGATCATTTCATGAGTGCTAATAATGTTGGTGTAAAAAGGCATGTTGGTTTTTCTCATGTCAGAAATTAAATTTGAAAGCAATCAATGTTTGCCAAATGGAAAAATTAATTAAAAATCATAAATATTTTCATCTTTTATTTTCTTGCTTATGATCTTGTAAGTAAAATGAGGCAATCATTTTCTATACATTGATTATGTTAGCCTATTTCTTTAAATAATGTGTTCTATTCTGCTTTTTGTAACATTTATTCTTTCATGTAATTTACAGTATTAGCAAATGTCATGATTTTCTCTATTTGGTTTAATGATAAAACTGCTGATCTATATTTATGCTAAAATGCATCGCATATACAGTGAACTAATTTTCTAAAATTCATAATTTGACTTCAAGAGCAATCTCATTTTAAATTTTGACTATAATCTTAATAGATGCAGGAACTATATATATATATGTGTATATATGTGTGTGTGTGTATATATATATATATATATATATATATATATATCCTTTTAGACTAGTACTTGCCATGCAGATTCTGCTCAACCATTCACTTACTAAATGAGTGATTAAAATTTTCAGAGCTTTGTGCAGTGGTGTATACCTATAATCCTAGCTACTTGACTGGTAGAGATAAAGAGATCTTGGTTTGAGGCCATCCCAGGCAAAAAGTTTGAGACACATTGTCTCAACCAATAAGAGCTAGGCATGTTAGTATGTGCCTATCTATAGTCTCAATTCCCTAAGAAGTAAAGGAGATAATTATGGCTTTGGTGGGCCTATATAAACAGAAGACCCTATTAAAAGAATAAAGCAGAAAGGGCTGGAGGCATTCTCAAATGGTGCAAAGCCTAAGTTCAAACACCTGTACTGCCATAAAATCTTTTAGTGTATTACGATGTTTTAACACAGTGTCGTATAAATATGTCCTAGAACTTGAGATCCTCATGTCTTAGTTTAGCCACATGCTTGCTGGGATTTGCAGGTACGTACCACCATAACCAGATAATAAAAATATATTTAAGCTTCATTATTTTAAAATGAAAAACTTCTAGAAAGTTGTATTGAAGTAATTTATAATAATCTTTAGGAGACAAAAGGCTGTTATAGGCTGGGAGTATAGCTTAATGGTGGAGTGCTTTCCTAGATTTTACAAGGTCCTGTTTAAAAAAAAAATCTAATCCCTTAATGTTCATTATTATCCAGCATCAAACTGAAATCTCATTTGAATTGATTTGAGAATGTGTTTATAGATGTCTTTGTAACACTTTGGTTTTCTTTGTTTCCAACATTATATGTTAAAACCCCCCCAAAGTTATAACAAGGTCCACTGTGTGTGGAACATGTTTTGTAAGCTAATGTGTTTTTAAGGATTCATGGAAACAGACGAGGGCACATGACTCCTATGGAGAATGATGATGCTGTCACAGAACAGTCAAACATACGAATTTCATCTGCTGGAAATAAAAGGTATAGTATGTTATACAAATTCTGGCTCTACAGTATGAAATAACACATGCCTAAAATTGGCTCACTGATAAAACAGGGTAAGGACCAAGTTGAAGAGATAATACTATATGGCTTTTTTTTTCTTTTCTTTTCTTTTTTTTTTTGTCCTGCTGGGGATAGAACCCAGGGCCTTATGTATGCTAGCTAGATAAGCACTCTACCACCAAGGTTTATCCCAAGCCTTACATTGTTTCTTTTGAAGAACAACTTTTTGTTTATAAAATGTACCAGGGTGTTCTGAATTTTTACCTATTATATGAAGTGTATATATAGGCATGCACATGCACACATATGAAATATATGTATGTAGACACATATGCATATGTGCATATCCATACAAACATATATGTGTATATGTCTGTATATATACACACACACTTGTGTGTGCATATGTGTGTATAATGTGTGTATAATAATGATAGGAAAAAAGTAACATAATAGGTTAATAATTTAAAATATTTTGAGTAATTTATTATGACAAAATGAAAAATCCTAAATTCTGTAGGGCAATACTGTTTAAATTTATTTTTGTTTAAACTTTTGTTTGAACTCAGGACTTCACACTTGCTAGGCAGACATGTCACCACTTGAGCTATAGCCTCAGTTCTTAAAACTTTACTTTGACTTTTAGCTTACTGAGTGTAGATATCTTTTATGCTTACTTTATGTGATTAGTACTTATGTATTTCTGTCTATAGAAAATAAATACTTATGATTTTTGTGATTTTGGTGGCTTTCCTCTGTCATGTGTAAGTAATTTTTCTACAGAAAAAAATAAGACATGAAAGTAGAAAGGGAATTAGGGAAGAGGAAGAAGAGAAGGAGTAAGGGGATAAGAAAAAAGAAGTTTGAATGACTTAAGTATATTATTCGCATGTTTAAAAATGGTACAGTGAAACTCATTCTGTGCAACCAATATACAACAAAAAGAATAAATGGTTCTAGTCTATAGTATATAATGAAGAAAATATGATTATCAAAAAAGGTGTTTTTTTTTTAAATAAGAAAGTAAGAGAATTGGCTATTTGGTTCTAATTCCCTCCCTTCTTCCCTTTCTCCCTTCCATCCTTTTTAGAGAACTATCTTTTCCCCTTGTACCTATGTTTGAAAGAGGGTATCTTTTAGGATTAATCTTCTTTCCCAAGTGTGTGTATAGATTATGCTTTCACCTTTTAATGCCCTTACATTAATTTTGCTTCCTGGATAAATGTTCTTATTAAAAACATAATTTTAAAATCTATAGGGTCAATGAAGCAACCTGAAGGGAAAGATCATATTTTTATTCCCTGAATATATTAGGGTATCACTTTAAAAAAATAACAAAATTTTTATTGCTGCTGTTTATACATGTAGATATGGTGCAATATATCATTGCTTGTCAAATCCATAAAATACCAATAGTGAATACAAATTGCCAACTATTGCTAATATTTTATGCATACTTAATGCCATTAGGATTTACTATTGTACCATTAAGTAAATTATGTATTTAACAGAAAAACAATCTGTGAGTGTGTGTGTGTATGTGTGTGGATCTTAGGGGCTTGTACTCAGGGCTTGGGCCTCTACCCTAGGACTTTTTTGTCGTAGCACTACTTCCATCTTTTTTAGTAGTTAATTAAGGTTAAGAGTATTATAGACTTTCCTGCCAAGATTGGCTTTAAACTGCAATTCTCAGACCACAGCCTCCAAGTAGCTAGGATTGTAGGCATCAACCACCAGTGCCTGGCTTCATATCTGGATTTGTACTTTTTGAGCATTATCTGTATTTTAATATATTTTTTTTAATTTTTAGTGCTCGGGACAATGTGCCATCCACATCTGCTAATCAAGAAATCTGTAGTCCTTTTGCTGGGATGCTCTTTGGTATGTACAGAACTGCCAGCCGGTTGATGAGACCCTTGCAAAGAGTTGAATGTTTTCAGAACTACTTTTACCAGTAATGAAAAACGCTTATCAGTGCTTACTTCATGGGAAGTAATGGGCTAAATTAAGCATTTAACTTTAATTGTATAACTGTGTAAAGTCAACTAACAGTGCTGTACTTGTCATTGATAATAAGTGAATTAGTGGTTTCAATAATTAGATTTTTTTTTTTTCTTTTTGATTGGTTGCGGGCCTTGAACTCTGGGCCTTGGTGCTGTCGCTGAGCTCTTTAGCTCAAGACTAGTGTTCTACCTCTTTGAACCATAGCAGCACTTCTGATTTTCTGGTGGTTAATTGGAGATAAGAATCTTAAGGACTTTTGTGCTTGGGCTGACTTTGAACAGTGATCCACAGATCTCAGCCTCCTGAGTAGCTAGGATTACACTAATGCCTAGCTCTTTTTTGTGTGTGTCTGTGCAAGACCTGGGGCTTCAATTTAGGGCCTGCACTCTCAATAATAAGCTTTTAATTTTGTATTTTATTATTATATAATTATTTGTTATTTTAATTTTGTATTGTATGCTTGTTTTTAATTTGACTTTATATATGTTTTATTTTTTATATTTCTTTCTTTTTCAATTTACCAGAATAAACTTGTGTTTTATTTCCATTTTTTTGAACTAATCCCTTTTTTCTTTGCTCTTTTCATGTAGTTCCTGAGAACCTTTTTTATTCAAATCTTGATTATGGTTGAAATTTCGTTTTTTTTCAATTAAAGAATTTATTAACATTGATTTTTACATCATATTTCAAATGACATGTTTAATAAACAAGTGTTCAAGAAGGGAATCTTTATATATAATGACTAGCACTTGGTTTTTAGAACATAATCAAAATTAGGCTAAGGGTTTGTATGTCATAGATACATATTAAGGATACCATGCACCTTTTTTTCCTTTGGTTCTGTTTGTTTTTATCAGAGTTTAGTTACTGAATATAAGCTAATGTAGTTACTCAATATAAGCTAATATATTCAGTAACTAAATATATTAGCTTATAACTGAAGGTAGTATAATGTAAGTTGATTGTATTAGCTTATATTAGCTTGTACTGGGGTTTGAACTCAGGGCCTCACACATGGTTGTCTTGCTTGCTTTGCTGGTACTATCACTTGAACCTCTCCTCCAGCCCAGCTTTTTGCCTGTTATTTTTAAGATGGAGTCTCTCAGAGTTTTCTTGAACCTTGTTTTTCCAGATCTTAGTCTCCTTAGTAGCAAGGAATTGAGTTGAGTCACTGGCATCCATTGTAAATACACACTTTATGATTTGCAGATGTATACTTGTTACGATTCAATTTGGAAACAGTTTGGAGAGACCCTCTTTTCCTTTTTGTGCCATTAATTTTAAAAAATGTTCTTTTTATGAAAATTATTAGAAAAGTTATTTGAAATTTGCTGAAATTTGTATACTTGGTTAAGTGCAAATGTTATTTACTCACTAATAGTATAGGACCAATAATTAAGGCAGTAGACGTATTGCCTTTTGATACTCTATGATTTATACAGTGTTCATATTGTGTTTATCTACATTTAGAGCTAATTTTGTGATACTAATTTATGCAATAATAGTATTTTCTCCTGGGTAAATTTTTTTTTTTAAAGTCAGTCGTGGGGCTTAAAGTCTGGGCCTCGGCACTCTCCTTGAGCTCTTCAGCTAAAGGCTAGTGCTCTACCACATTGAACCATAGCATCACTTCCAGTTCTCTGGTAGTTTATTGAAGATAAGAGCCTTGCAGACTTTAGTGCCCAGGCTGGCTGTGAACTGTGACCCTCAGATCTCAGCCTCCTGAGTAGCTAGGAATACAGGCATGAGCCACCAGTGCTCAGCTTCAAAAAGGCTTTATCAGTTGGATTTTTTTTTTTTGAGGGGGTCAGTAGTGTGGCTTGAACTCTGGGCCTGGGAGTTGTCATTTTACCAAATTTTTTCCCTTAATTGTGGTTACCATTGATATTTGATGGGAAGACTACCAGTGTGGTTAATGTTGCTTATTGTGAGTGTGTGTGGGGGTCACTGATGCTTGAACTTAGGGCCTCTTAGCTTACTGTCTCTTAGCTTCTGTACCACTTGAGTCACACCTCCATTTCAAGATTTTTGATATGTTCAAGGTGGTTTCAAATCTTGATCTTTAGATCTCAGCATTTTGAGTAGCTAGAATTATAGGTGTGAGCTACTAACACCTGCTAGTATTAATTTTAAAGTAGTTACCTATGCTTGAGTGCATTGGGGAAATAGTTAAGACACTGCTGCTACAATCTAGGTGAAATGCAGTCAGAATATATCTAAGGTTGTGGACCTCAGAAGAGAAAGGAGGCCTTACGTGAAATAAGAGAAGATGAGCAGTGGAAGTGAAATTGAAGTATTGTGACATTAGAAAAAAAGCATTTGGTTTCAAGAGATGGACACTTGAAGAGACAAAAGGTATTAAGGGAAGATATTAACCAACTTTGTGAAAAAAATGGGGGTGAGGATTAGAATATTCTGTTATTAGGAAGGTTTTCCACTAAAGGTAAATACTTGGGAATTACTGATGTGTATGTTATATTGACACATGATACAAACTCATGTATTATTTTTATCATATAATTATATAATATATTTTATGAAATAAATAAGTACTGATGCATGTGATTTTTTTTCCTTCTGTACTTCTTCCATGTTCACTAATCATTCTGTATAACTAAACATGAAGCTTTAAAAATTTTTTAATTGGTGCATAAAGGTGTTTAACATTGCATTTTTTTTTTTTTTTACCATTGTCCAGGAGGTGAAGATCGAGAACTCATTCAGAGGAAGAAAGAGAAATACAGACAAGAACTATTGGAACAAATGGCTGAGCAACAGAAGAACAAAAGACGGTAATGAAAGCACAAATAGCTGGGAGTTTGGCCTAGTGGTAGAGTGCTTGACTAGCATTCACGAAGAGGCTTCTTTTCCAAACACTATGTTTTGATTTGTAAATCATTTACATTGTAATCACCACATTATCAGACAGCAAGGAAATTAATTTGCTCCATTTTTTTCCATTTAAATTTTTTAAAATTTATTTTAATGTAGAGAGAGGTTATGGTTATGTTCGCCAGATAGAAGGCGTATTACTTCTCACACATTGATACCTCTTCTCATGTTATTTGCTCCATTTTTTTATGTAGAGTAGTATTTAGTGTTATCTGAATGCCCATTGTATTATCCCTTATATAGTAACAAATATAAATATCTTCTAGATATTCAGTTTGAAATAGTAAGCATATGCACACATGAAAACAAATATGGAGGTTCACAGGTATTTAGTTGCATATATTCTTCAAGTGTGAGAATATTGTGAAATACTACTTCTAGAATTATGAGTAGAATTCTGATTCTAGACAATCTGAGACGTATAATCTTTTTGTTTTCTTTGGCTCTAAGAGGAAACTATTATCTGCACAGGTGCATACTAGGCAAGCACTCTACCACTAAGCCAAACTCCTGGCCCTTAACATTTTTTTCTTAAAAATTTGAATTCCTAATAAAGAATTGTAGTTAATTTGTTTAGTCTTTTTATTGTGAACTGAAAATACATATGGACCCTAAGAGAGGACTTTGTGAATGACTCTTTGCCTTTAAAGTATCCAGCACACTGGTTTTGAAATATTTAAGTCACTTTTATGGAAATTCTAACTTACTGTGTACTATCAAAAATAGTGTTTCTTTTGATATTACTTAAATTAAGGCTTTTGTCATTTAAAGGCATTATTTGTATTTGTTTATAAATTTATTAGACTTCAGTGAAAGTTTTTCAATAGAGATTATAATTTTGGTAGTATTTACTATAAGTTTTTAATAAATATAAAACTTTAATTTTGTTAGAGAAAAAGATTTAGAACTCAGAGTTGCAGCTTCTGGAGTCCAAGACCCTGAAAAATCGGTAAGTGTTTTGGGAATCTTTTATTTATTAAATTAAATTAATTAATTTTTTATTGGTCTTGGGGCTTGAACTCCGGGTATGAGTGCTTGCTATCCCTGAGTGGAATCTTTTAAAAATGTTTATAATCTTTAAATTAGCTTAAAATGTGGTGGCAGGTTGGGGATAAAGGGTATTGTGAAACTGTAAAGGTAGAACAATTGGAACAATAATAAACTAAATCCAGATCTCAAAAAATACAACCCATGCCAGGTGCAGTGGCTCACGCCTGTAATCCTAGTTACTCAGGAGGCTGAGATCTGAGGATTGAGGTTCAAAGCCAGCCTGAGCACTAAAGTTCACAAGATTCTTACCTCAAATTAACCACTGGAAAATCAGAAGTGACACTGTGGCTTAAGTGACAGAGCGCTAGCCTTGAGCTGAAGACCTCAGGGACAATGCCTAGGCCCAGAGTTCAAGATAAAAGAAAAATACAACTTATAACTGTTACTATTGTTTAATTCCCTAAGGGATTTCTAAAAAAATTGTGTATAGTTCTTTTACTTTGTTTTAAATTATCCTTTTATTTTGTTTCATATGTATTCTTCCAAAACAAAGTTTAATTTACAATTAATTTAATATTTTTTCCTGATTACTTTTCTTACATAAATGATTTTGAAAAAAAACTTTAGTACTTCTTTAAACATTTTAATAATTGTTATTTACTGTAAAACTAGAGAGATAATAATCTTATTTTTACTTTAATTTTGCAATTCTCAACATTAAGTGGAATGAATTACTCACATCATTGCAGTTAAGTAAGGAGGAGGTAACAATTTATTGCTCTTAACAAAATGTACTTTTTTGTAGTTGAATATGTAGTATTTGCTAATGCAGAGCTTTGTTTTTATTTTTAAATGATGGTTAAAGCCTTGAATTTTGTTAAAATGTTAAGTCTTTTAAAAAAGGATACAGAAAATCTTTAAAATTAAACTTATTTGAATTGTTATATGACTGTAGGTAACTTTTTTTTTTTTGGCCAGGCCTGGGGCTTGAACCCAGGGCCTGAACACTGTCCTTGGGCTTTCCTCAAGGATAGAATAGAGCTCTACCACATGAGCCCCACAGCACCACTTCTGGCTTTTTCAATGTATGTGGTACTGAGGAATTGAATAGGATTTTTCGTACAGGCACTTTACCACTAGGCCAAATTCCCAGCCCCTGTTGGCACCTTTTGAATTACTTTTACTGTTATCCATTCAAAAAATTTAATTTAAAAACTCAGCATATGTTTAATGTGCTCTGGGATCAATCTCCAGCACCAGCCCCTTTCTAAAAAAATTTTAGTACTGTAACATTATCTTCCCCATCTACTTCTGAGTGTTTACAGAATGAAAATTTTAGATTAAATAATCTTAAAAGTAATTCCCAATAAAGCCAGGCATGGTGGCTCATGCCTCTAATACTAGCTACTCAGGAGGCTGAGATCTGAGGATCAAAGTTCAAAGCCACTTGGTCACAAAAGGACCTGAGACTCTTACTTCCAATTAACCTCTAGAAAACAGGAAGTTATGGCTTGGCTGAACAGTAGGGCAATAGCTTTGAGCTGAAGAGCTCAGGGACGGCGCCCAGGCCGAATTCAAGCCCCGTGTCCCACCAAAAAAAAAAAAAAATACAAAAAAAGAAAGGGGCCAGGAGTTCGGCTTAGTGGTAGAGTGCTTGCCTAGCATGCACAAAGACCTGGGTTTGATTCCTCAGTATCACATACATAGAAAATATAGAAAAAAGCTGAAAGTAGTGCTGTGGCTCAAGTGGTAGAGCTTCTAGCCTTGAGAACATCCAAGGAGAGTGCACAGGCCTTGAGTTCAAGCCCCAGGACTGGCAAAACAAAACAAAAAAAGTTATTCCCATATAAATTACTCCTGCACAAGAAAATTAGATTCCCAAACTAAACATTTTTCCTTCTTAATGAATATCTTTAAAGTAGCTTTTAGAATCCAAATCTTCCTTTTTATAATCTTGAGCTTTTTTTTTTTTTTTTTTTTTTTTTTTTTTTTTGCCAGTCGTGGGCTTGAGCTCAGGGCCTGAGTACTGTCCTTGGACTTTCACAAGGTTAGAACTCTACCACTTGAGCCTCAGCACCATTTCTGGCTTTTTTCTATGTATGTGGTACCGAGGAATGGAACCCGGGTCTTCGTACATGCTAGGCAAGCACTCTACCCCTAGGCCAAACTCCTGGCCCCTAATCTTGAGCTTTTTAATGTAATATATTGGCATATTAAATTTTGTGGATTTGCAGATTTTTAAAGTTTAACTTTGAGTTTAAACTCTTTGTACAGTGTCAGGTTTGATTTATGAAAATGTGTTAGTGGTATAAGAGTTAAACATTACTTTTGAGCTTACTTTTTGGTGTCTAAATCTTAGATAATAATGAATGATGCTACTTGAGTCAATTTCAGCAGATTGACCTGTGGCCAAGTCCAGCTGGTGCTCATTTCTGTGAATTTTTATTGCAAGAGAGCCTTTTCATTCTTTACATATTGTCTGGCTGCTTTAGCAGTACAATGGAGTAAGGGCATTAGAAAAAAACCATATAGTCTGAAAAATCTAATATATTTCCTGACACTTTATAGAAAGTGTTTACTCAAAACCCTGTTTCACAGAATACTCTAAACAGAAATGTTAATTAATAGGGAAGCATCATATTGTCGCAGTATAATAGGAACAGTACTATAGTTAATTTTTTTAATATCTGACTTTAGTTGTTGATTATTAATGATGAGTCTTTAGGTGACTTATGTATTTCTCAGGAAGCTTCAGTTACTCATTTATAAAATAAGAATTAAATCTTTAAAATCTTTTATAGCTGTAAGATTCTGTTGTTTTGTACTTAAGTGCTTGCTTGGATAGATGATGTTTTGAGGTTCTTCTGTGTTTAACTTAAGATTTTATATAACAGTGATTTTTTTCCCCTCTATTTTAGCCTGATAGACTAAAGCAGCTTAGTACAGCACCAAGACTTTGTGAAGATAAGATACCACCTGAGAGACCCAGAGTAGCTTTCCAGACACCTCTCCCTCCTTTATCTGCCCCAAGTGTTCCACCCATCCCATCAGCTCATTCTGTCCCTTCTCAAAATGAAGATTTGCCTAGTGGACTCAACAGCACACTTGGTGAAATGGTGCCTCCCAGGTGCTTATTTAAAATTTAAGTTTTGTGTTTGAGAATTGGATAAGATATTGTTATATTTATATATGTTTAGAAGTGTATCCTGAAGCAGATCATACTGTATATTTATATATGTTTAGAAGTGTATCCTGAAGCAGATCATACTGTCCGTTAGAGATTTTACATAATAGCTTTGGCAAATAATTTCTTTTCATTTTTGTTAGTCTTTAGTATTATAAAACAAAGGAAATTCTTGTAACAATCTTAAAGATGATTTATAATTTTTGAATGAATTGCATTTAAATATACTTCAGTACATATTTTTAAATGAAATATTTAATATTTTATTATATAAAAGGTCTACATTCTCAATTTTGTTATTTCCACTTGGCAAACATTGAATTCTTCCTTCAACTTCAACCAAAAAGATGGTAATATGACTCATTTACAAATGATTTTATTTTAGCTTGTTTTCCTTCAATTCTTTCTTTCTGATTACTTGGGCTAAGGAATTCAAAAGACTGGGGAAAAATGTATTGAGATAAAACTTAGGTGTTAAAGATATTATTTCTGTAGATTAAAGTCATTGTGTTACACTGGACTGCACATAAAAGTGTGTTTTTTGCACTGATATTTTGTGGTCTGTACTTCATTTTTTTGTGGAACCTGAGGTTTTGTTTTTCTTATTATGAGTGAATTAATGGGGCGCGTTTAAATGTGGATGTTTTTCAAATATTTCTGGGCTCTCCATTCTTTCAGCAGGACTCGTCTGTCTTTCATGTATAGTACTAACAAAATGGCAGGATTGTGTTTACTGTATTATCAGGTGCTTTGTTTTCTCTAATGGCTCTCCTATTCAGAAGACTGGGAGGGATTGGAATTATAGATTGTATTGTGGTTTTAGCTTTTGGGTAGGGATTGAAATGATTGACTTTACTGTCTAGAATTCAGGTGAACCACACAAATTTGTTGAACTTCAAAATTAGTACTATAATATTTTTGTTTTCTACTATTACATTGTTATGAAGATTAGATCTTATATAAATGTATAGAATTTAGACTGGTGATGACTACTTCTTTTATAACAGTTACTTGGCTTCTTCTTTTTTTTTTTTTTTTGCCTGTTGTGGGGCTTGAACTCAGGGCCTGAACTTCAAGGCTAGTACTCTGCCACTTGACCCACAGCATCACTTCCAGCCTTTTTCTTTATATGTGGTACTGAGGAATCGAACTCCAGTCTTCGTGCATGCTAGGCAAGCACTCTACCACTAAGCCAAACTCCCCCGCTCCTTTTTTTTAAAAAAAAAAAAAAAAAAAAGTTCTTGGGGCTTGAACTAGGCCTTGGCATTGTCTCTGAGCTTTTCAGCTCAAGGCTACCACCCTACTCCTAGGCCTGGGCATTGTCCCTGAGCTTTTCAACTCAAGGTTACTGCCCTACCCTTGAGCCAAGCCTTCACCCTGTTTTCTAGAGGTTAATTGTAGATAAGAGTCTCAGGTCCTTTTGTGCCAGGGCTGGCTTTGAACCATCACCCTCAAATCTCAGCCTCCTGAGTAGCTAAGGATTACAGGTGTGAGCCACTGTTCATGGCTTCAGCTTTTTTATTGACATGTTTTAAGTGACAATAGTGAAGTCAGTTTCACTGAATGACTTGAAAAAAGCTTTAATGCTTTCTTAGTTTTTCAGAATATTTGGAGTACACAATATGAATTTCTTAAGTTACAGCCAGAAATGAAAATATTCTAGACTATACCTCTATCATTTTTTGTTCATCTAAAGGAATGTGTCTTTACCATTTATATTACTGGAAAGTAATGTGGTTTTAGAAATAACAGCAG
This sequence comes from Megascapheus bottae, assembly GCF_031878675.1. Classification (NCBI taxonomy): domain Eukaryota; kingdom Metazoa; phylum Chordata; class Mammalia; order Rodentia; family Geomyidae; genus Megascapheus; species Megascapheus bottae. Next base: position 16,872,130 of record NC_143517.1, read on the forward strand.
AAATCATGAAGCTCTTTTCTAATCAGTGAAAAGCTAAACTAAGTTTTTGTAATTTATAAAATACACTTTCAATTTCTTTTTTCTCTCTCTATCTCTGTGTGTGTGTGTGTGTGTGTGTGTGTGTATGTGTGTGTGTGTGTGTGTGTGTGTGTGTGTGTCCATAGTGGGGCTTGAACTCTAGGCTTGGGCACTGTCCCTGAGCTCTTCAGCTTGAACCACAGTGCCACTTCCAGTTTTCTGGTGGTAAATTGGACCTAAGAGTCTCACAGACTTTTGTGCCCTGTCTGGCTTTCAATCGTGATCATCAGATCATAGCCTCCCGAGTAGCTAGGATTTCAGACATGAGCCACTGGCACCTGGCTTCTGACTTGTAATTTTTATTTCACATTACGGTTGACTTTCTGGAAGACCAATACATTTTGCAGTTAAAAATGTATCCCTTTTCCCACCCTTAGTCATTTGTGCAGTTTTGAACTCTGCTCGTGGTTTCTGGGTTGTCCTTTGATTGCTCAAGCATTTCCATTTGGGGAAATTCTTTGGAGCTCTCTATACCTCTCAAGAGATTTCAATGCCCCTGCTGTTCATATAGCTCTCTGCTTGTTTTATTTCACTTGTTTGTTCTAGTTTGTTCTACTTCTGTATTATTTTGAGGGACATGAAATACATCTCTTTTTACTTGATGTTGGCCCACTATTGGCTACTAATTATTAAATGTTAACTTATGTCTTACAGAACTGTTGTATTTCAAATTGTGAAATTTTATTTGCTTTTTATTACTTGCTTTTTGAGTCATAGTTTTGGAAGAACAATTAGAGTGAGATTGTGGCTTTTTTAAGCTTGTGATTGGACTCTCAGTAATGTTTTGCAGCAGAATGATTTTGGTAAGAAATTTACAACAAAATATGAGAAGAATTTTCCATTTTCTTTTGATATAGGATTGCACCTCTGCCTCCACCTCCCCTACTACCATCTATGGCTACTAACTATCGAACTCCTTATGATGATGCATACTATTTTTATGGTGCCAGAAATACTTTGGATCCCAGTTTTGCTTATTGTAAGTGATCTATAGGGTAAACATCTTTTTTCAAGTGGTTTAATAAGGACAATTGGTTTTCTACAAGGGAAATATGCAGTTAACATATTAAATTTTTAATTCGCGTATATCTATTCACTTGATAAATTCATTTCCTGTTCCAGTACATTTCTGGTACTGTATCAGAAAACCTACTTTATAAAGAAAAGTTTATTTGCACTCACAATTTTAGAGGCCTAAAGTTCAAATAGGTACATAGGCTCTGGACTACATCATGTCATGTAGGAGTGTGTATTTCTGCATTCTCTTTTCTTCCCCTTATGCTTTAAAGTGTTACTTGACTTCTTCTGGGAGTTTTCACCATTCAGATGTGACAGATTGGATAAAAACAACTATTAGGCTGAGTCTTTCTTGTCTTCAGTCAGCTTTGTATGAAATCCAGTTGTTGTAAGATGTTTTTGTTTTGTTTGTTTCCTCCTTTCCCTGAGGATGTTTTCTTGCTACTGTTGCTTTGTTTGTAATAGTTTATAGACTATGTGCTGTCACTAGTCAAGAAATTCTTATATACGAAAATGTATTTCTTTACAGATCTGTACTATACTATTCTTTGGACCTTCTGCTGGAAAAGTAGAACTAAATCTCAAATAATGTCTTTTTTTTTTTTGCTAGTCTTAGGACTTGAACTCAGGGCCTGGTCACTGTCCTTGGGATTTCTCAAGGCTAGAGCTGTACCACTTGAGGCACAGCACCACTTCCAGCTTTTTCTGTGTATGTGGTACCAAGGAATCAAACCCAGGGCTTCATTCATGATAGGCAAACACTCTACCAAGAGGCGAAACTCCCAGCCCTTAATGTCTTTGTAATGATAGTATCTAGTAATATTCTAGTATCTAGTGTTGTAGATGTAAGGATAGTTCTGTGTCATTCCTTTGAGAATGTAATATATCTTCTGCCTGCCTTTATTATACATAGTAGTGACTATACTTTATCAGATCTTTTTTTAATGATGCTTCTCTAGAATGTTTTCTTTCCAGATGATTATTAGAAAGCTATTAAAAAATGATGGCAGTTACCAGAACAGTTAGAGAATTTTTACTGTTTTCTATGGTCATACTTTTAGCTTTTCTTTTCTTTTTTCTACATGTGTTGGATGTCTCTAGAATGTTGTTTAGATTACTACAGATTCAGAAATAATTATTGCTACGTTTGATGTATAATATACTGTTATCATCCTTTATTTTTCTCTCTCATTCTGAGTGTATGTATATAATTTGTACAATATATATATAAATAAATATATATATGTTTGAATTTTTAGAAACTGCTGTGAGAAAGATTTCAGTTAAGTTGGCATTGTACAGACATTAAATAGGTCTAGAAATGATAAAAACTTACTTTTTTCCATTTGTACAGGGGTAACTGCACTGTATTAAGAATGCTAAATTTTATGTATGTGGGTTTGATTACAGAAAGTAATGTCTTCTCTACTGAAAAAATAAATAAAGCCACCAACATCTAATCATGTAGCTTAGGTCCTTATCTAGTCTACTATAATCATGCTTTCAAGACCCTACCTTTAAATTTTGAATTGAGATTAAGAATAACATTCTTAAGTATGTTAATAAGACTTGGGGGATTAAACTCCTGTATGAGTTCTGGGGAAACAAATTATACTCAAAACATATGTTTTTTTATTAAAGAATTTATTAACATTGTTTTATATCATATTTCAAATGACATGTTTAACAAATAAGTTTTCAAGAAGGGAATCTCTATATACAATTACTGGCACTTAGTTTTTAGAACATAATCAAAATTAGGCTAAGGGTTTGTATATCATAGGTACATATTTATGAAATTAAACATTATATCTATAGAGTCATAGGTTTTTAAAACACAGTTATAGACTGAAGCAAAAGGATCATGAGTTTGAGACCAACCTGTGTTACAAAGAATTTCTAGGTCACTCTGATCTATGTACTGAGACCTAGCCACAAAATAAAATCATCAAAACCAAGATTTTGTGTGTGAGTTAAACTTTTTTTTTGCCCCCTGGAGCTTGAACTCAGGTCCTTAGCACTGTCCTTGAGCTTTCCCAAGGCTAGAGCTCTGCCACTTGAGTCACAGCACCACTTCCAGCTTTTTCTGTGTATGTAGTAACAAAGGAATCGAACCCAGGGCTAGGAGCATGCTAGGCAAGCACTCTACTGCTAGGCCAAACTCTTGACCCTAGGGCACAATTTTTTAATGTGTTATCTTGTATTGTTCTTTACTAACTCTTAATTCAAAATGATGTATTGATGCTTTTTATTAGGAAATATTTTTTTCTTGTGCTTTTCCCTTCCGTCATGAAGTGTTATTAAATGGGAATTCATTCTTTTTTATTTTCTCTCTAAGATGATTCAAGAATGATGGGAGTACAGCCTGTACCTTATGGCCCTGTAACACATCAGCTAGCACAACCTAATGTGTAAGTTATAAATTAAGATGATAATTGTTTCTCTGTTTCACTGCTTTTACTTATTGTATTAAAAGAGCATAATAAAATTTTATATTGTAATAATTTAAGGGTACTGGTCTAGTGTAGTGTATTATATTTATCATGTTAGGTAGTGATGTCGAAAAATCTTTTCATTGTATAAACTGAAACTTGGTATTCATTAAACAAAATGATAGCACTCTTTCACCAACTTCCATTCCCTAGCAACTTCTATTCTGTTATCTGTGGTTTTGACTCTTCCCAAAGTACCTTATGTAACTAGTCAGATATGTGTTTCTGTGACTGAAGCTAGTCACAGAACTGGTTTATTTCATTAGGATGATGTCTTTAATTTTCATCTATATTATACATGCATCAGAATCTTTTAATAGTGAATAATAGTGCCTTGTATGTATATGATATAAATTTTGTTTATTCATCTACTTGGATTTCTTTTGTGTTTAGCATTGTTGTGCAAATGTATCTTTGGGACCTTGTTCTCAGTTATTATTATGCAGAAGTGAGATTACTGAGTTTAATTGATAGTAATTTGAAAAATACTATTAAGAAACTGTCATACTGTTTTCTACAGTGGCTGTACTAATATGTAATACCTCTCACAGTCCACTAGGATTTGAATTTCTTCACATACTTGCCTACACTTTTTTTTTTTTTTGCCACTCTTCGGGCTTGAGCTCAGGGCCTGAGCACTGTCTTTGGGCTTTCTCAAGGCTAGAGCCATAGTATCACTTCTGGTGTTTTCTGTGTATGTGGAATCAAACCTGGGTCTTTGTGCATGCTAGGCAAGTACTCTACCAGTAGGCCAAACTCCAGGCCCCATACATACTAGTTATTTTTATTTTGGGATTTGGACCTAAGTCTCCAAAAATGCTATGGGAAGTATACTTCTAACCTTCATTTTAGTTTAATTTGCATTTATCTAATTGGTCAATGATATTGAGCATATCTTGTATATATTGGCTGTTTGCGTACCTTCTTGGAAGGACTTTATGCTAGACCTCTGCCATTTTCCCCCCCTTTGTGGTAGTACTGGGGATTGAAGCCAGGATATTACAGGCACTTTTTTTTTTTGGTGGATCATGGGGTTTGTACTGGCATGGGCGCTGTCGCTAAGCTCTTCAGTTCGAGGCTTCTGCCCTACTGCTGGGCATTGTTTCTGAGTTCTTCAGCTCAAGGCTACCACCCTACCTTTGAGCCAAGCCACACTTCCCCTTTTCTAGAGGTTAATTGAAGATAAGAGTCTTAGGTCTTTTTGTGCTGGGGATGGCTTTGAACCTTGATCCTCAGATCTCAGCCTCCTGAGTAGCTAGGATTACAGGCGTGAGCCACCAGGCCCCGGCTTACAAGCACTTTCTAGGCAGGCACTATACCATTGTACCACTATACTACTTCCAGTCGTTTTTTGCATTGATTTTTTTTTTTTGAAGTAGGGACTTAATTTATGTCTGAACTATCCTGGTCTATGATTTTCTCTTTGTGCTTTCCTAGTTGACTGGAGATAAGAGGCCACTGCCCTTGAGCCCAGCTTTTGTGCTTCTGCCTATAGCTGGGACAACAGACTTTAAGACTGAGTTTTTCTGCCTTTTGTGCTTGTGTTGGTGTTGAACCTTGATTCCTCAAATCTCTTTATCTCTCGAGCAGCTTAGATAATAGGATTGAGTCTCCATTCCTAACTTTTTCCTTTTTTTTTTTTTTTTTTTGTTGTTGGTCATGGGGCTTGAACTCTGGGTCTGGGCTCTGTCCCTGAGCTCTTCAGTTCAAGGCTATTGCTCTACTTCTTGAGCCAAAGTGCACACTTCTGGTTTTCTGGTGGTTAATTGGAGATACGAGTCTACTGACTTTAGTGCCCGAGCTGGCTTTGATCCTCAATCTTCAGCTCTCAGCCTCTTGAGTAGCTAGGATTACAGCCACCAGCCCAGTCTTTGGTTAATTCTTAATTTTTTTTGTAAATGATATTAAATAGAAATTCAACTTTATTCTTTTGTATGTGCGAATATCTATTTTTCTGAGCACATTTCTTTTTTTAAGAGATCATTCTTACTTCATGGAATGATTGGGGCATCCTTGTGAAAATCATTTGAATTTATATATGACAGTTTATTTCTGGGTTCTCTATTCCTTTAGTCTATATGTCTGTTTTCCTTATAGTACAATCCTATTTTGATAACCGTAGCTTTGTAGTTTGAAATGAGGAAAATGAGTCTTTCAGTTTTGTTCTCCTTTTCAGAATGTTGTTTGCCTGTTTGGGCTCCTTGACATGCTATGTAAATTTTAGGGTGGGTTTTTCAATTTCTGTTAAAAAAGATCATTAGAATTTTGATGAGGATGCATTGAATCTGTGGATTTGTAGTTTAATAATATTGACTTTTCTAATCCTTGAACTTGAATTGTATTTCTACTTACATCTTCATTAATTTCTTTTGTCACTGTTTTGTAGTTTTTTGTGATATTGCTCTTTATTTTTTTTCTTCCAGTCCTGGGCTTGGGCTCTGTCCTTGGACTTTCTCAAGGCTAGCACTCTACCACTTGATCCTCAGTATCACTTCTGGCTTTTTGCTATGTATGTGGTACCGAGGAATCGAACCTGGGTCTTTGTGCATGCTAGGCAAGCACTCTACCACTAGGCCAAACTCCCGGCCCCGTTATTGCTCTTTTTGATGCTTTGTACATGGAACTATTTTTGTAGTTTCCAGTTGTCCATTTAGCTTATTTTTGTATATTGACTTGTTACTTTTCTGAACTCATTAATTTTGCCATTATTTGGGGGGGGCATGTGTGTACTCTTTAGGGTTTTGTACATACACGAACAGAGATGATTGACTTCTTTCTAATTTGGATGCCTTTTATTTTTTTCTTGTTTGATTACTCTGCTTTAAAATTTTAGTACTATCTTAAGTAAAAGTGGCAAAGAATATATTCTTGCCTTGATCTTAAAAGTCTTTTTTCTAGAATGGATATTGCTGTGGATTTTTTTTTTATATATGGCTATAATTATGTTGAGTTAGTTTCTACTATTAGATGGCTGAATTTAGTATTTTTTTCTGTGGTAGTTGACATTCACGACCAAATCATTGCATCCCTGGAATAAATCTCCCCTGGTCATGGTATATAATCATTTTATTTTATTTTTTCAGATTTAATTCACTTTATTATTCCACACAATCAGTAGAGTTTCTCTAGTAATGCACTTATAGATATCCCTGAAAGTCTAGTCTTTATCAGTTTATAATCTTTTTTTTTTCCCCCTTGGCGTTTGAACTCTGGGTGGCCTGGTCGCTGTCCCTGAGCTCTTCAGCTTAACGCTAGTGTTCTACCACTTTAGCCACATGGCCGCTTCTGGTTTTTTGGTGTTTAGTTGGAGATGAGTCTCACTGACTATCATGCCCGATCTGGCTTTGAACCATGATCTTCAGATCTCAGCCCCTGAGTAGCTAGGATTATAGGCGTGAACCACTGGCACTGGTGCTTACTGGCTTTTTACTAGTTTACTGGTGATAAAGAGTCTTGGAAGATTTCTCTGCCCAAGGCTAACTTTTAACTTTGATCCTCAGATTTCAACCTCCTGAGTAGATAGGAATAAGTGACCAGTACCCATCTACTCTCAGTCTTACTTAAGAAAAAAAACTGAGTAATGGGGCTGGGGATAGGAAGGATAATGAATGAAATAGAGACTAAGAATCTGTATAATGTGTATGGATAGCAGTTACATTTTTTTCTTTATTAACGTTGATTTTTACATCATATTTTAAATGACAGGTTTAACAAACGAATGTTCAAGAAGGGAATCTCTATTTACAATCACTGGGACTTAGTATTTAGAACTTAATCAAAATTAGGCTAAGGGTTTATATATCATAGAGACATATTAATTTTAGAAAATAAAACATTGTTTATAGAGTCATAGGTTTTTATATCTATATACTTATATTTATATTTCCATTACCATGTCCATAGCATTGGGTATGCAGATATTGAGTCCTCGTTCTTGTACTCTTTGGATTTAATAGCCACATATTAAGGATACCATGCGAGCAGTTACATTTTTAAAGATTGAATTTACTCAGATAAATCTTAACCTTTTTTCCCTTACACTACAGAGTCATCCTGCTTTCAAAAAAAAAATTAAGATGTTAAAAATAACTTGATCTGGTTCACCGAGTGAGAATCCATTGTGGCATTTAGCAATATAGTTATTTAGCTTAATATTATAAATATATAAATTACATACACAAAAGAAGCTTACTGAAGTGATGAGGCTAATTTTAGAGAAAAGAAAACTATAATTTGAGACCGTTATACTTTTTTCTTTATTGATTTGTTTTGAAATGCAGTTTCACTCATTATTTGGATACTATTTGAGAGAAGTACTAATATCATATCATTAATGGATAGTATTTGAGAAATTTTTGGTGTGTTATTTCTAAACATTCAAAATAGATCATACATATGTATACTGCTTAAGGAATTACCACAAGGTATTTCCTTAGATGTAACTGCCAACTAGTCAAGAAATAGATCTATTATATTTTCAAGATTGACAGATTGCCAAGAAGAGTCAGGAAGGAGAATTTTAAAATAGATACTTGCTTGAAGATACCTCTTGACCTGTAGAGAAATATAGTTCCTTCTTTATTTTGAGATATTTTTATATGGCATGTTATTTTCTTTGTTGAATTTTTTTATTCTTGAATAATAGGTAGATTCAAATTATTTGTTTGATATTAGGAATACAGTTGGACAGCATGAACTGAAAATTACGAATGATAAGACAATGACTTCTGGACTGCTATTTGAAGATAAACCAAAACCTTCCAAACAGTCTCTTCAGTCTTATCAAGAAGCTTTACAGCAGCAGGTATTTACTTATTGACTTAATGCCAAACGTTTTATTTGTGACACTATGGTCCTTTAGAACTAAGTGTGGCAGAGCAAGAAAAAGATATTTAATTACAACAGCATGGTAGTTTGTGTTGTTGTTTGTTTTGGTTTGAGCTTGGAACTCAAATTTTGTATCTGATACTTACTTTCATTCATTGATTGGCACTCTAAGATTGCAGGCATGACTGTAACCCCAATAGGATAAGTCTTGAAGTAGAAATATTGGAATGCTGTTAGAAGCATGGGCTAGAGAGAATAATTGCCTGGAACAATTGGGAGGGCATCACATGGTATTTGATATTTAGGCTGCATGTTATATAGGTTAGATCTTCCTTGAATATTCTGGGAAGGGAATTGGTTTGGAGGAAGAGAGATTTTTTTTCTCTTTTTTTTTTAATTAAAGAATTTATTAACATTGATTTTTTTTACATCATATTTCAAATGACATGTTTAACAAACAAGTATTCAAGAAGGGAATCAATATACAATCACTGGCACTTAGATTTTAGAACATAATTAAAATTAAGCTGAGAGTTTGTATGTCATAGATACATATTAATCTATGTAATAAAATATGTTTAGAGTCATAAGAGGCAGAATGTTTTTTATTAGACTATGAAAGATGAGCTAATAAAGTTTTTTTTTTAATTCCATCTTTATACAGCTAAGGGAAGGAATTTTTTTTTTTTCCCGTGCTGGGGCTTGGACTCTGGGCCCAGGCACTGTCCCTGAGCTCTTCAGCTCAAGGCCTTGCCCTACCTATTGAGCCACAGCTCTACTTCCGGTTTTCTAGTGGTTAATTGGACATAAGAGTGTCTCAGTCTTTAGTAACCAGGCTGGCTTTTAACGTAATCCTCAGATCTCAGTCCTTGAGTAATTAGGATTACAGGTGTGAGCCACTGCACCACACCATGTCTGGCAGGAAAGGAAATTTAAACCAAGAAAGATGAAAGGACTAGTGATGTGAACAGATTTAAAGGTATTTTAGAAAAGAAAACTGGTTGTGATTTAGATATGGGAGAAAAATATTTGAACTATGGATATAGTCCACCTAAGAGGCAATGAGGGTCTGAACTAGATGAAGTAGGGAGAAAGGGAAGAAACTGAGATTTCATTAAAAGTACCTACGTTATTCCTTGTGGATTTAAAAATGAGCAAGAACAGAATTTGAAATGTCAAATTTCTAATCTAGGAAAATAACCAAGCGGGAAATTAGTGGGGAATACATGTAGTAGAGTATGTTTATGGAGAAGGACAGTAGATTTAGTTGTTTTCAGTGTGGTAAGAATTCATTTAAGAAAAACTTATGTGGGCTGAGAGGGTAGCCTAGTGGTAGAGTGGTTTCCTAGCATGCATGAAGTCCTGAGTTTGATTCCCTGGTACCACATACACAGAAAAAGCAGGAAGTGGTGCTGTGGCTCAAGTGGTTGAGTGCTAGCCTTGAGAAAGCTCAAGGACAGTGCTAAGGCCCTTAGTTCAAGCTCCAGCACTGGCCAAAAATAAACAAATGCAGGCATTTTTATTGGGTTAATAACCTTTTCTCTGAAAAGACCCTAGGACTGGCAACTCATGGTAAGATACGTGTGTATGTGTATATTCTGAAGTATTTACTACTGTAAAATTCCTTTCAGAAATCTTAAAGCACTTTCATGGGCCAGGAGTTTGGCCTAGTGGTAGAGTGCTTGCCTAGCATCTATGAAGACACGGGTTTAATTCCTCAATACACACATATATAGAATAAAGCTGGAAGTGGTGCTGTGGCTCAAGTGGTAGAGTTCTAGCCTTGAGAAAGTCCAAGGACAGTGCTCAGGCCCTGAGTTCAGTCCCCAGGACTTGAGGGGGGGGGGGAAATCTTATGTAGTTTCTTTGTGCTGGAGTGAGAGTGCCTAGACTTACCATGCATGTGGTTTGGGGTTTGAAAATGACTTAGGAAATGTTGATTCTTATTCAGGAGTCTTATTTGCCTATCTATATATACATCACTAGAGAACAGTCTTGTACTTACACTTGGTGGTAAAGAGCAAGCATTTGTTTTACATGTTTTCATAACATTGTACTTAACGTTGCCTAGCAGTTTGTCAAAACCTTTGAACCTTCAGTGTCTGAATTCTGGGAATAGACTGCATAAAGAGTGAACGTCTGTGGAACTAGAGATGAGACTTTGTGTCTGGACAGTTTCAGTGAAAGAGCAGATAAAGAAACTAGGGAGACCTCAATGGTACTACGGATCTGGAGAAGTCAAGGGGGTGGAGTGATTGGGGTAGAAATTTGGGGAGTAGGGGTAGAGTTGATTGGATCTCATCTAGTTTTAGTGCCTTGAAAAGCCCCTGGTGGCATGATCTGGTGCAACTGCAGCTATTTATTCCAGACATTTAGGTGTTTTGAGAATCACAAATTTAAATTTCATAGTAAATGTACTAGAACAAAACAGGGGTATATTAATTTTTTAACCAGTCAAATAAATATACTCTGTTTTATGTTATCAAGATTCTAGAGAGAGAAGAAAGAAGGAAAAAAGAACGTGAAGAAAAAGAAGAATATGAAGCTAAGTTGGAAGCTGAAATGAAAATTTACAACCCTTGGGGAAAAGGTGGAGGTGGTGCACCTCTCAGGGATGCAAAAGGAAATCTGATAAGTATGCTGTTTCTGTGTACTTGTTGTTAAGATAAATAATTTTACATTTGAAAAACAGAGCAGAAAGGAGAGAGATTTGTAGCTTGTAAACGAGTTTTTTTTTCCGTAATGCAGAAGAAACATTTTGTATACTTATAATCATTTGTTATTACAGTTTTTCCATCTCATGATGTAACCCAACTGCAGAGAGGAGTTCATGTTAGTTGGCATTTACCCAAACTAGTATTTAGATTATTTTTATTTTTTAGTAAAAGTAATAAACTTAAGTTATTCATATTTTAAACTAATAAGACATCTTAGAAAATACCTGAGATAGTTATAAGAAATGATACTGTGTTTACTGTATATATAGAACATTCCTACTCAATGCAGAAATCTTTCTTAGAGATCTCATTTCAGGAAAAAAGGTTTATTCTCAGAAACTTTATGGCAGGTTGCAGAATTATGTTAATTTTTCATTTATGTTTTGATCCTAGTAATCATAACAAATACCTTGAAAAAGGGACTCTATAACAAATAATTTCTGATTAGCTTGTGGCAGAATAAAAGTGAAGATAATGGGGTTTTGGAAAATTCTTTTATTAGAAACAAGAAATAAAGGATAATAGAAACGTCTCTGTTAAAATGTTTAAAATGTAAATTTTATGTTCTTAAGATTTTATTATATGTTACTATAGGATGTGTAATGGAATCAGAAGATTGATGGGTGTTGAGTTACTAGAGTTCTTTTGCATTATACCTTTGATTTACTTTTTGTTAAATATATATACAAAGACACATTTCAGACACACTTAAAATTAATAACTTTTCTTATCAAAATATTAGTTCCTTTTCTCCTCATGAATGAGTACTTAGTTTTGAAAGATTGAAACTCATCACTTTTTTGCAGATGAGATGATTTTAGGAGACAAACATTTGATTATTTCTTATTTTATTGTTTACATTTCTTTTTATTTATTCCTTGAAACTGCCTGTATTGCAGGTTTTTCATGGATGAAATATGGAACTGAGCAGATTCCTTTTTTTCCTACAAAATTATGGTATAAACTTGCTCAATTTTCTATCTTACTGCTTACATGCGCACAGTTTGTAAAGTAAACCCCTTAAGGACTGAATGCATACAGCATGCTGCAAGGTACGAGAAATAAGCTAAAAGTGAGCATATAAACCTACATCTGGACCAGTACTGAAGGCTGGCAACAACACAGGGGAAAATTAATAGAAGGAGATACAGTTCAGTCCTGAAAGGGTTCAATAGAAACTCTAGATTATTTCTTATTTTAATAGATTATTTATATGGCTATGTATTAGAAAATACCTGTTTTCCATTTAAGGGTAGTGATAGAATATTTCCTTTTAAAGCAGAGGTGTTCCTTACAGCAAAGGTTTTAATCACAGCACTTAATGAAAAGTTCTGTACCATCTCAATTCTCAAGAAGGTTGAGATGATTTGTGTCATACTCTGTTGCTGCTTGGGAGCTTCTCTAACTGGTAACTCAGGGATGTAGATCTCATCCATTGTGTTCTACTCCATTTGATAGTTTTTATTTTGTTGTTGTTGGTTGTGGTGATTAATTGGAGATAAGAGTTTCATAGACATCCTGCCCAGGCTGGCTTCCAATCATAATCCTCAGATCTCAGCCTCCTGAGTAGCTAGGATTAAAGAGGTAGCCACTAGCACCTGGCTTGATAGTCTTTTACTTCAGATAGCACTGATATTCATGCATTTGGATGGCACTTGGCAAAGAAATTGTTGATGGACACAACCTGGATCTTTTTCAAATGAATTATACTAAGTAAAGGAATCCCTTCTGAGAATGTTATATACGTATGTATCTTTCCATCGTTATGACATTCTCAAAATGACAGTACTATAAGGAAAGAGAAATTGCTATGGGTTATACAAGGGGAAAAGGGAGAATATATAAGGAGATAGCATGATGGAATGGTTTTTGGGTAATGAAACTTTTCTGTATCTTAATTATAGTGATTTTCTAATGAAGTTTCACTGTTAAAAGGCATGTGTTAAAAATTTTACAAGTACTGAATACCAAATGGAAATGTTCAATTAAAATCACAAAACAGAAATCTAACCAACTTGAAAGATGGTCAAAACTATTTCATAATTCTGACTAGCAGCATTATTAAACATCTTTTTAATATATGCTTAAGTATCTTTAACATATTATCATATGCTGGTTAGACTTGTTTTTATGTATGAGTGTATGTAAAGTTAAAATTTGCATGTTTAAAGTTATTGAGTTTTGACAATTATTTCTAATAACCACCACTACCACCAGCACCATAATTAAAAGATTTAGTATATTTCCAGACCTGCACAGAAAATTTCCTGTGTTTTTTTAACCTCTAATTCTGTTATCCAGCTATCTGCCACTGACAGCATATGATTTTCAAAAAACAATAATAGAATTGCTATTTATTTTACTTCATGTTTTTGAAATAATAGGATTTAACTCGGCCTCATGCTTGTTTAAAAGGTACTTTTTAACAGTCCTTTTTTTTGCATTGGTTTCCTTCCTTCCCTTCCCATCTTTCCCACCCCCTCCCTAATCTCAATCTCTTTGTCTTGGGACTTGACTTCAGGGCTTGAGTGCTGTCTCTAAGCTCTCTTCAGCTTAGGGCTGAAGAGCTAGCACTCTGCCACTTTGTGCCACAGTTTCACAGTACCACTTCTGGTTTGCTGGTGGTTAATTGGAGGTAAGCCTCACCTTTGAACCATGATTCTCAGTTCTTAGCCTTCTGAGTAGCTAGGATTACAGGAATGAGCCACCAGTGCCTGGCTTTATTGGTTATTTTCTAGGTAGGCTATCACTGTGTGCCAGACCTGTATTATCTTCATACTAGTGTTTCCCCATTTTGCTGGGGATGATAGGCACTCACCATCAGGCCCAGCCATTGTACTTTCTCTGTAACTGAAATTATAGGTGCTTGCTATTGCTCACCTGTAAACTTTTACATTTGGGCTGATCTTGAACAATGATCCCTCGATCTCTACTGTCTAAACAGCTAGGGTCACAGTCTTGAATTGCCAAGCCTAGATGCCTTTTAATTTTGACAGTTTAGCATAATGCTTATAAGATTCATCCCTGTTATTCCATGCATCCTTCTACAGTGCCTGAATTTATCAGATAACAAATTTAAAAAAGTATATCAGTCTCATCAGCATTCATTTGCCATTGTATATACTACTGATTATACTTGATCATCAAGCACCAATTGGCAGATTGCTCTCAAATCTTATTACTAATGTTAATTTTCAGACCAAACATTGAAGGATTACAGGATTTCTAAGAGTCAGAATAGATGTGTGGATCAAAGAGGCCTGGTTGGAAGGTTAAGTATGGAGGTAGAAAAGATGCAAAGGGATCACTTCTGATGGGTAGATAACATAAGAATAAAAACCTGATGGCCCAGCTCCTGAGATCAGAGGTCAAAATGCAGAACTAGTTTAAAGGGAAATGTTAGTTCAGAGCATGGCGTTGCCCTTTTGCTTCCTTGATTGGAACCAATTGCAATTGGGACAAATGGCTGTTCAAGTGAGCAGGGGGTATAGAATGAAGCTGAACCACAACACCAGATAATCTGATGACTGGTCAGGGTATGGTGGCATATCCTTGTGTAAGTTTCTTCTTTTTATGTGATTCTAGTGAAGGAGTTAAAGTAAGTTCATGGGTCATATTCTGCTATGGGCCTGATACACCCAACCATCCATGTATTTTTGAATTATCAGTTTTCCAGATGATTTTTTGTTTTTAAATTTTAGTCCTAGGACTTGAACTCAGGGTTCTGGATATTGCCTTTGAGTTTTTTTTTGCTCAAGGCTAGTGCTGTACCACTAGAGCCACAACTCTACTTCCAGTTTTTCTTTTTGTTAGTTCATTAATTTTTTTTTTTTGGCCTGGGCTGCCTTTGAACCCTGATCCTTAGATATTAGCCTTCTTAGTAGCTAGGGTTATTGGGTGAGATCTACAGGTATCCAGCCAGTTGATGTTTGTTTACTCGCATAAGTGAGTCATAACTAAGAATGGTTTAGGTTAAAACTGTTGTCTTACAAAATGTAGTGAGTTAAGGTTAGGCCCCACTGTAAAGTTATTATTTTACATATCGTTGAGTAATCCAGACCAGGCCCAATCTATTCTCAATATGTCACTTTTTTCTTCCTTTGTAGTTTGCATTGTTTGGAAGTACCACAGTTTTTGTTTGTTTGTTTTAAATTTAATTTTTCCCATTTACCAGTTATTGAACATTTGGATTATTTCCAGTTTAAAACTATCATGAATAAACTTTTACAGACATTCGTTTATGGGTCTATATTTTCCATTTCTCTTGGTGCATTCTTAGGAATGAGTTCACTAGGTTATATAGCAGTGTGTTTAATTTCATAGGAAACTACCAAACATTTTTTTCAAATTGTGTCTTTTTTCCCCCACAAGAAAAGCATGCAATTTTCAGCTGCTGTGAATTCTCATCAACATTTGAATTTATGCATCTTGGAAATTTTAGTCATTCTATTAATTTACATTCTATTAAGTCATTAAAATGATTAAAATTGGATGAGTCATTTTTGTTTTATTGAGGTGTTACACAGAGGGGTTAATGTTTCATAAGTCAGGTAGTGAGTACATTTCCCCATTTGCTCTATGTCATTAAAAAACCTTTTTATTGTGAAATAATTTTAAGGCTTCTGGAATAATTGCAAAGGTCTTTTATTCAGATTCCATTAATTTAACATCATTTTACAATGATTATAACTAGAAATTAACATTGGTGTGATATTCTTAATAAAATTATACTTTACTCAGATTTTACCAGTTTTCCCCCCTAATTTCCTCATTCTTTATTTTTTATTTTATTTTTTTTGTCGGTCCTGGGCTTGAGCTCAGGGCCTGAGCACTGTCCTTGGACTTTCTCAAGACCAGAACTCTACCACTTTAGCCTCAGCACCATTTCTGGCTTTTTTTTCTATGTATGTGGAACTGAGGAATTGAACCCAGGTCTTCATGCATGCTAGGCAAGCACTCTTACCACTAGGCCAAACTCCCAGCCCCTCCTCATTCTATTCTAATCCAAGATCCTGTATTGCATTTAGTTGTAATGTCTGTCTCCTTTAGTCTGTGATAGTTCATGTCTGTCAATCTCTCTAAATTTATGTTTATAAATAAGTTTTCTTAAGATTCAGTTATTATGTTACATAGTTTACTCATGCAAAGTATGTAAATAGTTCTAGTGGTTTCAAAATTACAACCACATAACCAATTTTAGCACATTTCCCATATTGAATTTTCTTGATATTTTTGTCAAAAGCCAGTAGACTATAAATTTATTTCTGTGTTCTTTGCTATTATCTCTGTGTTCTTCATTTTCCTTCATGGTTCACACCTGAGTTTTAACATGTATCAAATCTGACACTTTTTAATAAGTAACATTTTAAATAATTCTGTATTTTAACAATCATTGAAGATTCTGGAGTCTTACAAGCCAGATTTTCATACTTGCTCTGCTGCTTAGTTATCTGTGAACAAATTAATCAATTATGTCATATATAATATTGGCATGAAATTATTACTTATTATTTTCTAAAAATGTTGAAGTTTTCATGTTGCTTTCAGTTGGCACTACCAATTATTGCAATAATTCCTAAAACAGTATCTGTTTTCAATGGTACCAAAGTGAGACTCATCAGCATGCATTTTAGAATGGACATCTAATGTACCATTTCCTGCCTCATTCTCCTGTTGTACTTTGTATCCTAATCAACCTCCTAGAACTTCTTCATATTCTATCGTGAACCATTTTCTCACATTATTTAATTTTATTTTTTTCTTATATCTTTTTACCTTTGAAGCTTCTATCCATTTTCTAAGTCAAGATGCCCTAAATGGTTTTATATGAACTCTCATGATTATGATATTTTCTCTTTTGTAACGCTCATGTTATTTGCCATGTTCTATATGGTATTCTAATTGTGATTCGTAAGCCGGTGCTGTAATCCTAGCTACTCAGGAGGCTGAGATCTGAAGATCAAGGTTCAGCACCAGCGAGATCACAAAGGTCCTGAGACTCTTACCTCTAGTTAACCTTTAGAAAACTAGAAGTGTGGCTTGGCTCAAGGGTAGGGCAATAGTCTTGAGCTGAAGAGCTCAGGGACAGCGACCAGTTCAAGCCCCATGACCACCCCTCCCCCCACAAAATACATCTTTGAACATAACTGCTTCCTGATAAATTTTGCTAAAATCCAGATTTGAGTTTCCTTTCATTGCTAACTATACTCCCAGTTTCTTTGGAAGACGGATGAAGGACTAATTTTTTACCCTTGAGTCTGAAACCATTTAAATGTTCAGAGATCGACTAGTGATTGTTCCAGTTTTTTGTACTGAGACGTTTGCTACATATGTATTAATATGTATTGCTGAGTAACCAACTATCCCCAAATCTTAGTGTTTAAAAACAAACAATATGTTTTTCCGTGGGTTTTGTGATTGGTTTTGTTGGTTAAATTTCTGAGTGTCACCTGATATTGTAGTCTAGATACTGACTAGGGTTGTAAAAGGCATGATGGGAACTGGAGAATCCATTTCCTATATGCTTATCTAATGTGGCTCCGGTGACCTGAGTTGGTTGTCATATATATCTCTCTGGGGGTTCTTTGAGAATCATTATGTTATAGCAGTTGATTTTCTTTTATGTGAATGATTTGAAGATGGAACAAGGATTTTTGTGAATGATTTGGGTTTTCTACTAAGAAGCCTTGGAAATCAATACTATACTTTCTGTAAAATCCTAATCATAAGAAATTAATTATTAACTGGACCATACTGAAAGGGAAGAGAATTGAGCTTTGACTTTTGAGGCATATTGTCAAATAACTTTTGAATATAGTAACTCTACCCTACAAGAATGTAGTTGCTTTACAGGAGCTGATGAATCTAGGTAAATTTCACTATGATTGCATGGAATTGCTGCTGTTTGTTCCCTATTAAAGAAAATCGACTTTAAAGAAACTCGACTTGTGATGTAATAAAGATGCTGTCAACGATTTATCCTTTTTTTCTCTACTAATTTTGAGTTATTTTACAGAGTTTTGGGAAAACCTAAATAGTTTTGATCATTTGTTTCTGTTTCAGGGCAGCATTCTATCACTGAATTATTCCCAACTTTGTCCTGTTGTTTTTCTGGGAAAAAAAAGTATAACCTTACCAGAAAGTTACAAAAATGTTTATTGAAATAAATGGCTTATTTTTCCCTCTCAGCTGATTTGAATAGGATGCACAGACAAAATATAGATGCCTACCATAACCCAGATGCAAGAACATATGAAGATAAAAGGGCTGTTGTATCTCTAGACCAAAATTTAGCCACTTCAAATGCTGAGAACCTACAAGATTCTACAAATAAAAACTCAGGTTTATAATCACATTTTATTTTTTTTTAAAACTTATTTCTGAAGTTCAGTAACGTTTCTCTGTTATTCTTTGCCGAAGTTCTTAGTTTGAGAATTGGATTACTTTGAGTTGGGAAGCATAGCATAACACATTGTTTATATTATTCACAGTGTCTTATCTTCAGTTACTTTGAAAAAAGCTGAATAGAAAAAGATTTCTTTTTAATCCCATGCATTTCGTCTTAGATTTTAGCTTGTTATGTATATATTAGCTGTAGCTGGCTATTATATTTTAGTTGCTACTCTTGTTTTTATTATGCTAGTTGAGAGACATTTTACAAATTAACCTTAATTTGCTTCTTAAACCTAAGACTGTGTGTTACAATAGAAGGCAATTCAGTGTTTACTTATTTTAGGAATCACCTTCCCTTTTAAAATCACTGTAGGTATATAAAGAAATGAAGCAACTGAAAGGCTTTTAAAGTGTTGTATTTTCTTGTTCTTGTTTTTGTTTTTGTTATATGGGAGCTTGAACTCAGGACCTGAGTGTTCTTAGTTTTTCACCGAAGGCTGGCACTCTATTGCTTGAGCCACAATTCTGCTTCCATCCTTTTGTTGTTTTGTTTTCTTTTTTTTTTGGTGGTTAATTGAAGATCAAAGTCCCACAGACTTTCCTGTTCAAGCTGGCTTCAAGCCATCCTCAGAGCTTAACTTTCTGAGGAGAATTATAGACATGAGACTTTCTTCATAAAATGTAGCTGATTTACTATTAAAACAACATTTGAAAGTCAAGGATTCTGTAGTTGAAATCATTCAATATTTTTATGATTTTCTACAGTTATGATCATCTTTATCCAGTTATGTTTAAAAATTAAAGGAAATTTGTAAGAATGTACCACCTTGTATTTAATTATGATGCCTATATAAAAGTGACCATTTATTCAATATAAAATTCTGCATGTGTATATTCACAGTTTTGATTGTAAACTAGAAAAGAACTTTATGTTGTGAAGTTTTTATAAAATATTCCTGACTGGTCTTGTAGTTTTATTTATTTTTTAACCTATAATACTTTATGTTCACCAAACAAAAACATTGGAAAATAAACAATTTCCATGAGTTCTTCCCAAGAACAGGAGCCTGATAATAGAATATGCACTGCAAATTTGTTATTTGTAGACTTCCTTCACTTACACCAGATTTTTCTGCTAGTGGTGATACTAGGATGCTATATCTTTTAATAAATTGAACATACTTAATTCCATAAATTAGACTGTCTTTCTCTAAGAACTAAAGCTTTTGAAGTTCAAGAAACTGTCTAAAACAACCTAATTTATGTTATACCATAGATATGTTATTATGAGTGCCTTGCTAGGTAATTTTCATACATGTCCCATGTAATTTATTTTTTCTTTTTGTACCTGTTCCAAAGCTTGAACTCAGGGCCTACATGCTGTCCCTTAGCTTTTTTTTTTGCTCAAGGCTAGTGCTCTACTACTTGAGCCACAGCTCTATTTCTGGCTTTGTGGTGGTTAATTGAAGGTGAGAGAATCTTATAGGCTTTCCTGCTTAGGTTGACTTTGAACTGTGATCCTCAGATTTCAGCCTTCTGAATAGCTAGGACTACCAGCACCTGGCACCAGCACCTAGCAGCCCCATGTAATATTTTTTTTAATAGGCTTTAAACATATCTGGAATTGCATGTGTTATTTTTAAAGTTCATAGTCTTCTGATATTACATGCATGATTGACATTTTTAAGATTTTTCATAATGTTCTTTTTTTACAGAAGCCAAGGTCTTACTGTGCAGCTTACTGGGCTCATGCTTTCACTCTTAGATTTCTTAGTGCTTAATACTGTAGATATGCTTCACTATGTCCAGTTTACAGTATTCTTCATTTTCCTCATGTCATTTTAATTTGGCTTAATTTTATTTTTTAAATTATATTCTGCTTTCTTTATAATGGAGCTAATGTTTCTAGATGGTTTTTAAACTTAGTTTCTGAAATGGCTTTTGTCTATTGCTAATATTTCTTCTTTTTTTCCCTCTTCTTCTTTTCTTGTTTCAAGTCAGGGTTTCATGCTTGCTCAGTTTGCTTGCTTGGTTGGCTCTCTACTACCTGAAATATGGTTCTAACAACAGGGTTTTGTTAGTTTTGGATTGTCTTGTACTTTTCTTCCTGGATCAGCTCTGTCTGAACTGTGATCCTATGTATCTCAGCCTCTTGAATAACTAGGATTACAGGCATGAATCACCAGCACGTGACTGTTTGTAATATTTCGTCTTTAATTGTCCTAAAGATTTAGAATGCAGTTGATCAAGGTGAAAGATATCACTCAATTATATTTTGTCTACCACTGCACAAGAACCTCCAAAGAATATGTTTAGTTTGTTTTCCAGAGGGCAATTTTCTAGTGGAAAACGTGTTCATGATATTTAAGTTTTGATTTTTTTTCTGTTCATCTAGTCTCTTTGCCATTAATAAACTTAATTACAAAGGCACAATAAGCATGAATGACCACTAACTTGCAAGCATACAGTTTTGCCTACGTAAATGACAAAAGTAAGAAAAGTACATGCTTGGGATTGGTGGTATAAAGAATGAATCAGTAACTCAAAAATAACATTAAAAGTTATTTGATACCATTTTTTGTTTCTGCATTCAAGAGACTCCTAGAAAATAATTAATTTTCAAATTGCTTTTATGAAATTTTTCCATTCAAGAGTATTTATTATAGGGAACATATGTTACAATCGCTTAATTATTCATGTTTTGATACTTTAAAAAGTTTTTTTGCTGGTTTATTTTTTGGTGGTCTTGGAAATTGTCTCAAAGGCATTTATACCTTAATTTTGATAGTTTTTAAAATTACAATTGTTAAAATGATTGACTCATTTTATAGTAAAAATTGACTTTCTGATTTAAATTAATAAATGAGAAGGATTTTGGAAATATTGATTAAAAATAATTTAAGAAAAATTTTGGTATGTACCAACATTTAATATATGATTAAGAAGTTTTTACTTTTGAGGCAGGTTCTTTCGCAGTTCAGTCTGGGCTCTAATCGATAGTTTTCCTATCCTTACCTCCCAAGTGCTAGGATTGTAGATTTGACTCTATACCAACTAGAGTGATAACTTAAGTAAAGAATAAATAGCCAGGGACTGGTGCCTTATACTATTATCTTAGCTACTCTGGAGAGTGAGATCTGGATCACAATTGAAACCATCCTGGGCAAAAAAGTCTATGACATTCTTATCTTAAATTAACCAGCAAAAAGCTGGAAGTTGAGGTGTGGTGGGGAGCCAGCCCTGCCCGACCAAAGACACTAAGTAAGTGTGCAAGACCCTAGTACTAACATAAAAAAAGGCTATATACAGGAATTTAAATGTCTTTTTAAAAATTTCTTTTTTCACAATTTTTTTTTTTTTGCCAGTCCTGGAGCTTGAGCTCAGGACTTGAGCACTGTCCTTGGGCTTTCTCAAGGCTAGAGCTCTACCACTTGAGCCACAGCACCATTTCTGGCTTTTTTCTATGTATGTGGTACCAAGGAATTAAACCCGGGTCTTCCTGCATGCCAGGCAGGCACTCTACCACTAGGCTAAACACTCAGCCCACAAATTCTTCTTTACAAGCTTTACTGTGATGAAAGTTGTCAGGCTATTAGCTTTTATTCCCATATAGGTAAGATTTTCAATTATTAACTTTAGTCTTGCCATTTTTATTTCTCTTGCTCCATTCATGTGCTCTTATCTCAGCCTTTTTTTAATTTTAACTTCTAGACTTCTCTGTTAACATTTTTTTTCAAAATATGGGGTAATTAACATTCTTCCATTGTTAACTTATATTTGCTAATATGTATTTTCATAAAATTATTTTTCAAGGTCATGTGCAAACACAGAGCTCTCCTTTTGCTCGGGGAAATATATTTGGTGAGCCTCCAACTGAACTTCAGATTAAGCAGCAAGAATTATACAAGAATTTTCTTCGTTTTCAGGTAAAAGTCTTATTTGATCATGGCTTCAAACTTGTAAGTATTCTAATGTATTGCCAAATAGATTTTTATCCAGAACATCTATATTAAATCTAACATGTCATACATATAATACTTAATTTATATCACATATGGTTATTACTAAACTTACATCTAAAGAGAACAGATGAGATACACTTGACTTACCTTTTCTTTTGTTTATGTGTGTGGGGGTGGGTCATGGTGCTTCAACTCAGCCTGGGTGCTGTCCTTGAGCTCTTTAGCTCAAGGCTACCACCCTACCCCTGGGCCTGGGTGATGTCCCTGAGCTCTTCAGCTCTAGGCTTTGATCCTACCATTGAGCCAAGGTCCACTTCCCGTTTTCCCATTGTTTTAGAGGTTACTTTCCCTGGCTCTAGGTAGGACCATAGCCTTGACCTTAAGTTCTCTGGGACAGCGACCAGGCTGAGTTGAAGCCCCATGACCCACCCTCCCCCCCAAAAATAAATAAAATAAAATTCAGTTTAATTTTCAGTTTTTCATAGTAGCCTCCCTAATAAGACACACGATATTGAAAAGAAAATTACAAATAAGTTATAAGTATTGAATTTGTAGGATTATAGGAAAAAAGCTGCATTCTAGATTTTCAGTAGGTTAAACTTAATTCTTCAGATAGAGGAAAAGAAACAAAGAGAGGAAGCAGAGAGGGAGAGACTGAGAATTGCAGAAGAAAAAGAAGAAAAACGGCTTGCAGAACAGAGAGCACGAATCCAACAAGAATACGAAGAAGAACAGGAAAAGAAAAGAGAGAAAGAGGAGGAGGTATTTTTCAATTCAGTTTTCTATTTAGCTTGAAAGTAAAGTTTTTGACTTGAAAAGATATAATAGTTTTAAACTATAAGATTATATGTATTCGTTGGCTATTATTTTATTGAGATAAAAACTAAATTTAGGGTCTAGAGTTTGGCGTAATGGTAGAGTGCTTGCCTAGCATTCACGAAGACCTGGGTTTGATTCCTCAGTACCACATACATAGAGAAAGCTGTGGCACAAGTGGTAGAGCTCTAGCCTTGAGAAAACCCAAGGATACTGCTCAGGCCCTGAGTTCAAGCCCCAGGACTGGCACCAAAAAAAATAAAAAACCTAGATTTAAAAGAAATGATTTTTTTTAGCTGAAAAACAATTATAAGCTTACTAAAACTATTAGAGAAGATAGCCAGTATTTTTATTAAGCAAACAGCTTCTTAAAAGAATTTTATCTCTTTATTTTCCCGCAAATAAGGTAGCTGTGTTGTTCCTTCTGCAATGCTGGAGATCAAATCCAGGGCCTTGCACATGCTAGGCTATTCCTAGATCACTAAGCCATCAACACTTGTAAGTGTACTCCAGAATATGTGTGAAGTGTATATTTTTTTCTTTATGTTAAAGCAAAGGCTAAAAAATGAAGAGCTCATTCGGTTAGCTGAAGAAAGACGAAAAGAAGCAGAAAGAAAAAAGAAAGAAGAAGAAGAAAAACATAACTTGCAACTTCAACACTATTATGAAAGAGAAAATATTATTGGGGATGAAACAAAGGCAAGTTTCAGATAAGGTGTCATACTTCAATTTGTATTGGGAAAATTATGATACCGTTAGTAACTAAGAGTTGCTGATTATGTGTTCCCCAGTACTGTATTACTACTGAGTCTGGCCGCTGAGAATATGGAACTTCCTCTGTGGTACTCTCTTTGTGTTGGTACTTCCTTCACAGTGAATTTAATGGCTCTTCTTACCCCTTTTCATTGCCATTACCATGATCTTCAGCAGAATAACCTATAAATATAGTTTATAGACCACTACTCCTATGGAATGTTTGTCCTGCTTCATGCCAAGAGTAAATACAGAATATGAGAATGATTGGGAACTTTTTCCGTATTAATTTTGTCTATTCAGTATACAAACAGATATTATAGTTAAATTTTATATACCTGAAAATCGCTTTGAGTGGTGATTTTTTTTTTGCCAATCCTGGGCTTGAGCTCAGGGCCTATGCACTGTCTTTGTTTCCTTAAGGCTAGTGTTCTACCCTGAGCCACCACACCACTTCTGGCTTTTTCTATGTATGTGGTACCGAGGAATTGAACCTGGGTCTTTGTGCATGCTAGGCAGGCACTCTACCACTAGGCCAATCTCCCGGGCCTTAAGTAATGATTTATTCTTATTCTATTTTACAATTTTTTGTTGTTGTTGTTTTGCCAGTTCTGGGCACTGAACTCAGGGCCTGAGCACTGTCCTTGGCCTTTTCTCAAGGTTAGTGCTCTACTACTTGAGCCACAGCACCAGTTCTGACTTTTCTATATATGTGGTACCTAGGAATCAAACCTAGGTCTTTGTGCATGCTAGGCATGCACTCTAATACTAGGCCAAACTCCCGGCCCCTACGAAAATATTTTTAACTGGTAAATGTGTGTGTGTGTGTGTGTGTGTGTGTGTGTGTGTGTGTGTATTTATATATTTGTATCTCTATATATGGTATATTTAGGATGTGGTTTGTTAATACTATTCAATATGTAACCTACTTTAGAGAAGATAAGCCTTTCTGATGGAATCAGTTGTGCGGTTTGATTTTTCGTTCCAATGTTTTTATGGTGATATAAGTGGTAAGTATTTAGAGCTAACATTTGCTAACAGATTGTTTAAAAGAGAATTTAAAAGTGACACCTATACTTTGTTTTTGCTGTTTATTTTCAGTTTTAGGAATGTTAGAATAATTTATCATTAAAGAATGAGAATTGCTAGTTTTCCAGCATGTTGCTGTCATTTTTTTATGCTTAAAAGCAATACTATGGGCTGGAAGTTTGGCCTAGTGGTAGAGTGCTTGCCTGGAATGCACAAAGACCTGGGTTCAATTCCTCAATACCACATACTCAGGCCCTGATTTCTAGCCCCAGGACAGGCCAAAAAAAAAAAAAGCAATGATATATATATATATATATATATATATATATATATACATACACACACACACACACACACACACACATATATATTTTTTTTTTGTGACATAGTTGGAGGGGAGTGGAAAACAAAGTACTGAGGTTTAAATTTGGGGCTTGGCATAATCACAAAGCTATTTTTATGACTGGCTTAATTGCAAAATAGTCTAAACTTTTAGCTTATCTAACTGTCATTTAATGCATTAGGGTCTTGATTCTAAACTTGCTTGTTGTCATTTGATATATTTTTATGTACTCTTTTTTAAAGCAATCATCTTATTTTTTAGTTAATTTGTATATTTATTTGCTCACTTTTTATCCTGAGTTAGCATCTTTGAGAACCCTACTCCCTACTATGATAGAATTCCTTTATATGTTTTTGATGAAAGTACCTAAATTTAGAGGTTGATATGTATTGTGTTTCAGAAGAGATTTTTTTGCATAATGTATTGTTATTCTGTTACTAAGGTGATTATATTTTAAGTGGATTTTTTTTTCGTCTTGTTTGGCTTCCTGATAATTGAAATGCTCTTTGTTTTAAATTATTTGTTGATTAAAAAGAATCCTAATCTGCGATAATGCTCTTATAATTAGATATCGAAATCCATTTATGTTTATAATTGATTGTGAGTGTGTGTGTGTGCATGTATGTGAATTTTAACCAGGACCTGGGCCCTGTCCTTGAGCTTGCTAAAGGCTAATGCTTTACTATTTGAGCCACTGCACCACTTCTGGGATTTTCTGTGTATGTGGAATCAAACCCAGGCTTCATGCATGCTAGAGAAGCACTCTACTGCTAGGCTAAACTCTCGGCTTCTAACTGATATTGATCTTTTAATCATTTCATAACACTTTTGTATAAGGTATTTTATTAACATTGTCAACCTGAACTCTTAAAGTACATATTATATGTATGTGTATATGTGTATTTATTTATAAATACAAATTAAATTTTTCATTTAAATTTTTCAGCACTTAAGACAACCTTCCCCTGTAGTTCCCGCTCTCCAGAACAAAATGGCAAGCAAGTTGCCAAGACCACCATCTGTGGACAGCATCATAAGTTCCTTTATTAATGTATGTACTTTTAATTGTGGTTAGTGTTCATTCAGTAGTTTTACAGTGGGACTTGTCATATTTGGATACGATGAATTTATTTAGATTTGAAACATGTATACATGTCTACAGAAATTTGTCTCTGAGGTAATTATAACTAATTGTGTTGATTTTGCAATGCAACTTTGGAGCCTTAAAGTAGAATTCTTTTAATAAATCATAATTTAGCAAATGGTTCTTGTCTAGGCGTCTCAACAAAATCCTTTGAAATTTTGTTTTAGCTAGCTGTAGTTGTTCTTGGGAAGTTCATATTTTACAATCAAGAGAGCTGGGAAGATGTTCCAGACAGGTGGATTTAGGAATTGAATTTGCCATGAAGTGGTGGTAAAAAGACTTTCTGCACATGCAGTCATGGAAGGCAGAATAAGCCACATGGCGATTCTCTGTGGTTTGATCTGGCCTGGATGTGCTTTTGTGTAAAGTCAGCAGAACAGAACATATATAGGGTGTTAAGAGTGTTGGGGGCTTTCATCCATATTCCATGTGCTCCTGAGTTCCAAAGTGCACTAGACCTACCTGTGAGATTCTGATTGTTCAGTGGTAGTAAATGCATGGGAATTCATTGTAATATTTAAGTAGGACAATGACATTATTTCTTTCATATAATGTGTTCTTTAGGCATTAAAGAGAATATATCCTGCAAGTAATTAAGACACTTTTCAAAAGTCCAGATATGAAACTTTGAGAAACTAAAACAAAGGCATAACATTAAAGAAAAACTAGGAATAGTTGACAGTTTCATGAAATATTGAAGGCACATAGTTGTGAATTAAAACTTTCAAGTTTCTGGTAAGTTTCTAGAATAGGAGTTTGAAAATATAGTTGTGCTGAGGTAAGAATTTTGTACTGAATTTCAGTTTAGGAATCTTATACTGATGCTTATCAAATTATTATAATTTTCCAAGATGAATGTGTAGAGGGAGATATACAGAGGTTTAAGGATGGAACAGTAGGGAATCATTGGCATTTGAGAGTCAGAGAATGGAGTAGAGATAGAGAAGATTTGAGAAAAGGGCAGTGATAGCAATTTTTGCTGGCCAAGTAAAATAAGTGCTTAATATTCCCATTGAATATGCCACTTAAGTCTTTGTGACTTTGATGAGGACAATGCTGCCAGAGCAGTGGGCATTAAATTGCAAGCAGAGTAGCTCTGTATTGAGGAGTAATTGTTAATAGGAAGTAAATAAAAAAGTATGTATTTGCTGTCCTTTATGGAGATTGCTTATGAAGGAAAAGAGAAAATGACAGTAGATAGTGAGGAAAAGGAGTTTTTATGCATAGACTGCAATGAAGGTGCTTGCAGAGAAAAAGATGGAAGAATAGCATAATTGGAGGAGGCAGTATTCACTTATTAGATGCCTAGGACAGATATAAAGGAATTATTTTTGATTACAGGTAATAACCCTTCCATTTTTTGATTTTTTAAAATTGTAATTAATAGAAGGGTTACATTATATTGGCCAGATAGAAGGTACATTTCTCCATCATTGCTATCCCTTCTCATGTTTTTGACCCCATTTCTCTCCCCTACCCCCACCCCATCTTGTTTTCCCCCCTTCCTTATCCTATTTCAAATAAACATATATACAATAAACCAGATAACAAGGTAAGATGAGAAATAACATAGTACATTAAGAACAACAGTCACACTTTACATGCCTCTTGTTTCTATATCTTGGAGGTCCTTTCATTTAGCCTCATCCTATATGGCCTTATGTAGATAAAACCCTTCCATTTTGCTGAGAAGAAAGATTGTAGATGTAGGTTTTTATAGATGGTTTCCTTTATACATAGATATAATTACTTGTTTCAAGATTGTGAGTACTGAGCACATTGACATTTTGAATGTATCTTTGTCATTATTGTTAAACAGGAAAATTTGGTGTCAAGGGCTCAGTCTCCGCCAGTACCTGCAAGAAAAAATCAGCTTCGTGCAGAAGGTAGAATTGAATGTTACCCTTGAAATATAGAGTGTTTCTCTCTTTTTTTTATTAAATATGATTTTTACATCATATTTCAAATGACGTGTTAAACAAGTATTCAAGAAGGGAATCTCTATATACAATTTTGATTTCTCCAGACTGATGATTCTCTGTTCCAGCTCTTGCGTTTTATCTTCCATTCCTGATGTCCTATTCTCCATCTCAGTCAATCTGTTGCTTAATGCTTCCATTTTTGTTTAAATTGTGGACACTGAACTGCTCATGTCTGCTGAGAGGATATTAATCTTTGCTTCCATTTCTCCTTTGAATTTGAGGAGATCCTTGGTAACTTCCTTTTTGGAATCCTGCTTTAATCTCTTTACTCATGTCCATGAATAGAGTCATGTTTTGTGTCTCTTCAGGCATCATTTCTTGGGATGGTGACATCTCTCTCATCCCTTCATTCTCATTTCTTTTTGGGCTTTGTGTGGCACTTTGATTATTTATATATGTTGTAATTTGTAGTTGTGCTTTCCGCGGCATTGAAGACCGTTGTAGTTTTGCTCTGTGGTCGGTAGGTGGCGGTCTTTACTTGGTTTGGGACTGGTTGTTCTGGGAATCTGTGTATGAGTGTGGTTCTCAGCCAAATTTGTTCCGCTGCTGAGTAGGTCAGAGTTTGCAGCTTTTACAGGTGTTTGGCCTGTTCCCAGAGGCTCTGTGCCACTGCACAGCTAGCTCTCAGCCCAACCAGTGGCCCCACAGTGGGCCATAGGATAGAGTTGTGCACTTTGGTCTCAGCTAGCCTGGTGGGTGGCTAGTTTTCTCACCCATTTCCCAGGGGCAGGGCCCAGCAGAGGGCCTGGGGTTTGGGAGTTTCTGGGAGCTCTCAGCTAAACCAGCCAGGTTTCCACCCTGTTCCCAGAGGCGGGGCCCATGAGGACATGGGCTCAGGCCTTTCTGTCTCTCAGAGGGCGAGCTCGGCCCCTGCTGGTCTGCCCTTCAGTTCCCTGCTGTGTTTCAGCCACTTTGGCAGAGAGTCTGTCTGTGACTCGTTGGGGGGCCCCTTGATGCTGTCTTGATGGAGATTCCCAGCGAGAGGACGCCTGGTTTAGGTTTGGGTCATTCAGATGCTGGCTCCCAGACTCCCGCACACCCCCACCCGCTGTTGGAAGGCAGGGTCTCAGCGCCCCTCAGTCCCCCAGTTTCAGTGGCCTGGGAGAGGAGGCTGTTGGATGGGTGGGAGCAGGGACACCTCTGCCCCCTTTGGTGGGATGCTAGGTTCCACCTGCCAGTCTCCAGTCAGTGTCCTGGGGGAGGGGGCTGTTGGGGAAAGGGACAGGATTCTGAATTCTTTGCCCCCCTGCATTTGCCAGTCTTTCTTGGGAGGGTTGGGAGGGGTCTGTGGTCTGTGTCAAGTTCTGTAGCTTGCCACCAGCTCTGCTTTCCTGATGGGTTTGGGGGAACCCACTGGACTACTTACTGACAGGGTTTGGCTGTGAGCTGCTCCAAGGTGTTGGAGGGTTCTTCGCTTCCCCTCTCGTCTCTGTCACCATCTGTGCTGCCCATGCCTGGTCTGTGAGGGACTCCTGCGTCTGGATTCTGCCGCCCGCTCTGCTGCAGCTTTTGTGGCTTGGAGTCGGCGGCGAGGGGTGCATGAGGGGTTCTCATGTTTGGGGTTCTTTGAGAATGTTTCATATAAGCTTTATCTGGATTTCTTTTCCCGTTTGTTTCCAGGTTTCTTTTTCTCCGTTGCTTCTTGAATTTGTAGTTGTGGTTTTCTTAAGATAATTGGGTCATGGGATTCCCTGATTCTGTCTTTTTGTGGGAGAGCGCTAGGCCAGGTTCCTGTTGTCTAGGCGCCATCCTCTGACCTTGTATTTCTCTTTTTTTACTTTGAAACTATTAATAGAGTTGGAGAATGTTGAAAAAAATAGTATAGAAATATTCAGATGTAAAGAAGAATGAAATTATTTCAATTGTAGGAAAATGGTGGAATTAGAGATGATCATATTCAATTAGATAATCAAGCTCAGATAGCCAAAACTGTTTTCACTTCTGAGAGTATAGACTTAAAGTGATCATGATGGTGATGACGATAGCTGTACATAGAGTACAAGGGGAGATTCAAAGAGAAGAAATCAGCAACTAAAATATTAGTATAGAGCCAGTAGCTCTGGCCTGTAATCCTAGGTACTCAGGAGGCTGAGATCAAGTCTGAAGCCAGTTAGGCAAACAAATGTGAGAGGCTATTAACTCCAAAAAGCCAGCAAAAGGGTGGAAGTGGAGCTTTGCCTCAAGTGATGGAACTTCTCCCTTGAGAACAAAGCTATATGTGAGCAAGAGGCCCTGAGTTCAAGCCACAATATGCTCATGCATGCACGAATGCACGCACACGCATGCCTTTACACTTGCTCATTCACTTGCTTGCTTGTTCTTTCTTTAGGCTTCCCTAGTGGAGAGACATCCTTTAAATAGGACCATGAAGTAGATTGAGGGAGGTAATTCTCTGGCAAGTAGTTGACCTTGGTGTACTTGGCATACACTGAGCTTTGGTCAGGTCTCAACAGCTTTTCTTGTATTTGTGAGATTTGGGCTGGTTTTAGGGATTTCAGGCTTAGAGTTGTTCCATCACCACAAAGGAGCTCCCTTGTTCTGCTCATCCCTAACAATAACCTGTAAAACTCTAATGTGTTTGTGAATCTTAATGGTTTTGGTTAATATGATTTGTGTATATATATATATGTATACATTCAAAATTCATATATTGTCTTTCATATATAGAAAACAATTTCCCTAAAATTTTTCCTGGGAACATTCTTTTAATTGTATTTTATTGTTGGGTGTAATGTATATAGAGGGCTTACAGTTACATTCGTCAGGTAGTGGGTACATTGCTTCTCGAACCCTGATACCCCTTCTCATGTTTTTGTCCCCTTTTCCCTCCCAGTCATTTTGTTTTTTTATGGGAACATTTTAACTTTGTGATAAATCCGTTTGTCTCTTAATGTTTAGTCTTTTCTTCATATGGCTTTCTTGTTTTTTACTCACTGATTGAAATTTGCAGAGGAGAAAAAAAATGTAATTATGGAATTATCAGAAATGAGAAAACAGCTTCGAAGTGAAGAGAGGCGTTTACAAGGACAGTTGCTTCACATGGACAGTGATGATGAAATTCATATAAGGTAAGTTTAAATTGCATGTTTGTTTTTTCACTTATCACCTGGTCAATATTTCTATACTTTTGGAGCATGATTATTTTCCTTTTCTTAGTCTTTTACAAAATTTGGTGTAGAAATTCTCTTAAATAATGCTTCAGGAATGGTATATTTAAGACTAGAGTTATCATAGACAATTGCATTTTCCTTTAGTAGTGTAATTTTTTTTGAGATATTTAGGCTATTTTCATACTTGCAGTGTATTACAAAATGATTCACTCTCTATTTTTTCTCCTCCTCCTTCCTCTTCTCTTCCTAACTAGTAGTAGTAGTCCTTTAGTTTAATCCACATTCTGTTTTTCTCCATAGAAACAAGTGTGTCTGTGGGAGGGTACACATATGTTCATGTTCATGTTCATGCACACTTAGGTTTTTTAGTCTGGCTTCTACATACATATGACCATAATGTTTTTTGGAGCTTATCTTGTCTTAATCCACTTTTTCTGCAAATGTCATGGTTTCATTTTTCTTCACGGCTGGGCAACACAATTCCGGTATGTAAGAGTGTGTTATATCTTACTCATCTTTTGTTGACTATTATGAATAGTGCTATAATAAGCATAAATATCCATGTGTTTTTATAATTTACTCTTCCTCAGATATATGCTCAGTTTTGGCATGGCAAAGTCATTTTTAGTTTAGTTCTCCCTCCCACCTAGTCTGGGGCTTGAACTCAGGGTCTGAGCACTGTCCCTGTGCTTCTTTTGCTCAAGGCTGGAACTCTACTACTCGAGCTACAGCTTTTCCTCTTTATGTAATACTGAGGAATCAAACCCAGGGCTTCATGCATGCTCGGTAAGCACTCTACGATTAAGCCACATTCCTACCCCCTATTTTAATTTTTTGAGGAGCTTTCATACTGATTTCTACAGTGGTTACCTTAGCTTACATTCCTACAAACAGTGCATGACAGTTCCTTTATTTCACCATCTTTTCCAGTATTTGTTACTCTCTTAATCGCTGCCATTCTGAATAGGGTGACATGGAATTTTAAAAGTGGTTATTCTTTATGGCTTTAGGATATTGAATGTTTCTTCATGTTTTCATGTTTGGCATCTTTTTGTGAGAAGTATTTGTTCATTTTGCTTGCCTGTTTATCAACTGGATTGTTTTTCTCTTGCTATTTATTTTGTTGAGTTCTTTATATATTCTGGATATTAACCCTTCATCTGTGGAATAGCTGAAAGATTTTTTCTCCTGTTCTGGTGATTTTTTTTTTCTGTTCAGAAACTGAGATAGTCCAATTTGTTGACTTTTGCTTCTGTCCAGTTATTTGACTTTTGGATGTCTGGAGACCTTTTTAGAGAAAAAAATGACAAATGCCTATAACTTCCTCGAGATTATCCATTTTTTTATTTCCTAGAGCCAATTTTTATTTCATTGGCCATTTCTTTTGTTTATTTACTTTATTTATGTATTTATTTATTTATTTTTGTGGTTACCGAGGCTTGAACTCTGTGCCTGAGCACGTCCCAGGGCTATTAAGAAGAATATGTATTGTTAAGCTACTGGGTGAAATACTCTGTGATTGTCTGTTAATTCCATTTGGTCTATGTGTTATTGAATTCTAAGATTTCTTGGTTGATTTTTTTTTTGTTTGTTTGTTTGGGTGACTTTTGTATTGGTGAGGGTGAATATTGAAGTTTCCTACTTTTATTCTACTGGGGCCTATCCATGCTTATAAGGAGAGGAGTATCCCAGAAACTCAGTTCATGTGTGGGTCATATTGCTAACCTATGCCAACTCAAGAAATATGGAGCAGCCACCATTGAATAAGGTAGCTATACATGCCTGGCAGCTAAGCATCTGTGGATTTCTTTCTATGGGAAACTAAGCCGTCAGCGTGTATACTCTGAATTTCTTCTACAGTGTAAAGACTTAAATGAGGCGCTTTCCATTTGAGTATTATAAATATTTTTTTAATATAAGGGACTGAAATTGAAATAATACCTGTTATAATGTATTGAAAGATGCAAAAATGTTTTTACAGTGAAATAAATTTAAATTCAGGCTTTCTTCCCATTCAGCACATTCATCATTGATTTTTTTTTCATTTATTTATAGGAAAAGAGAAAGGAATCCTATGGATATATTTGACATGGCCAGGCATCGGGTACAAGCTCCTTTCAGAAGACAATCACCTAAGGGCTTAGATACTACTACTTTTCAGAATATTCATGATTTTAATGAGCTTAAAGATAGAGGTAAGAACATGCTGCTACTTTGAATATACAGCAAGAATATCTACTATATTAAAAAATCCTTTAAGATACTTTTACTTTCTAACTTGAAATTTCATTTATAATATATATGTATATTTTAAGTTATGAATAGAACTTTATTTGTACCCTAGATGACAACATTGTCCTTCCCTTCTTCCTTCCCTCTTTATTTTATTTTATTTTTTTGTGGATCATGGGGCTTGAACTCTGCCTGGGCACTGTCCCTGAGCTCTTTAACTCAAGTCTACCACCTTATCCCTAGGCCTAGGCATTGTCCCTGAGCTCTTCACCTCAAGCCTACCTCCCTACCCTTGAGCCAAGCCTCACTTGTCTTTTGCCAAGCCCCTTGTGTTTTCTAGAGGTCCTTTTGTACCTGGGCTAGCTTTGAACCTTGATCCTCAGATCTTAGCCTCCTGAGTAGCTAGGATTACAGGTGTGAGCTACCACACCTGGCTTCCCTCCACCTTTGAACATTGGTTATGCATAGTTTTGGGTTTGGTTAAAAGTTTTCTTTTGGAAAACAGATAGCTGTTAAAACTTCGATGTGGAGCTGGGAGTTTGGCCTAGTAGTGTGCTAGCCTAGCATGCGCAAATACACAGATTGGATTTCTTGATACCACATACATAGAAAAAAGCTGGAAGTGGTAATATGGCTCAAGTAGAGCTCTAGCCTTGAGAAGGCCTAATGACAGTGCTTAGGCCCTGAGTTCAAAGCCCAGGACTGGCCATAAACATAAATAAATAAAATTCGATGTGAATGAGATTGTGTGTAGAGAAGTATAAGGAATAAAACTTGTGATTCAATGGAGATGGATAATGGAAGATGAACTTAAGGAAAAGAAATGTTGTTAATTAGTGAAAAATCATACAAATATGGAATCCTGAAAGTGAAGGGAAGATTATCTATCAAGAAGGGATTGTGTGACAAAAATATTAGAAAGTGTTAGTTGGGGTGTGACTGCAGGTAAATGGAAGGGAATGATAAAATCAGAAGCCCATAGACTTCATATGTGAATCTATCAAGAAGCAGTGTGGGAAAGTGCAGGGAAAGGAGCAGAGAATGAGCTTGGGAAGATAAGAGGGTGAAGAGCTAGTGAGGAAGAAGATTCTTAGGGACAGGAAAGGGAAGAAGGAATTGTGGAAGAGAGTGATTTTCCTGAAAGGCAGGAGGAAATCTAGTACCTTTGACAGTTAAGAGTTGACAAGAAGATTTGATAGAGCCTTTTAGGAAGAATAAGACCGAAAGCTGAATTGTCAAAGTGTAAGTCTTGGGAGATTGAAAAAAGAAGTTTGAGAAAGCAAAATGCATGTTGTGTGATTTTTTTTTTTTCTTATTTATGTTTGCTAGTTCTGGGGCTTGAATTCAGGGCTTTTTCTCAAGCTACTGCTCTACCACTTGAGCTATAGCACCACTTCTGGCTTTTTTCTATGTATGTAGCTGGGGAATCAACCCAAGGTTTCCTGCAGGCAAGCACTCTACCACTAAGCCACGCTCCTGGCCCTTTCTCTTCTTTTTTGAGGAGTCTTCCGCTGAGCAGGTGTCAGAGTAGAGAAGGCAAATTATTGGAAAGGAAATCATCCAACAATACTAGGTAAACTAGAATTTACACTTTTGATTGACTGATTGATTGATTGCCAGTACTGGTACTTGAACTCAGGCCTGGGTGCGGGCTCTTATCTTTTTCACTCAAGGTTGGCACTCTTAACACTTGAGCCACAACTCCACTTTCAGCCTTTTGGTTAACTGGAGTTAAGTGCCTCATGTACTTCATGCAGTCTGGTTTTAAGCCACAATTCTTAGTAGTTTCTATTACTGAAGATTTCCTGAATGCAGAAAGATGGAGAAATGATTTGAGTCATTTTTTTCTTTCCTTCCCTCCCGCCCTCCTCCCTCCACCTTCCTTTCCTTTCCTTTCTTTCTCTCCCCACCTCTCTCCCTTCTCTCTCTCTTCTTCCCTCTTTCTCTTCCTCTCCCTCCCTCTCTCTTTTTTTGCTAGTGCTGGGGCTTGAACTCAGGGCCTGGGCTCTTGGATACTTTTAAGGATAGTACTCTGCCACTTGAGCTACAGTACCACTTCTGGCTTTTTTTGTGTATGTGATAACGAGGAATTGAACCCAGGGCTTCATGCATGCTAGGCAAATACTCTACCTCTAGGCCACACTCTGGGCCCCAAGTCAAGTTTCTTATATATAGTGTTAACATTGTTAACATTTTGATTATTTCCTAGTCTTTCTGAGTATACTTAAAACAACAGAAAAGATAATTCTACTTCTTTATTTTTCTCTCCATTTTTCATGTATCATTAATTACATAAGCTTTTCTAACTTTATGTTTACTGATTATATTAATTAAGCCAGTGAGTCTCAAGGAGTTTGGTTCAAGGACTTCTGTGGGCAAAATTGCTTTTCTTTTTTTTTTTTTTTTTTTTTGCCAGTCCTGGGCTTGAGCTCAGGGCCTGATCACTGTCCTTGGACTTTCTCAAGGCTAGAGCTCTACCACTTGAGCCTCAGCACCACTTCCGGCTTTTTTCTATGTATGTGGTACCGAGGAATCGAACCCGGGTCTTCATGCATGCTAGGCAAGCACTTTAACCACTAGGCCAAACTCCCAGCCCCGCAAAATTGCTTTTCTTATGACATTATTTTTTAAAAACTTTTTCCTGCTTGGTGCCATTGAGTTTCAGACCCATAATTCGAGCTACTTAGGAGGGTGACCTTTAAGAATCACAGTTTGAAGCCAGCCAGACAGAAATGTCCCCGTAAGATGCATCTGCAATTAACTACTTAGAAACTAGCAGTGGAGATGTGGCTGAAAGTGGTAGAGTGCTAGCTTTTGAGCAAAAGATGTCAGGGACAACAAGCCCTGAGTTCAAGCCTCACAACAGACCACCCCCCCCCAAAAAAAAAATCATTTTCCCTTATATGCTTAACAGTTTTCTGGAGGGTACACGACATATGATGCTTTTATTTCCCTATCGTTAATAGTCTGTGCTTGGGTATTTCCATGTTAAAAGAATTTACTAGATTTAATTTCAAATATAGCATATATATATAAATGAATGATACATAAATAAATGGTCTTTGAAGTCCTTAATTGTTATGAGTTTACAAAGGTCTTATGATAAAAAAGGCTTGAGTTATAGAATTGACTCATTTCCCCATGTTACCACACCTGGTTGTATGACATGGTTGCTGGTATTATTATCCATAGGATGAAAACTCTGGAAGTGGTGAGACCCAGGCTTCATTGTAGTTTGTGTGCAGAGTAACCTCATCTAACTTCACTCTTTTAAAGGCTTTTGTAGATTTTAACTGTATTTTTATTCTTAGGATTTAAAACTAGTACTATTTACTATTTTGATTCTGATCAATTATAATTCATAAATCTTGGCAGATAGGAATTCTTAAACTGCTAATTCTTTCAGTAATTATATATCTCCTAAAATTCTAGGATGTTTGAATTTGTCTTGCTTTTCACATGATTTTTATAAAATAATTATATAATTATAATATATTTATTTTCATAAAATATTAATTGGATGATAGGTGTGTGTATGCACGCGTGCATGTGTGAATGCATGAATATGTGTGCCAGTCCTAGACTTGAACTAAGGCCTGGTACTGTTCCTGACCTCCTTTTGCTCCAGGCTAGTCTCTATACCTCTTGAGCAACAACTCCATCTCCAGGTTTCTGCTGATAAATTCTGCCCGAGCTGGCTTTGAACCATGATTCTCAGCTACTATCTGAGTAGCTAAAATTATAGGCATGAGCCACTGGTGCCTGACCTGTTTATATTTCTACAATATATTTTAGCTGTCAGCTGTAATCAGTGTGGCTTTCTGTGTGATAGGCAGTGATTCACCTCTTATATGTACCAGCACAGAAATGCCCTCTTTTATTTAAGAACATGATAATGAACTTTATCTGTAAAGCAGTTTTAGATTTATGGTAATATTGAGTAGACATACAAAGAGTTTTCATATAGTCTCTGCCTCCACATTTTCTCTGCCTCCTCCAATATGGGCATCCTGTACCACAGTGGTACACGTTATTGAATCTGTTAACCCATATTGACAAATGAATATCATCCAAAGCTCATAGCTTATTTTGAGATTTTTTTAAAATCAGTTTTGACAAGTGTATGGTGACATATATTCATTGTTGTAGTAAAATACAGAACAGTTTCATGCCTGCAAAAACCCTGTATGCTATACCAACTCATATTTCCCTCTCCCTTGGCAATCAGTCCTTTTACGGTTTTCATGCTTTGCCTTTTGCAAAAGGTCATATAGTTGGGTATCACATTGCACATAGCTTTCTCAGATTGGCTTCTTTTGTTTACTAATGTGCATTCAATTTTCCTCGATGCCTTTTCTTGGTTTGAGCATTTGTTTTTTCTTGTTATTGAGTAATGTTCCATTGTTTATCAGTTTATCCATTTATCTCCTGGTAGACATCTTAGTTATTGTCATGTTTTGACAATTGTGATCAAGCTGTTACAAACATTTGTGTGAAGGTGTTTGTAATATCTCATTTGAGCCGGGAGTTTGTTGGCCTAGTGGTAGAGTGCTTGCCTGGCATGCATGAAGACCCATGTTCCATTCCTTGGTACCATACACATAGAAAAAGTTGGAAGTGGTTCCGTGGCTCAAGTGGTAGAGTCTAGCCATGAGGAAAACCCAAGGACAGTGCCCAGGCCCTGAGGTCAAGCCCTAGTACTGGCGGGAAAAAAAGAAAGAAACCTCATTTGATGTACCTTGGTTATGTCATGTGTTTTTTCATGTGTTTTTGCGTACCAGATTCAGAAACACGAGTTGATCTGAAATTTATGTACCCTGATCCTCCAAGAGATCAACACACCTTGGAGATTCAGCAGCAAGCCTTACTGAGAGAGCAGCAGAAGAGGCTAAACAGAATAAAGATACAGGAAGGTGCTGAAGGTGAGAACTAATCACTGCTATGTAAAAGAGCATCAGTCAACTTCCCTTTTGTCTTCTCTTGATTTTCAATCTCAGGCAGGCTTCTTCACTGGCTGCTCTGTGTTTATACGGCCGTTTTGCCAAGTGGTCCCAGAAAAGAACAAGTCTCAGCATTCTGGTTGGTTTAGTAGGAGTTGGGGGTCATGTATTCATGTACGAGGGGTCCCACCCACCTGGTCACTGTAGCCAGCAAAATTGAATATTCTGCTCAGGCAAGGCCACATCTATACCAGAACTGAGAGCTTAAGGAAGGCATGCTGAGAGGACACATTAGTGCCCTTCAGGGCATTTTCTCTACGTGTTTGGGCATTGTGTTTTAGTTTTCTCTTTGAAGTCATTCATGCATATGGTTATTTCACTGATTATTCTCATAATCTTTCTTTTGCATTCTTTTGTCTAGGCTTTCATCTCATTTACTGTCCTTAATGGTCCACTACTTTGGGACTGGTGACTTTTGAGTATGCTATGTTTCTTCCCCTCCCCCTCTCATAGGTTTTACATGTTTTGCATTGGATTTGGATGTTTGATGCCAAGTTATTTGTTGAGAAGTTTTGTTTTGTTTTGTTTTAAAATCACCTGTAGTCTTTCAGCTGAATAATCTCAGTGTTAAGGCAGGACTTGTGTAGTGGGAAAGTTGTAATTTAGTTTCCCGCACTGGACCAGTAATCAAACTTTGCTTCATTCTTCTTGCCAGGCCTGATCCCCAGCACCACTAAGAAAAAGAAAGAGTCTCTCATAGTTCTCTGTGATAAGGGTTAGGGCAGGGCTAGTTAAAGGTCAGTTGTCCACTTCTGTGCTTTCACTTCAGAAGCTTCCTTTCTTTGTGTTGTAATCCAGTGCTGGCTTCATGGAGATTGGTAGTCTGTGAGCTAGGATGATTCCCACTTCTGCACAAGCCTCCCAATTTGTACCCTTTGGTGGCAGCTCATATGCAATCCTAGTAGTGTCCCTCAAATCTGATAGTGGGAAAGCCAAGCATTCAGTTCTTGTGGAGAACTGAGGGACTGCTCTTCCTGCAGGTCTCACACCCTACCCATCATTTCATCACCCCATCACAGGGAAGATCTTGTGCTCAGAGCTCTCAGCCCTATCTGACAGCAAGTACCTACAGTCAACAGGTAGTCATCACCCATGGGCGTGGTGCTGCTCACAGCCATCTCTTGTGACTCTCCCTTCCTAGTACTGGCCTGCTGATCTAAGACTCCCCACAGCTGAGACTATTCTTTAGTTTTCAAATTCCCAGGGTAGTTCATTCTCAAAACCCACCTGACCTCAGACACAGGTGGCAGCTCCTGGAACTTTAGCATTCTGCTAAACATGGGTTCCATGCTATTTTCAAAATGTTCCTCTTGCAGTAAAACTCCCATCATACCAGTGTGGCCCAGGGACTCTGACCACTGAATCCTACTCTTCCTGAGCTTTCAGTTGATTCAGTTTCTCAGCTGGCCCTCATTAGAACCTCTCCCTCTCCATAGCATCTCTTCCTTTGATACAGTGACTGGTTGTCCATGTCCCACGAGCTCTGATTGTTCCTTGTTTTTTAGTTCCCTAGGTGTCTTGAACAGTAGGTTCTTTCTGTAGGTAACATCTGCCACAGCCTCCAAGATGTGGAGTTAAAAAAAAAGTCCTTTTCTGATGTTAGATATCACATTAAGTCACTTGTGATCCCCCAGTCTCTCACCAAGGCTATCTGACATCTAGAGCTAGAGACTTTCTATTTCTCTGTACTTTTCAGTGTCCTGTCTGTCTTTGATGATTCCCAAGGTTCTTCCTCTTTTTTCTCTCTTTAAAATCTTTGCTGCTGAAGATAAATAGCCCACAGAATGGAAGAAGATATTTACTAGTATCAGTCAAGGGCCTCATATCTAAAATATACTCAGAGCTCAAAAAATTAAACCTACCCCAAATAAATCCTCAAAAGAAATAACAACCCAATTAATAAATGGGCTAATGTTTTAAAGAGAGACTTATCTGAAGAAGAAATAAGGATGGCCAATAGACACATGAAAATGTTCTATATCTCTGGCCATAGAAGAAATGCACATCAAAACATCATTGAGATTCTCTCTCTCCAGTTAGAATGGTTGTTATCAAGAAAACTAACAATAATAGATGCTGGTGGGGATGTGGCCACATACATGGTACATAGTTGAGGATGTAAACTTGTTCAACTACTCTGGAAAAGCAGTATGGAGGTTCCTCAAAATACTGGAATTTCCCTTTGACCCAGCAATTCCATTCCCGAGCATCCAACCAATTGACCAGCCAGACTACACTTAAGCCCACCAGCACAACCATGTTCATTACCTCATTGTTTACTGTAGCTAACTTCCAAGATACCCCTCTTTGGATGAATGGATCAAGAAAATGTATTTATACACAATGGAATTCTTTGCTTCCATCAGAAAAAGACATTGCCCCATTCATAAGGAAGTGGAAAGACTTGGGAAAAAACTATACTAAGTGCAGTAAGCCATATAAGGTTAGCTGAGAGTAAACAGCTATAAACAGTAAAGTTTATAAGAGACTACACTGTGACCACTCCACAGTGAGGGTCCACGGAGAAGGGCCACCGAGCAGGAGGAGGTATGAGCAGGATATGAACTCAGAAAAGGGAAGGTGACTGACTGCCTCCAGGTAGCACAGGATGGGGAAGTGTTGTGCCTGGGGCTGGAGGGGCAGAGTCTGCATGGGGGCCTTCCTGGGTGGACCTTACAAGCCAGATCCAAGAAGACATAGGCCGCATGGGTTCTCATTTGTAAGAAGTAGAATGTGCCTGTAAATCCACAGGTAAACACAGTGGAGAGTAAAGGACAAATAAACATTCGCACAGTGAGAACAAAGGGAAGAGGGTTCTAGGGGATCAACAGCTGTGTGCATATGATCATATAAAATGGTATTTATCAAAATGAATGCCAAAAAATGGAATTGAGGGGCTTTTTATTATACTATTTGGGCTGCTGCTTCTGCTTCTGCTATTGCTGCCGCTGCCTCCCCCTCCCCCCTCCTCTCCCTCCCC
Organism: Megascapheus bottae; assembly: GCF_031878675.1. NCBI lineage: Eukaryota > Metazoa > Chordata > Mammalia > Rodentia > Geomyidae > Megascapheus > Megascapheus bottae. Next base: position 16,914,004 of record NC_143517.1, read on the forward strand.
TCCCCCTCCTCTTCCTCCTCTCCTTCTTCCCCCTCTACTTTTCCTCCCCCTCTTCCTTCTCCCCTTCTTCTTCTTCCTCCTTCTATTTCATTGGTTTATTCCCTTCTGTTGCTATTCTTGATTCCTGTACTCTTTGTTTTGTATATAAGTTTACCTGATTTGGGGAGACGAAGCACAGAAATGGTGGGACAAAGAGCGAAATAATTCAGCAGTGATACTCAATAAACTATACGTTGGAAATGAACTTTACAACTTGCATTGGAGTTAGGGAAAAAACTTGTAGAAAATGGGGTGGTAGGTGATACTATTCAAAAGGAAATGTAGGGCCAGGAGTTTGGCCAATTGGTAGAGTGCTTGCCTAGCATGCATAAAGACCTGGGTTCGATTCCTCTCTACCACATGCATAGAAAAAGCTGAAAGTGGTGCTGTGGTTCAAGTGGCAAAGTTCTAGCCTTGAGAAAGTCCAAGGACAGTGCTTAGACCCTGAGATCAAGCCCCAGGCCTGGCAAAAAAAAAAAAAAGAGAGCGAGAGCGAGAGCGAGAGAGAGAGAGAGAGAGAGAGAGAGAAAATGTACTCATTGCCTGACTCATACAACTGTAACCTTTCTGTATATCACCTTTACAATAAAATTTTAAAAAAATGAAAAAAAAATCTTTGCTAGTTGGGTCTAGGTTAAAAAAAAAGTTCTATGGGGCCAGAAATTTGGCCTACTGGTAGAGTGCTTGCCTAGCATGCCCGAAGATCCGGGTTCGATTCCTCGGTACTACATGCATAGAAAAAAGCTGAAAGTGGTGCTGAGGCTCAAGTGGTAGAGCACTAGCCTTGAGAAAGTCCAAGGACAGGGCTCAAGCCCTGAGCTCAAGCCCAGGACTGGTCCAAAAAAGAAAAAAAAAAGTTCTATGTTCTTAGAACTTAGTTTAATTCATTGTTTAACTGCACCCAGTGTCTTTCTATTCAGGCAATAGAAATATGGTAGAATATGGTGAAGAATCCTGTGTTAATCACGTGTGTACATGCACAAAGCCCTGTGTTCAATTCCATCTTTACCACAGGAAAAGTCGGAAGTGGTGCTGTGGGTCAAGTGGTAGGACAGTAGCCTTGAAAAAGTTCAAAGATAGAGCCCAGGCCCTGAGCTCAAACCCCAGGACTGGCAAAAAATGAAAAAGAAGTAGTGATTTTATTAAATGTATTATTGTGAACAGGGAAGTTTTATCTAGAATGGATGTAGAGTTTTATTTATTAATAAGCAAATAGTAACCTAAGAATGTTTTAAAGTATGGTAGATGGAAAGGAATTTATGATAGAAAGCTAGTCAGAAAAGATAATTTGAAGCTTATTTTTATTGAATATTTCCTAAACTTTTAACTTGTTTTTGTTCTGCTTTGTCTACAGTTGACTTAGATGCTATCCCAAGGGCTAAAGTTCAAGGGCACAAAATGGTAAGTAACTAGTTCAGGTGTTTTAGGATAAGTTTGAGGATACAAATTTTAGGAATCTGAAAAGTGAATATTACAAATTTTTAATTGTTGAGGAAATTCAAGATTTTAAGCTTTATCTTATCAGGGCAGTGGGTATAGAGAAATCCAATATGATATATAGAGGAAACATAAAGGCTAAGAAGATCTAGTGCTAGGCTGTGGGATTTAATTTAGCAGGTTTAATCTTTGTCTTGATTTTTGAATATCTATAAAATAGAGATAATAGTACTTACCTCTGAGGGTTACTATGAAAAGTAAAATAACATTTTTCACATGGATAGACAGGTTTAGAATATAAGTTTTGCATAAATGTTAGTTAAATAAAAATATAGTAAATGAATAGTAAAGAAATAAAAAGTAAAGTAAAACAAGCTTTGTTGGTGGGGAGGAGTGCCCGTAGGAGAGGAAAGGGCATAAAAAAGAATTTTGCCTAGTGGTTAGAGTGCTTGCCTAGCATGCACAGAGACCCGGATTCGATTCCTTGGTACCACATAGAAAAAAAAAAGCCCGAAGTGGTGGTTTGGCTCAAGTGGTAAAGTACTAGCCCTGAGGAAAAGCTCAAGGACAGTGCTCAGGCCCTGAATTCAGTCCCCAGGACTGGCAAAAGAAAAAAAAAGAGGGACTAAGAGCGTGAATGTGGTTAAAGCAGTTCATTTGTTTCTATGAAGACAAAGCAAAGAAGCCTATTGAAATTGTAAGGTGTAAGGGAGAATGATAGAGGAGGTTGGTTTGACTAGGTACACTGTAAACATGTAAAAAAATGTGAAACTCCCCTTACACAGCTAAGTATGCTAATAAAACAAATAAAGCAGAATGGTTATTATGAGGATTAAGTGAAATAACACGTATTAAAAAGTCCTTGTAGTGGGGCCTGGCCCATTCTGAGTGCACCCTGCTTAACTCTTCTTTACTATAAAATTACATTTAAGTGCCGTCTCCTTTGTGAACTCAACATGCCTAGTGCAGTTTTTTCCCTTCTGTATGCCCCAGCATATGTGTGCTCTATTGAGAGTTGTTTTAGCTGGGTGCTGGTAGTTCATGCCTGTAATCCTAGCTACTCAGGTGGCTGAGATCTGAGGATCATGGTTCAAAGCCAGCCTGGGAATGAAAGTCTGTGGGACTCTTTAACTTCAATTAACTACCAGAAAACTAAGTCGTAGAGCACTAGCCTTGAGGTGAATTGCTTAGGGACAGTGCCCTAGCTCAGCGTTCAGACCCCCTCCCCACCAACCCCACCACCAATCCCCAAAGGAAAAAAGAATCGTTTGCCATGCTGTCACTATGTGAGGGCATGTCTCCTCTTCCATAGGGCTATAATCTTTCTACTTTAGAATAGAACCTCTTAATTCACTGTTGTGTTGACCCCCATCTTGGTGCAGAGGTTTGGAAAGTGTGCCATACAAATTTACGAGAGGTTAAGTGAAATTTCACTAATGCTTTAAAGAATGGGTAAAATGTTTTGATTCACTGCATCATGGTCAGCAAATGCTTACCAGACTCGCCTGTGTCTTGGTGAAGTTTCTGTGTTCAGGCTTTCCAGTATTTTCTGGTTAGTGGAACAGGTGATGAATAGAAGCAGTTCTACTTCTTTCTCTCCATCTTATTTCCTTTTGGGGGACCTAGTATAGATACTTGAGTTGCCTGTTAGAGTAACTTTGTTTCCTCACATAGAATAGCCATTAATACATGATGTTTCTTTCAGTCCAGAGATGACACTGATGACTTTTTGAAAAATTCATTGTTGGAATCTGATAGTGCTTTTATTGGTGAGTACGTCTAATTTACTAATGCTATACTAGTTTATACAGTATTTATATTCAAGTGCCTTTATGCTTACAAAGCCAGTACTGTTAAACAAGATGACACACAGCCATAACATTCTATTTTATTGTCATATACAGCTTATAATAAAGCTTTCAAAGTCAAAATTACTGAAATGTATCTTAAAAAGTCAAAAGAGTACATGAATGTTCATTAACCACTTTATTTAAAATACCCCCAAATTGGAATCGGCCAAGATGTCCTTCAGCATGTGAAAACTCAAGCCATCCATACCATTTCTTATGGCTCAGCCATAAGAAACTGCGTACTGAAATACGCAGAAACTGGGATGACTCAGAAAATACTCTGAGCAAAACCAGCCAATTCTAATATAGTACACACTATATGATTCTACTTTATTTTTGAAATGACAATTTATCAATGATGGTTTCAGGGGTCAGAGTGACATTTGTTTAGCTGGGAAAGGGTAAAATGAGAGGTATATGTGTATTCAGAATGAATATCTTGTTTGTAGGAATAGATTTACAAATACCTTCAGCCACAAATGAGTAAAAATAAAACAAGAGGCACTTAAATGACTGATAGAGGATGATGTTGACATCAGTGTCCTGGTTGTGAGGCTTTGTGTTTTCTTTTTTTTCTGAGCTGCACTGTTTGTTTTGCTGCTTGAAACCTAAGTGACAGTGTGCCACTGTAATTACGGGCTTTCATCTAAACTTTTACTACACCGCAGGTACAGAAATACACAGACACATTTTTTGGAGAATTGACATTTTGCAAAAGGCAGCAAACATTTTCACTGATACATGAGAAAAGGAAGTGTTCAAAAGGGTATCCATTTGAGGTTATTGCAGGTTATTTGTGAGAGAATTTCTGCAGGTAAAACACGTTTAAATTTAACCAACAGTAGCGTGTCAGTGTATTTGAAATCATGACAAACATCTCTCTGGTCATGTTTCCCATGGCAAATTACTATGATGGTGTGTGTTTAGGGCAAGATGTCAGTACAGCATAAATCCCATGGGACTTTGGTTTTCTTCTGGAGATTAAAGCTGTTTTTTTTGGGATAAATGCAGCAGCAAAACACAAACCACCAGTTGATCAAAAAAGCACTTCTACCATAACTACAACAATTTTCAGGACACATCAAGCAACAGTAGTTTTGCCTTTCCCAGTTCTTTTAAGGATTACATCTCTGCACTGTTGTCTTAAACACGTCTGTAAAAGCTTGTTCTCTGTTAAGCCAGTTTACTGACTACAGCCTGCTTGAGGGAATTTAGTTGGTCGGTCAGTTTATCTAGTGCGGTATAACGTGTACCACCTCTCTTCTGATGATCCAGTTCAAGGAGTTGGTTGACTTGATGAATTCGGCCATGAATAATGTTACCCAATATGGACTGCACCAGCAAGCTTTCCACATCAGCTACATCTGTGTTCAACTCCTTAAAAATGCAAAGAATATGAATTCTTGTGTAAGGCTTAATTAATTTTCTGAGCACTTGTGTTCTAATGTTTCGCAAAAGCTCTTCAGTGTGTTCTCTTATGAAAGGGTCATCCATGATGTTGCTATGATTTGAGAATCTTTTCAAACTCACTGATGTCATTATTATTATTAAGTGGTAGGCACTTACTAAGTTAGTCATTGCTAGAATTTCTGGATCATTTTTGTTCGGCTTGGCTTCCTGTGAGTCAAACGGATTTATTCCAGATTTCATAAGCATATTTGTGAGGACCAGATATTTTAAGAAAGTCGTTTGTCTTGGACTTCCTGATTCATTGTAATTCTTGAACGCTTCAAAAATGTCAGTGTGTGCCTTTTCAAGTTCACCTTTTCTCAAGTGACTCCCAGGGTCAGTGGATGAGGGATGGCAGACTTGATGTGACGTGACTGTTCGTAGAGTGTTTTCAGATTTTTGTTGTTTTTCTGTGCTGTGTACATCTGAATTTCCAGAGCATATATTTCTAATACCTGTGTACCCTTTTTCAGGTCATCTTCTCCATCATCAGTCTGGCAGGACTGATGTAACTTGTAAAATTTTTCGAAGCTTTCCATATGCTTCTCGTTCTAAATATAACTTGCCAAGATTCGTGTTTGTTTCAAACCAGTCTATCATTCTTAGCATTTTTCAAAGCTTCCAGTGTTGTTTCATAAAATTCCTGCAGTAAATCCATCTGTTTAGAAGTAGAGATATAATCAAGAATAGAATTAATGGATTTTTCAGAATAATTTCTTGGGACTGCACTTCGAACATAAGTCAGTAACTGTTTATATCTATTCATTTCTGGAAGGTTTGTCAACCTGAAGTTAATCTTAATCATTTGTTTCAGTGCTTTAAATCTCCATTTTGGAAGCTGCTTAATGCTGCTTTTGGGTCATCTTCTTTTAGTGCTTTGGAATTCTAGCACTGGTTTTCCAAATCCACACTTGGCCCAGTTAATACCTTCAGAGTGTTTCAGGTCCTAGTCCTTGTGGTTGCATGTGAAATCCTCCTCCATGTCAGACATCTTGGCTTGGAGGGGGAGGGCAGGAGAAGACTCTGTTCTTATTGTAGTATTGTTCTACAAAACATCATCATGGGGACAAACTGAGCCAGTTTTTCTCAAAGTTTAAATTGTTTTAAACAGAAGCGTTGGAAAAACCTTGGAATCATATTCTAGTTTAATAGGTTGTTGACTCACAGGAACATCTCTAGCAATACCAAGAGTCATTATAAAGATGAAATTGCTGGATATTACACTAACTCTTGGTATTACTAGAAACACATTCCATGCAAAGACTTATACCTGAACGTTCAAAGCAGCATTGTTCATAAGCACCAACAGGTAACGGTGCTTATTCATTTGTAAATGCAGAGACAAAATGTGACATATGAAGTGCCTGTCAGCAGTAAACATTGTACAACGTAGATGAACGTCTCTGTAAACTCCCATTGTAGTGAGTGTAAGGGAAGGTAAATCATGGAGTGGGATTCGGGTTGCTGTTTGGGCATGGGGACGTTTGAGATGATGGCAATGACCATTATGCGTCCACGAAAACATCACTGAGTTATATGTGTTATGACAAGTGTATTTTATGATGCATAGTAATGTCGATAAGGCAATTAAAAAGCGGGCTTTTGGGGCCGGGAGTTTGGCCTAGTGGTTAAAGTGCTTGCCTAGCATGCATGAAGACCCGGGTTCGATTCCTCGGTACCACATACATAGAAAAAAGCCGGAAGTGGTGCTGAGGCTCAAGTGGTAGAGCTCTAGCCTTGAGAAAGTCCAAGGACAGTGCTCAGGCCCTGAGCTCAAGCCCAGGACTGGCAAAAAAAAAAAAAGCGGGCTTTTGCTGGGAGCTAGTGACTTACACCTGTAATCCTAACTACTCAGAAGGTTGGAATTTGAGGTTCAGAGGCGGCCTAGACAGACAAATAGTTGAGACACTTATCTCCAACTAACTAGCAAAAGCGTAAAAGTGGAAAGAATGGGCCAAGTGATAAAGTGCCAGCTATGAACAAAAAGTTGAGGGCAAGGCACAGAGTTCAAGCCCAAATACTGGCAACTTAAACAAAATAAGAAAAACCGTATCCTTGGTGTAAGCTTGGGTTTAATATTTGAAATGATGTAAGTATAATACTTTCCCCTTGTGTGGTATGTTTAGGTGCTTATGGTGAAACATACCCTGCCATTGAAGACGATGCCCTCCCGTTACTATCACAGCTGCCCTCTGCGAGGGAACGGAGGAGGAACAAGTTGAAAGGACTAGACCTGGTATGTGTGACATGTCTTAACTTTTCTCATTTATTAGATTGAGGGGTCTGGGTTCTCACCTACCTAAACTTAATGTGGCCTAATAAAGAATACTTGATTTAAACATTAATTAGCTTTGTCGATCACCCATTAGCTTGGTCACTTTTATAGCTCATTGAACTTTGCTAATTAGGGTTTTGTTGTTGTTTTTTGTTTTGCCAGTCCTGGGGCTTGAACTTAGGGCCTGTGCACTGTCCTTGGAGATTCTCAAGGCTAGCACTCTACCACTGAGCCACAGCACCACTTCTGGCCTTTTCTGCGTGTGGTATTGAGGAATCGAACCCAAGGCTTTGTTCATGCTAGGCAAGCACTTTACTACTAGGCTATACTCCTGGCCCTGCCTGCTACGTAGATTTTGAGATATTATTGTATCATCTCTTGGGATGGATATTACGAGTACAAAGTCTCTGCCCTGTGTTAATTCAGTATCCCATCTTCATGTTTCCCCTACAAAATACATGGGATTCAGAGATGGTACAAGAAAGTTTATTGTACCCCTATAATAACTTAATTGTGATATTGGCATTCATCCCATTTTGCTCAAGTGACTCATGCAAGGTCAAATAGGCAAGACCCATGTCATTTCTTTTCATTCTTCTAAACTATACATGCTTTGGAGCATTCAGCATTACTTTTGTACCCATGTCACCTTCTTCTCTTGTAGGCAGCTTTGAATAGTTTCTTAAATGTTGTATTTTCTTCTATGACATAGTTAGATACTGTCAGTGAAGCACAGAGCATTGAGCAAGGAATGCAGGAAGCTCCCAACAAATAAGTGACACTGCTCATATGTACAGCTTTACCAACTTGCAAAAACTTTGTTGCCCTGTAAATCACTAATCTACTTCAGGCTCTACAGACTTGCCTTTTCTGGGTAATTAAGTGATCATTTGTGACTGGTCTCTTGTCACTTTTCAAGTATCTTCCATGTTGTAGCCATGTGTGAGTAGTTGATTTTTTTTTGTTGTTGTTGGTCATGGGGCTTGAAATCTGTGCCTAGATGCTATGCTGTTCCTGAGCTCTTCAACTCAAGGCTACTGCTCTACCCTATGAGCCACAGCACCACTTCTGGTTTTGTTAGAGTCTCATAGAGGGCCAGGAGTTTGGTCTAGTGGGGAGTGCTTGCCTCGTATGCATGACTGTTTTTGATATCACTGTTTAGATTTTGCTGCGTTTCATTGCCAGTCCTGGAGCTTGAACTCAGGGAGGGCCTGGGCACTGTCCCTGAGCTTCTTTTGCTCAAGGCTAGCACACTGCCACTTGAACCACAGCACTACTTTGGGCCTTCTCTAAGTAGTACTGAGGGATCAAACCCAGGGCCTTCACACATGCTAGGCAAGCACTCTACCACTACGCCACATTCCCAGCCTACTATTTAGTTCTAAGACTTCTTTATACAATTCTGGGTATAAGGCAAATATATGATTTGCAAATGTTTTCCCATTTGGTAGCTTGTCTTTGATGTTTTGTCTAAGAAACAATATGAACCACCATAATGAATATTTGTTTTCCTTTATATTTTTGTTCTTTGACTTAGGTCTGTAATGACATACTAAATTCTTTTTTTGATAGGGATTGTTCAGTACCATTTATTAAAAGAACATTTTTCCCCTACTGCATTTTGTTGGTACTTCACAGAAAAATGACATTTCTCCTCTACTGTACTTATATGCCTATTCTTACATCAGTACCACTCTTTTTATCTTTTTTGTGCCCTTAATTTCAAACCATATCCAGTCTGACAGTAGTTTGTTGTTACAGATACAGTAATCCTTTGAAAGTAATTTTATCTCATTCAGATAAACATAATATTAGTGTTTATGTTGAGGATTTTCATTGATTTTGTTCATCATGATGTGCATTTCTTGAGGATAGGGGTATAGGTTTTGGTTCTGATTGTTAATGAATCCTAACAATCTATGGTTTTAAAAACAGGATGAAAGTCATTCTGATATACTACCAGATGGTCTTTCTTTAAAATCCGTCTCCAGTGTAAATGTTCATCAGCTTAGAATGAGAAATGAGGAACGAATGCGAAGACTAAATGAACTTCAGAATAAACCCATTAATACAGGTAAGTGGTGAAATTTATTAGCCTGTAGCAAGCAAATCTCCAAAGAACCTTTTACATTAGCTCAGATAAGGGAGTAAGAGATTTAGGTTCTTTTGAGTTGCAGGATCTAGACTAGATCCCAGTAATTGTGCTACAAAACCAGACCTCAGATTCTACCACAAAGCTTATCCATTTAAGTGGACAGGTGAAATTAATTTTGCATATAAACTGTATCCAGGCTTTGTTTTTAAATAACAAAGCTGTTGTAGAAAATCTGTCTTTTATTTTCCTTTCTGTCCCATGCAAAAAGCAAAATAGCACCCCAGGCAGCCTTTCCATTGCAAATGGACTTTGGTGTCTTACAGTTTGAACCCTGTCAGGACATGACAGCTACTTAAGACAGCCGCTACATTCTCTACCTATGTTCTACATCACGCTATTAATGATAATGTGCTAACAGGACAATTTATATTAGTAAAATACATTTAACAAATAACTAGTGATCTGTTTGAACAATATTCTTTGGTTTATTAAACTACATTGTAATATTTTCCAAGTAGCCATCTCACACCAAATGAATGGAGTATTAGAGAAGAGTGGCTTTTCAGCTAAAATGCATTTTCTTCCCATGAATACTGAAAACCTTTTCTTTGGTATCCTCCCTCCTTTAGTATCAATAAAGTGAGCAAATATAGATATTATTTTAAGTTGACAGAGGATAGAATATTTTAAGATTCTTTTTGAGAAGGTGTTCAATGTCTAAACTGTTTTTTAACACTGTCCTTTCAAACAGGAGCTTTGAGGTACGATATGGATTGATTTGCTCATTAACTGATTGCTCATATTCCTTTGCTGGGCTAATCCTTCACAGACCAGGAGATGTAATTTTTTTTTAATAAAAGAAATTGACATCACAGGGTAGGAAGACAGATTTTCCTATTATTATACTTAATAAGTTAAATACAGATAAGTGAAGTTGAGTACAAATACAGATAAAATGAAGTTGAGTACAAGCAAATGCAATGAAAGACAAAACAGGGGACATGGCCTTCTGAAATTAGTTGTAAAAATTACTAAGTAATTTTATTTCCACTCATGTTTTTCCCAAATGACTTTGTTTGCATAGAGTAATGTTATACGTGGGACAAATAGCCCCCAAAGTTTGTGAAATTCAATAGTTTTGTGTGTGTGTGTGTGTGTGTGTGTGTGTATGTATGTATGTACGTATGTATATATATGTGTTTCCTCAAGGTAATAGATAAAAAATAAGATTGCCTGCATCAGTGAACTTAATATGGGGTAGCCTGAGTCTCTTGATAGGCTATGCTTCTAGCCTTGTAGTCAGCCTCCTGCACATCTGGCCCCCTTGGGCCTGCTCCCTACCTCTATAAGGGGAAGGTGGGAAAGCATTGAAACAGGACAAAACAACACAGATCAGAAATGTAACTTTGTGGGGACATACAGAATTGAAAGGGTTGGATTACAGATCTGTGTTTGGTACCTGATCCATGTCTTGCCTCCTGTAGATGATGAGAGTTCACTAGTTGACCCTGATGACATTATGAAACACATGAGTGATGATGGATCAGCCTCTGTAGCAACTGAGCCCTGGCTCCGCCCTGGGACCTCAGAAACCCTGAAACGCTTCATGGCAGAGCAGCTTTCCCAGGAGCAGCAGCGGGTTCCAGGAAAGCCAGGGACGTTCACTTGGCAGGGTCTGTCTACAGCACACGGTTAAATAAATCTTCACTGGACTAAGTAGTGCCTTTTAAGGTAAAAGGAATGTTAAATCTGTACCTTTTAAATAATATGCCCTGTTTTGGGCCCCTACCTGAAAATTAATTGCATTCCACCCGTACATAAACTATTTTATTCTTGATGCTGTATATGATGTATATGGTGTACATAAAAGCTGTGACTGATTTACATAATAGAATTGTATAAATTATTTTTGCACAATTTTGCCATAAATTACGATGGTTAAGAATTCTTGGGTTCAACTACCAAATGTGCATTAAAGTCTACTTGTCATTTAAGGTGAATAAAACATGTCTCAATAGTACTGTAAAACAAGAATGTACTTTGTTTCTTGCACATTTACCATTGTTATCGCCATTCAAAAATGATTCATTTAGTAAACACATCTGTTGTTTGATGTATGAATGAAGGGACTCAAATGAGCTAGTTATTTTCATGTCATTTGTAGCTACTGATTCAGTGGAAATTGAAGGAGCTGTGATTATTTTCTTTCATGAGCCATGCACTAATATTACCTCTTTCAGCCTCCATTTTATTTTTATAGTTATGAAAAAAGGCACAGTCTCAGAGTTATTTACATGATCTCACTACTTGACAGAAATAAATTTTTATTTTTATTACCAGTGTCAGTTTCTTATTTTACCTGGAATTGGGGATCTTTGTCCTACTACCCCGGGCCCATGTATATCACTAAGCAGTAGTTCTGAAAAAGCAAACATTCAGAATTTGGGAAGTAAATTTTACTTGAATTAGAGGTCAGCTCAGCATGCACCAAGACAGTTAATACTACCCTACCCAGGCAAGCTTCTCTGTTTCCAATGACAGGCAGACAAAACTATGAAATTTCTCTGGAATTTTGCCTATTCTATTACGTGTATCTTAAGAGATCCTATGTCTCACCTGGGAAGAAAGTCCTGATGATGTAGTTTAGAAGGTCACAGTGGTTTCCAGCCACCTGAAGTTGGATAACCTAGCTCTTAACCCCTGGTCATGTCTTGCCAGTAATACATATGGTACCCATATAACTGCACTTTTCAGTTAACTCTTCATTATCTAAGTGAGGCATGGAAGGGAGGTTGAATATAGAGAAGTATCTATATCTAGTTATGGGTGTTCATTTTTTAGTATAATCCTCTTAAAAATTAACTGGCATACTCCACATTTTTGATACTATACACTGACGTGATTCCTAGGACATACGATACTATCATTTTGCAAGCTATCCCAAAGGGGAATTAAGCAAATATGATTATAAAATGCCCTAAGTCACAAGAAAGCAAAGGACTGGGAAAGGATATAATGCCAAACAGAAGCTAGAAAACAAAAGCATCATTCTGGCTGGCAATATCCTTTCTGTAGTCTAGATTTTTAGTTAAGACTAAAAGAATTGATGAAACATGGAGCTGCGGGTTACACAGGTTTTGATTGCATTGATGAAATTATTCAAAAATTTTATTGACCTATAACCTGATTTGAATGTGCCAGATGAGAATCAATATTGTACAGAAAGTTGTACAGAATTTTTTACATAGAAAAACTTTACATCTGTACCATATACATTTTATCCATCTGAAAATTTCTACATCCACTGTTAATACGGAATGCTTGACAGTCTTGTCTTTTTTTAACCATTAGAGCACAATTCACAGTATGAGTACATTTCCAGTAAGTCTAACCTCCCCAAACCATGCCAGATTGGTTATTTTAATATATCCAACATTAAATTCTGTGTACAAGAGTAAATCTACATCAAGCCCCACCACCCAAAAGAAGAAAAGTGACAGCAAGATTCATTTTGCAGTGATTCAAGTTTCAGTCCATGAAGGATCATTCTATTTTAATGGCTCATCTGTAAAAGCCCTAAGAGAAGTATATTACAGGTAGTTATTGTCAGTAGGGATATTTTCTACCTTTGTCCATCATGTCCTCACTCCCATTATTCATCTTGACAACAGCTTCTGAGCACATTGAACTCAATTACCACCCCCCACAAACAGGGCATGAAATAAAGACAAAAGTTCAACCCAAATGTTTAGTGCATCTGACAAAATATGGGTATTTAGCAAATCGATAAGAAAATAAAGAAATAAAATAAAACAGTGCAGGAAGAAGTCTATGTTTAAGATTTTTTATATTACAGACCTGCAGCTCTGTACATTTTTCACAGAAGGATGATTACCAGTATCTCAGGTAACCTGAGTGTGCAAACAATCTTTAGAATAAGAATACCATAGTTGCTAAATATCTTACCATGAACAATAATTTTTCTCCCCCACCCACCCCCAATTATAAACATTTTATCCTTCAAAATACAGCTCTCCTGAGTTGTACTTCTTGCAGAAGTTCAAACTTTACATCTGTAGTTCTTTGGGTAAATTTACTTCCATGCCTGCCAAAAATATGTAGGGCTCTCCCTGCCTCAGACGACAGGCAAGGACCCCTGAGCATAAGCTGACACTGTTTACATAGGCTTTCTAGCTCAACATGAGCCCACATGACAGAATCTACTAGATTGCTAAAGGGACTAGATGGAGTGTTCCAAGTTTGAGTTCTAGTTGTAAGCATATTTACCAGTAACTCAGACACTGTAATTCAGAGAGACCATTTTCTGGTAGGAAACCTCAGCTCCAGGGTCCTTTGAAAGAACAGAGGGATGCAGAGGGATGTAAACGTCAACAGAATATTACATTCCCATCATTGTTTGTTTATTCCAAGTTCCTGTTCAGGTGGTTGTGATATTTGGAAAACGACTCCGATTCGTAGAAAAAATCTTCTAAGTACAGCACGCAGTTCAGGAATCAAGTCAAACTGCATAATTTCACATAAGAGAGGGTAGTAGAATGACGCATGAGCTTTAAACTGGGGAAAGATAAAATTCTCCATTAGTTGCTTCCATTGCAATCCATTGAGCCTAAAACTTCCTTTAGAGCATGTGGGGGCAGGCACTGGCTAACCAGTGACTTTGTGGGTTGTAGAGTGAATGGAGGTGTGGCTTAAGTGGCTCCGCTTTGCAAGATACCCTGGTTTCAAACTCCAAACCCCAGTACCAACTCAAAACTGCTAAAGTTGATGAATCCCACGGGAGGAATAAGTCCAGTTATTATATTCACTGTACACTAGGTAATACAATGAACTAGGTAACGAGGGTGGGGAGTGGATGGGGTGATACTGGTCAAAATGCACTGTACACACAACCTGAATCCTAGCATTGAAACCCTTTTGTTCAGATATGGAATTTTAAAAATGTCGCACATGGGGCCGGGAGTTTGGCCTAGTGGTATAGTGCTTGCCGAGCATGCACCAAGACCCGGGTTCGATTCCTCGGTACCACATACATAGACAAAGCCAGAAGTGGTGCTGAGGCTCAAGTGGTAAAGCTCTAGCCTTGAAAAAGTCCAAGAACAGTGCTCAGACCCTGAGAAGCCACATGCACATGCATGAAGCAAGACTAAGAACCCAAGACTCAAACCCAAAGCCATTCATCTGTTTTTCCTGGGAAATAAGGAAAACTAAGAAGCTAAAATTGGAATGGCACAGAGATTAACATAGTTCTTATGTCAGGATTAGATGATAATTCATACTTCGTGTATTTTAAAATTTCTTTAAAAAATTATGAGTTAACTAAATCTCTTTAAATTTTAAAATTACAATTTAATAGTCTGTAATTTCTGCCTAAACCTGCAATATAAAATATGTAAGCATTCTTTAGGCAAAGCTATATTAAAAGACCACTTTTATAGCACAATTTATATACACTCAGTCTCTGAGCACAAGTCTGTCCTCTTTCCTTCACTTCTTTGTACTGCAGGAAGCAGCACACCACACAGCTAAAAGCAGAAGACAAGCTCACCCAGCATGGAGTGCCATACAGCACATCCTGCTTGCACAGGACAGGAGTGATCTTTCCCTGTCAGGCCACTTGAGTGGGTTTTTCAAACTTAATCAGGGGTCACATCAACTTGTTTTACATGTAAGATGCTATACGTGTTTTAGTGAAATGTGTACTTTCAAAAACCTTAAATATGCACTTATATTTATTGCTATAAAAGGCTATATTGGGGCCAGGAATTTGGCGTAGTGGTAGAGTGCTGGCGTAGCATGTTCAAAGACCCAGGTTTGATTCCTTGGTACCACATACATAGGAAAAAGCTGGAATTGGTGCTGAGGCTCAAGTTGTTGGAGTACTAGCCTTGAGAAAGTCCAAGGACAGTTTTCAGGCCCTGAGCGCTCAAGCCCAGGAACTGGCACAAAAAAAAAGCTGTATTTTACCTCTTTGTAGACTTAAACATGATGAGTTCATAGCCTGTTCACTAGAGGTTCTGGTCAGGTGGAGTCACAAACTGTGTCACAGGCCTGCTGTGAGCTGGAGAGCTACTTCAACACAGGGAGTGTCAGTGACACAAGGAATTAGAATAAGAATTTCAATGTCAGGGGCTACAGGTGTGTCTTAAGAGGATTCTGACTCAAGTGAGAAAGCTAATCTAGCAACCTAAGACCCTGAGTACTGCCAAAAAAATAAAAATCTGACTCTTCTGTAGAATAGCCGATTGTAGAACAATGGTGAGTGAGGACTGTGTGGGTTGGGAACAAAGCCTTGTATGCTTCAGTAGAAGCAGCACCTGGGTTGGGACCTCACATCAACTCCTGGCATGGGCGAGCTTCGGAGGCCGCGTCACACTCACCCTGTCATCGCTGATCTTTAGAACTTTAGTGAGGAACAGCAGCAGCAAATTCGTCCATGCTTCCCGGTGGCTTTCTGATGTGAGCGTGAGAAAGTAACTTAGTGCTTCACTACAGACACTGCAAAAGAGAAGGCTTTTATCTTACTTGTATACAGTCTGTACTCACTGGCAAAGAACAATTAAGACAAAAAGGCCAGTGAACAATAGTCATGAATGTGCTGGACATTAACAAGAATGTTAACATTTACATTTATGTTTTTCAAATTAGAAAAAAATTAATCCAATCCTATTTCTAGGGAAATGCACATTTTCTTAATTTGCTCAGCTCACTAAATCTGAAGCCAGTGTGAAAGCACATTCACAAACCTTATCTGAACGGACCTGGCTTTTCCTAACTGATAAATAACGAGACTTCAGACTCTTCTTCAACACAAAGGTCTTGTCAGTACAAATGGAGAGAATGAATATATAAATTTGAGAACGTCTATCCCCGAGAATACAAATTTAAATAAAGTATGTAAGTGGCAGTAATAGTTCTAATTAGCATGTCCCATTCTTAGTCTACTTTTAAATTTTAGTTGTCCAGAAGTAAAATTAGAATAAAAAAAATCTTCAAAGATTTTCTGAAACAAAGTAATTTTCACAAAGGAATGCTCTAAAGATCTGATCTTCTTAATCACAGTTTAAAGCTTCTGAATGTTACAGATAAAGCTTTCTTTTTCGACCTGTATGCCGACAGATCTGTTTATACATGAACTCTACTCCCTTGAAGCCTTCTACAGCTGCAGTCCAGTGACCCAGGAAGATGAAGCACCTGGACTGCTTGAGCTGACTCTGTTCCTGGCAGCTTAGACAACAAAGACCTTATCTTTAGCAAAAAGATACTAGTCCTTGGAAGATGGCAAGTTTCTACAATTTGGCAAGTTTCTACAATTTTTGTGAATAACAAGAGTCAGATAAGTAGGAGAGAGTTCTGAAGGAAGGAAGATTGTCAGGAACTATGAAACGGCCTCAACAAAAAGCAGCCAACAGTTCCATGCCATTCCCTTGCTTCCTAAGAAGCTGAAGACACCATCACAGATGGCCCTGGTGACAAACAGCAGTTCTAACTGCAGGACAAACCCACACCTTCCACGAGACCTAAGCCCAGTTTGGGATTTGTAGGATACAGGCAGCTCTGGTGTGGAAGGCTAGCATGAGTGAAGAAAGACATTTTTCCACTCCCTTGCTCTTAGGGTGCAAACAAAACAGTGAACCTGTATTTGACTTAGCATTCAACTTCCAAGCCCTGGCTGCCAGTGCTGACTGCTAAAGTAAGTTAGAGCCCTGGACCCTGATCTTCTCAATCACATGACACCCATAGCTTCTCTCCCCCACAGGGAGATGAAGTGTTAGATAGGAGGTGTAAGCACTGCGGCCTGCCCTGGGAACTGATCCCTGCTTGTCATTGCTAACACTTCAATACTGGGTCCACAGTTCCAGTCCCTCTGGATCACGAAACTCCTCACAGCCTCTTCTCATGACACAGAAGTGAGTGCCAGATGGGGTCTGGAAGCACTGAGATCAGCAGGCAGTGAGTAGGTCTGTCAGTTGGCTTCTAATCAATGCCCTGTTAGCACCCTCCACTCCAATGCACCCTGCTTGTATGTTTGCTTCCCCTGAGTACACACAGGGAGTGGGGGCAGTGGGGAGCAGCAGGGTACATACAGAGACCATGGGTCATCAAGCACATCGCAGCACAAAGGAGGGGAGGGTTCTACAGTGGAAGTGCTACAACACTGGAAGAATACGGAGATAATGGATGAATCACTGGCAGTCTAGCTTTTGAGGGGTGATATGGAAGGTATTTGGGTAAGGGCCTTTTGAATTCCTCTCAGAATTTTCTACTGCCTGGTACCAGACAGGAAGAAGAACACATCACTTTCTAGCACTTTAAGGGTGACAGTTAGGGACCTAGTTCACCACCCACAGAATGGGAAATTGTGCATTTGCCATCTTGGACTGTAGTTCCATTGGGAAGAGAATGCTCTGTAAATCAGAACAAAAAATTCTGTAATATTCTGTTGGCTCTTAGGCAGATTTCTGCCCATTTGAGAGAATCTGAAGATTTTTCTCAGTTCAAACAGACTGAATAAAAGCATGCCAAATTCAACACCAAAAAAGAAAAAAAAAGGATATTTGGCTACTGAGCCATGCTCCCAATCCAGTGGTGAGAAACAGCATCTCAATCCAGCTACAATATACTATCCATCAAGCCGATCGCTGAATGTATGTTAACTGAAAAATTACAGGTGATGAGACAACTTGGCCTCAGATACATAAATGCCAATGTAGAAATGCACATAATATGAAAAACCAGGCAACATGTCACCTCTAAAATTATTCTACAATAAAGGACTTGAATGAATCAAGTGGATAAAATTTTACACAACAAACTCAAAAGAGCAGTGAAAAAAATGCTCAATTTGAGTACATGAATGAGGATGGTCGCCAGTGGCGCACACCTGTAATTCTAGCTACTTAGCTAAGAGGATGAGATCAAAAATTGAGGTTCAAAGCCAGCTGGGCAGAAAAATCCAAGAGACCATCTGTAGTTAACCAGCAAGATGCATGGCTCAAGTGATGAGTGCCAGCTGTAAGCAAGTAAGCTGAGTAAATACAAGGTATGGGCTCAGGTGTCAATGCTTGTGGGGGAAGTACATAAATAAATTCAAGGATAAAAATGAAATCACAACTTACTGTAGCCTTTCAGATATAGAAAAGGCAGTACAGACAAGTTAACAGCTATAAGCACTGATATCAATAATCTAGTCTAAGCATTTATATGTATCTGACCTATCAACTTTGAACAGAGAGGATATAAACCAGCAGATCTATAGCAAACAAGATTGAAAATGATGTGTCCCAACAACAAAAAGGATCCAGGATCAGAGGAGTTCACTACTGAATTCTACCAGATCCAGAGAGAAGAAATAACACCAATACTCCACAAATTTCTCCATGAG
This sequence comes from Megascapheus bottae, assembly GCF_031878675.1. NCBI lineage: Eukaryota > Metazoa > Chordata > Mammalia > Rodentia > Geomyidae > Megascapheus > Megascapheus bottae. Next base: position 16,932,552 of record NC_143517.1, read on the forward strand.
ACAGAAAGAGAAGCAAACTTCTTCTACTTGAAGTATTATCCTCAAACCAAAATCTGATAAGGACACAGTAACAATAAAATACACTTTCAATAAATACTTACAAAATAAATTCAAAAGATCATACATATGATCAAGTTGGTTTCATTGTAGGTATGCAAAGATGGCTTAAAACACTTAAGTCAGTAAACAATACACAGAATCAGGAACGAAAATGATCTCAATACAGAAAGGATTCTGACAAATTCAATATCCTTTCAGGCTAAAAGCTTTAAAAAGAACAGAAGAAACATACATTAACACAGGAAAGGATGTATATAATTTGGTAGTTACATCACCTTGAAACAGAGAAAAACCAAAATGTCTTCTAAAGTCAGGAATGAGACAAGATGCCTACTTTCCATTCTTATTCAAGGCAATATTGGAATTCCTCACTAGAGTAGTAAGGTAATAGAAATAGAAGATTCACATGGGGAAAGAAGAAGTCAAATTATATGCAGATAATGTCATTTTATTACTAAAAGAAGTACACTATGGGAAATGGTGCAGTGGCTCAAGTGGTAGAGTGCTAGCCTAGCACCCAGGCCCGGAGTTCAAGCTCCGTGACCAACCAAAAAAAAGTACATTATATGTGTACATTATGTTACATGTATAAGTATACATATGAAGATAGCAGAATAAAACACAACACTGAAAAAGGGGATAAGAGATGAAGGGGATATATAGAGGGGTAAATCTGATGGATTTGTTTAAAGTACCTTTTATGCAACTATAGAATTATTCCAATAAAACTGGCCTATTCTACTAATACATGCTAACAAGAAAGAGGGGAGCTGGAGACCAATGGCTCACACCTGTAGTCCTAGCTGCACAGGGCCTCAGATCTGAGGATTGTGGTTTGAAGACAGTGTTGGCAAGAATTCCAAGAGATTCTTCTCTCCACTAAACTACCAAAAAACTAGAAGGGGAGCTATGTCTCAAATGGCAGAGCACTAGCTCTGGGACAGCACTAAGGCCCTGACTTCAAGCTGCAGGATTGTACCTACACACACACACACACACACACACACACACACACACACACACACACACACACACCCCACCCCCACTATGACAGGGGAAGCACATCTATAGGTGCTGTGAAATAGAAACTTCCAGGACCGAAAGATTAGCTTCCTTTGTGGTTATGTCATTGTTCCTTTCCCAGTCACATGGGTCAAAAGCAGAAATCAGTCAAGATCTTACTTTAAAAGCCTCTGCTGGACCTCTTCCCAGGCACTGACTCGGCTTTCATCCATGTACATCCGGAAGAGAATGCGCAATCCACAAGCAAGGCTGCTTGTCTCCTGCTTCAGAAGATTAGGTTTGGACTTGCCTTTGAAGCCTGCAGAAAAGGGATATTTCTGGGATGAGACCAGGCATTTTACAGAAAGGACAAACAGGCTGTTGGGAGGCACATTTGTGTATAGCTTTTGGCAATGGCTGTTTACAAAGCAGAGCTGCCCTACCCCACATCAGCCTTAGATACTGTATGTTAAGATTTAAAGCTGGGTATCAGTGGTTCACACCTGTAATCCTAGCTATTCAGGAGGCTGACATCTGAGGATTGAGGTTCAAAGCCAGCCCTGGCACGAAAGTCCTTGAGATTCTTATCTCCAGTTAACCACCAGAAAACAGGAAGTGACGCTATGGCTCAAGTGGTAGAGTGGTAGCCTTGAGCTGAAGAGATCAGGGACAGCGCTCAGGCCCAAAGTTCAAGTCCCACAACTGAACCAAAAAAAAAAAAAAAAAAAAAGAGATTTAAAACAACTTGTGGCCTAGGAAAACAGAATCCTTTAAATGGATTCCACATAAAGCCCTCCAGATAAGGCTATGGAGGTAGTATGCTCTGCCCATAGTAGGGATCTAAGATAAAAGGTGGGAGACAGGGGGCTACTTAAAAATCAGAGCCAGGTCATGGAAACAATCCAGATGCCCTACTGCAGATGAGTGGATACAAAAAATGTTTACACACACACACACACACACACACACACACACACACACAGGAATTCTATATAGCCAACAGACAAGATAAAATAATGGCATTTGTAGGGAAGTGGATAAATCTAGAGCGAATCATGTTCTTGAGTGAGACAAGACCAAAGGAACAAAATCCTTAATATGTGGATATTAGAATCCAAACAGTACAAGAGTGAGGACTCAATATTTACATACCCAATGCTTCGGACATGGTATGGAAAATATAAACACAACTACATAGACAGAAAAATCTATGATTCTATAGGCATGATGTTTTATTACATAGATTAATATGTATCTATGACATACAAACCCTCAGCCTAATTTTAATTATGTTCTAAAATCTAAGTGCCAGTGATTGTATATAGATTCCCTTCTTGAATACTTGTTTATTAAATACATCGTTTGAACTATGATGTAAAAATAAATGTTAATAAATTCTTTAATAAAAAAAAGAGATGTGAAAGAAGCATGGATAGACCCAAGGAACTTGTCATCCCCACAGAAAGTGTCCCAGTCAACAATGAGTTGGAGGGAGAAAACAATTACACTTTGTTCATTCTAGAAGTGTAAAACGTGAAGAGGATGAAAAAAGCCATATTATTGAATAAAATTTCAGGAAATGTAAAGTATCTAGTATATGATATAGAAAAGAATGTTAACTATCAGCTTTCTTCATTTTTCTGCTGTCCCTAACTCTCCCAGCACTTTTTTTTGTTTTTTACCTAGCAGGTACTGAACAACTACTTTTTAAATAAACAATTAACAATGGCAGTGTAAGTTGTATAATTACACTACAGTGTAATTTGTACTTGGTGGGGGGTGAGGGGAGTACTAGAACCTCCTTCCCTGATTTCCTCACTGGGTCCTGCCCTTTTTTTTTTTTTTTTGCTTGAGACTGGCCTCAGACATCCATTTTCCTACCTATAATTTCCACCACCTGCGATTGTAGGTACACAATGTTGCCAGGTCTATGCCCAGCTAATTTGTTGAGATGGGTTATTCTCTGTGATCCTCCTCATCTCACAGGTAGTGTGTGCTACCACGTATAACACCTGGAAAGCTCTTTATTTAAATGTGCTAATTTGTTATACAACATGTATACCTCCCTACCACAGTCCATTCACTTGTATTCTGAGGTACAGTCACTTCCAACCAAATCAAAGTCATACCCTACATATCACATACAGGATTGCAAGGTTTTTTCCCTGTAAACGGACTATATGTAGAACTATATATTTTCTTTATAAAAGTTCTACCATACTAATGAACAGCCTGGGGCCCAAGTGGCCAATTGGACAATTATCAGGTAAGCTAAAACAGGGAAAAAGAAATCCATTTATATAGTTGTCTGGCTTACTGTTGAGTAGAAAAAAACTTGGTTGTTAGATTACATTGTCATTATTATTACTATTACTTGTCATTATTACAACTATTATTACATTGTTATTACTACTATTCAAATCACATCGATGAATTTTGATAGATTTCTGTAACTGAAGAGCAACAACTCATAGTAACTGTTCAACACACATAACATCTGAGCAGCTTACCTGCCTTCCAAAGAGCAGTCCTCTGCTCATTATTAGAATTAAATGCTTTTGCAAATCTATGTGACTCTAATAAGCAGTCCAGAAGCTTAAAAAGTTGTTGTGATGTCAAAAAGCGGTACATTCCTTGGTCTTGAGTATCAACTCGAACATCGAAGTCCACTGCATCTCTCTTTGGAAGACAAATCACCAAAGCACAGATATTAACCATAGTTTTAATATATTTGGAACTTGATATTCCTAAAAACTTCTACAAGTAAACCACAGAACCTCAATATGCTCTATCTTACCAAAACAGGAATGGCTGTGTTTCTGTTATGCCTCTCCAACGGCCTCAGGCCTCCTGGAATCCTGATTGTGGGGCTTTGTGTGTCCCAGGCCTGGCATCACCTGTCCTCCAACCTGCTCCCAGCCCCTCAGCTCTCCCCTCCTCTTCCAATGTAGTTAATGTAGTCCCTGGACTGTAATACTAATGATTCTGTGTGACTCCTCACCTGGCACTAAAACTCTGTCTATTCTACATCTGTATCGAGAGAACCAGTAGGACTACTGAGACAAACATAGACGGTTTCTCTCGAAACTCAACAGCCATGCACACTGCTAGCACTCCTCCACGGTTCCCTGTCTGTTTCTCAATAGCTAACTCATGCATTCACTTTTCAAGCATTCTTCCCAATCTCACACTGTCAATGACTTTTTTCTTCCCACCTCCAGGAGAAACAGAAGCGGTCAGACGAAATCTCCCACCAATTCCTAAACCCAAATGCACCAACTTCCGAGACACCATAGCTCTTTACAATTATCCTCTACCACAAGTGAATGAGCTGGTGGTGATCTCAGGGAAGTCCACCTGTGTGAAGTGCCATCATCAAGAGCAACAGCTTTGGCACCCCTACCCCTTCCCAGAAGCACTCAGGGAACACTGCTACAGTGCTGACCTTAAGAGCAGTATGAGGACAAGCAAGCCCCTTTCATACCCATGACCACTCATGCCCCTCCAGTTATTGCTCTATTTCTGTGGGCTCCTGTAGAGCAAACTCCTTTATAGGGTTAACATTATTTCCTTTTCCAGTTCCTCTCTTCTCATGTACCCATTACAACCATGTTTGGGCCCTCAATGGTAAAATTCATCGACTGTAAAGACCAAGTTCTTCAAATGGCTAGGGGGTATATTTTGAGGAGTAATGTTACATGACTCATCCAGAGTACGTGATTTACATTCTTCTCACGGCATTTTATTGGATCTCCAGAATGCCACAGAGCATCAGCTCCCCAGGGCTCAGTGCCAGCCCCACACTCCCCACACTACTGTAGCCACATTCACTAACCTCACAATCTACCTCATCCAGCCTCAAGGATTAAAATGGTAGCTATGTGACTAAAAGCCCACCATATAAAACCTCTAGCCTGACTTCCTAGCCAAAGCCCAGCCTTTACAGCTAAACTCGTATTCTCGCAACAACAAACCCCCTTACCTGGGCTGCAGCTAAGTTTTCTGCATCTTCTTTCTTACTTGTGGCTGGGAAGAACACGATGTTGTCGATAGTCTGGATGAGTTCCAGCTGCACAACACATTTAATCAACAGGGCAGCAAACAATTTTTGTTCTGGAAATTCTGTGAGGAAACCCCCCAATGCACATGCAAACAAAATATTATTTTGAATCCTTTACAATTCTATGGCATTACAATGTTAAGGAAACATTCACATGTATGAAGATACCTGAACATACCGCAGTAAGGACATCCTGCTCTGTACATAGGTACCAGTTGCTAAAAGTTTCATTAAAACAACATTTAGAAGCATTTATAATTTTTTTGTTTTATGTTTTTTGGTTTTTATTTTTTTTAAATTTCGGTGCCAGTCCTGGGGCTTAAACTCAGGACTGGGCACTACCCCTGAGTTTTCGTGCTCAAGGCTAGTGCTCTAACACTTGAGCCACAGCTCCACTTCTGCAAGATTAATTAGAGGTTAAGAGTCTCTGGACCTTCCTATCTGGGGCTGGCTTTGAACTGCAATTCTCATATCTCAGTCTCCTCAGTAGCTAGGATTACAGGAATATGCTGCCAGCATTCAGATGAAAAAATAATTTTTTTATTTTGTTTTTGTCCGTCCCGGGGCTTGAACTCAGGGCCCGAGCACTGTTCTTAGCCTTTCTCAAGGTTAGTGCTCTTCCACTTGAGCCACATCACCACTTCTGACTTTTTCTGTGTATGTGGTACCAAGGAATCAAACCCAGTCTTTGTGTATGCTAGGCAAGCACTCTACCACTAGGCCACGCTTCTGGCCCCAAAAGTAATTTGTTTAATAAACAGAAAATCATACATAGTTTAGAATAGTAAATACATTCAACTTATGCTCCCAATTTTAAAATAAGACAGCACTGAATAAAACACTAAAACTTAAACAGCATTTACTGCAAACCCAAGCCTGGCCCTTGAAAGAAAAAACTGTTCCAAAAGAATTAAATGTACGATATAGGAAGTGGGATAGGAGGAATTGTAATCAAATCATTCAATATAATATTTTAGCCATAGGTTATCTGTTGGGGATCCAGGTCAGGGGCTGTAACTAAAAACTGCCTCTTATTTTCAAATGGACTCATCAATAAAGAAGCTAAAATATGCTGACTGTATATAGTGAAGTAACAATGTGTCTAAAGAACTACTCTCCATTTGGCTTCCTTCTCCATAGGTCTAACACTGCTACCTTCTGCTACTCTGAATAAGTTTCCTAAACAAGGCAATTCTGATAATCCACCAGTTTGTAAAGTCAACTTCAAAGGCAAAGGCTTTATCTGACCTAGTGGTGAAACACAGGGTTAGAGGGGAGGACTAAGCAATTCGCAGAACTGACATGTGACTCTAGGGCAGAGGAAGGGAGGGGCAGACATCAAGGCCACACATGGCTTCTCAGGAGCAGCTTTTCCAGGGGAGGTGGCTGGTTGGCCGGCTGCCCAACAGCAGTGGCCTGCTGTATCAGGTTTAGGGGTATGGGTCCAGAAGTGGATAACTTACAATTCCTGTTTCTTCCTACTATAAATAAGGCATTTTATTACAAATTCCTATTTGTATACCAATTTGTGAAAATTAAATTGATTCTTACTGAGGACATTTACAAAGGCTCCTTCCCAGATATTTTCCAAGAAGGTTGTTCTATTCAATATTGCTGTCTTACCACTACTTCTCAAGTTAAAAAACAAAATGAAACAGGGGAACTCTTAAGTCCCATTCATGGTATCTCTTCCTCAAGAAACTCCTCCACTGTCCTTCACTGCAGTCACAGCAACCTGGTACACTGACTCACCCTTCATTTGAGTCATTAAAAACACCAGTTGCCAGGAAAGATAGTCCTACTCTTGATAGCAAGCACCTGGACTCCAGAAGGGACTGAGTGGTAGGTAGAAGTCTGAGGAGCCAAACTCATCAGTTGTGTGGGCTACCTGTGGTTGTCAAGACAGAGCTCTTAGCAGCACCAGCTGATTCTGCCAGCTAAGATGGCCCTATACAGGGTAGTGAAACTATGCCTCTCCACACTCTCCCATGCCCTTTAAGAACTAGAGGGAATGAATGCTGGCTACAGTCTCATCGATACCAACAGGTATTATCAGCACCTTTGGAAATAAAATCAATTTCCACAATATGATTTATAAGGACTGGAACTTAATAGGTTTTTTTCACTGTAAAACTGTTAGTACTGAAATAAGACTAGTTGGGGCAGTGGTTCTTTCTAAAACACAAGGCTTATAGACAGGTGGATACTCAGCTATGTTGCCATTCTTTGAGTAGCAATTAGGTGGCATGAGACCTCATCACGCAAAGGAACATGCTCTTTGCACCAAAGGGTTCAAGAAATGAGTGACCATTTGTTCTTCTTCCAGTAGCAAGTTCAGAGTGAAGCTCTTCAGAATACTTTAAAGGAAGTAACAATACCATGTCTGAGACCTAGGGTCATGGCAGGAGTATAGTGCCCTTGCTCGAGATTAGCCAAGTGAAAACCTTTTCATGTATGAACTGAAAGTCATACAAAGCTAAGCATATTTAAGTTCAGTCTTGGGAATAAAGGAGATTTATAAAGCCACTCATTATTCTCATTTATCAGTCCAGACTAAGGCTAAAGGATTCCTAAAAGAGCCATTCTGTTCTCCAGAGAACAAGAATGAAAAACAGAAATGGGCCACTCACCACCACCTATCTCCCTTTTAAGGTGTTAGCAAGGTACAGTGACTGAAGCCAAAAGGTGCTTTTAAAGTAGGGTAACAGAGCCTTTCTTCTCTCAAGAACAACAGTAAGCACCAGGGTTAATAAATTCTCTGAAAAAAAATTAAATCAAAATGGATCAATGACCTAAACATAAGCACTAAAAGAATACAACTCTTAGAAGACAACATTGAAGAAAACCTTCAAGACCTTGAATCTGGTGTTGGCTAATTAATTATGACCCTGAAAGTATGACCAACAGGAAAAAATAAAATAAAACCAAGAAAGTAAGCAAAAAACATAAATTAGATCTCATCAAAATTAAAAACTTTCCTTAAGCAAAAAACATAAATTAGATCTCATCAAAATTAAAAACTTTCCTACATGAGAGGACATTATTAAGAAACTGAAAAGTCAACTTACAGAATGAGAAATGAAATGGTTGTATATAATATACCTGATAGAGGTCTTCTATCTGGAGTATATAACAATTCAACAAAAACAAAAAAGGACAAATCATAAAGAAATGGGTGAAGGAAAGTAGAGATTTCTCTAAAAAGGATACAAGTAAAAGTTTAAGAAGCAAATTAAAAGATGGCTTACTTAGTGATAACAATCACTAATAATTACAGAAATACAAATTGAAACCACAATGAGGTATTATTTTATATCTACGAGATTAGATATCTACTTTTTTTTTTTTTTTTGCCAGACCTGGGGTTTGAACTCAGACCCTGAGCACTGTCCTTGGGCTTTCTCAGAGCTAGTACTCTACCACTGTAAGCCACAGCACCAGTTCTGGCTTTTTTTTCTGGCAAGCACTCTACCACTAAGGCCCAACTCCCAGCCCTGGTATCTACTTTTTTAAAAAAGAAGGTGATGGCAAAAATGTAGAAAAACCAGGAACTGACAGTAAGAGTATATAATGGTGAAACCACTTTAAAGAACAGTTATGTGGTTCCTCACAACGTTAAACAGAATTACTACGTGATCCAGTAATTCCATTCCTAGGTACATTTGAAGAAGATTTGAAAATAACTACTCAACCCATGAATGCATGATAAGCCAAAGGCAGAACAAACTCAGTGTCTATCAGCATATAAATAGACATGGTATATTCATACTTACAATGAATTACAACTTAGTAATAGGATTTATCTATGCATGCTACAATGAATCTTTAAAACATTATGTTAAGTGACATAAAAGATCACAATGGGATTCCAATTATATGAAAAGCACAGAATAGCTTATCTATAGATGTAAAAGCAGACCAGTGCTTGCCAAGGGGTTAGGAGGGAAAGAACAGGAATTTATACAATCGTTATGTGGTTTCCGTTTTGGGATGATGAAAATATTCTGAAACTAGAATTGGCAGTTGTACAACATTCTGAATGTAGTAAATGGTACTGAGTTTCTTTATGTTTTCTTTTGCTGGTCCTGGGGCTTGAAATCAGGGCCTGGATACTGTCTCTGAGCCACTCTGTTCAAGTGTAGCTCTCTACCACTTGAGCCACACAGTACCACTTCCAGCTTTTTTCTGAATAGTTAAATGGAGAATCTCATGGATTTTCCTGCCTGGGCTGGCTTCCAAACTCAATCCTCAGATCTCAGCTTCCTGAGAAGCTAGGATTACAGGTGTGAGTCACTGACACCCAGGGAGTTGATCATTTTCAAATAGTTACAAATAGTTTAAATGTATTATGTGAATTTAAGATCAATATTTAGGAAGTGTTTAGAACCCTTTTGTTTTCTTTTAAAGAGGTTGAAGTCTTTCTAGGGGTTTCATTCAACAAATGAAACTGAAACAATTGAAGTAAAGAAGTGAGGGTTCCCCCTTCTCAGGACAAAGGTGAATGGAGGATTACTATGGCTTCTTACTATATGCCTCTCCCTCCGGCAGCATTGTGGCAAGGCTTGATCCTTTGTGCTTGGAACACCTGCCTTTAGAAAGCAGGGTTCCATTAGTAAGTCTTCTGGCAGGTAGGTATTTGAAACCATGTTTGGGTTTACCTTGAAGACAGAAAATGGGCTGACATGTAGAAAGGATGAAAAAAGAAAACCCATATACCTAACTCAAATGCAGGGTTGGGGAGACTGATATTGCAAGTGCTAATGGAATTCTTGGAAAAAGAGTCTGTCAGGTGTTTCCACGTTGGAAGTATATTGGCACAGTAAAGAAGTGACTACAGAATATACCGCTTCTTAATAACAGAAGTAAAATCAACTGTTACTCATGTCTACAATAAATAAACAATATTTATATTAAAAGAACTCACTTGCTGATGACTTGGTTTTGTTAACTTCTTCATTCACAATGGAGGAAGAAATCAAAGGTGCTTGATGTCTATTATCTGTAGATCTTGGTTGAATAGAATCATGTATATCTACAGATTTCTGTGATATTGTATCCTAATAAAATAAAAATTTCATTGGTAAGCATGCTGAGAGAATGCAAATATTTTACTATCCTTTTAAAAAATTACTTCAAAAATGGCACCATATATAATTTGACTATATGCATAACATTAATTTTTCATACATACGTAAAAGCTGTCTTTTTAAGAGCAAAGCTTTTTCCTGGCCCTTACTTAGCACAGACCAAATATCACTAAGAACAATGGATAAAATGCTTAGTTGCAGTAACAGAGAAATAAACTAATCAGCAATGCTCTAAAGGGTTCACCAAATGAACAGAGAATATACATTTGTTGGGGGGAGAGGAAGATTTCCACAAGCATTGTATAGGCTGGGCTCAGTGAAGTATTATTGAGGTAATCTAGGAGAAAATCTTTTGTCATTTAAAGACCAGATAGACCAGAAAGGTCAGTGTGAGAAAAGACCAATGAGAAGTGTGGCACCCTGAGAAGTGAACAATGGAGTTCACTAATTCCAACATCATTAACATGGAAGTCTTGAGAAATAATACTCCTGAACTAAAGTTTTCTGATCTAAAAACAAATATGAGACTTCTTATCAGTTATTCTGACTGAGCCCAGCCTGAAGCAGCCTTTTCTTGGTTTGTAAAAAGGAAGCGGGTCTATAGTCCTAGAAATACTTCTAACTGAAATATTTTAATTGGGCTTAAAACATCATAATTTATGATCTATTATTTCCAGTTCTGGATAAAATGAGGTTAGCACATACCAATCCTGGCCATCAAGACTCCTGGAAGGATCAAATGCGAGACATTTTAAAACAAGAAAGTACTGTTATGATAGCTTCCTATCTTGGTAAGTAAGTGCTAAGACTTATCATATAAAACTTAGAGCAAAAAGTGTATGGATCCACCAGGCCTGGTCTGCCTCTCAGGAAGCTGAGATCTGAGGATTGAGGTTCAAAGTCAGCCCGGGCACTAAAAGTCCGCGAGATTCTTATCTCCAATTAATCGCCAGAAAACCGGAAGTGGAACTGTGGCTCAGAGGGTTGGGTGGTAGCCTTGAGCTGAAGAGCTCAGGGACAAGGCCCAGGCCCTGAGTTCAAGTCCTATGATGATAAAAAAAAAAAAAGTATAGATCCACTAGAAGTATTTGACCAAAATGGCCTCATATATGTGTATATGTGTGTATATATTTTGCTAGTCCTGGGGCTTTGAGCTCAAGGCCTGACCACTGTCCTGGGGCTTTAAGGCTAGAGCTCTACCACTTGAGCAACACCACCAGTTCCAGATTTTTCTGTGTATGTGGTACTGAGGAATCAAACCCAGGTCTTCATGCATGCTAGGTGAGCACTCTATCACTAGGCCAAACTCCCAGCCCTCAAATATATTTTTGAATAAAAACAAAATCACAGCTGGATGGATGTCAGTGACTTTCACTTGTAATCCTAGCACTGAGAAAGCTGAGATCTAAGGATCACAGCATGAAGCCAGTCAGAGCAGGAAAATTCATAAGATTCTGATTTCCAATTAACCACCAAAAAGCCAGAAATGGAACTGTGGCTCAAATGGTAAAGAACCAGCTTGGAAAGGAAAAGCAAAGAGGCAGTGACCAGACCCAGAGTTCTAGTCAGAAGTAATGGCACAAAAACAAAACAACAGTTCTGCATCAGAACTAGTATTTACACAGTTATGCAGTATAAAAGGAAGAGCTCACATAAGAGAAATATATGGACTGGTATAGAGATCATTCTTACATATTCAAAAGACAAGCACCTATGAAAAAAGACTCGTTTTTTTCAAAACTGTACATAATACTAAATATATATAACTGCACAGAAAATGAGGTCTAAGGAAGAGTATACACATATATATGTGTATGCACACATGATTTCTGTATTAGCTTTTTTATTTTTTTGCCAGTGCTAGGCTTGAGCTCAGGGCCTGAGCACTGTCTTGGACTTTCTCAAGGCTAGAGCTCTACCACTTGAGCCTCAGCACCACTTCCGGCTTTTTTTCTATATGTGATACCAAGGATTCGAACCCGGGTCTTCATGCATGGTAGGCAAGCACTTTAACCACTAGGCCAAACTCCTGGCCCCCCTGTATTAGCCTTCTATATCATTTGTCTGGTATGTAAGTTTATCTGGAGATTAGTTTTGGAGTCATTCAATTTTTTGAGCTGTTGATATATTTTAGATATGAAGCCTTTGTCCATTGTATGGTTAGTGAAGATCTTCTCCCATTCTGTAGGCTTCCTAATTAATTTACTAGCTATGTCCTTTGCCATACAAAAGCTCTGCAGTTTAATGCAGTCCCACTTATCCAGCTTTTCTCTGATTTGTTGTTATTCTTGGTCCTTACTAAGAAAGTTTCTACCTGTGCCAAGGAGGCCTAGTGTATCTCCTATTCCTTCCTGTAGAGTTTTCAGTGTGTCAGCTTTTACCTCGAGGTCTTTGATCCATTTGGAGTTAATTCTAGTGCAGGGTGACAAAGAAAGATCCAACTTTAGTTTTCTGCAGGTACTTAACTAGTTCTGCCAGCACCACTTGTTGAAGAGGCTGTCTTTCTTCCATTCTATTTTTTTGGCTCCCTTGTCAAAGATTAGGTGGCCATAGGTCTGTGGTTTAATATTTGGGTCCTCAGTTCTATTCCATTGGTCTTCAGGCCTGTTCTTGTGCCAGTACCAAGCTGTTTTGATTATTATAGTTCTGTAATAAGAGTCTAAAGTTTGGTATTGAAATTCCTCCTGCACTGTTCTTTCTGCTAAGAAGTGTTTTTGCTATATGGGGTCTTTTATTATTCCATATGAAATTTTGGATTGCCTCTTCTATTTCTTTAAAGAATGACATTGGGATATTGATGGGTATTGTGTTGAATTTGTAGATAGCCCTTGGCAAGATTGTCATTTTCACGATGTTGATTCTTCCAATCCAGGAGCATGGGAGGTTTTTCCATTTCCTCAGTTCTGCTTTAATTTCCTTTTTCGGGGTTTTAAAGTTTTCATCAAAAAGGTCCTTTACATTCTTAGTTAAGATAATTCCTAGGTACTTTATTTTCTTTAGGCTATTGCAAAAGGAGTTGCTTTCCTGAAACAACCATCCCATTAAAAGATGGCCAACGACTTAAAGAGAGTCTTCTCTGAAGAAGAAATAAGAAAGGCCTATAGACACATGAAGAAATGCTCAACATCTCTGGTCATAAAAGAAATGCAAATCAAAACAACTCTAAGATTCCACCTCACTCCAGTTAGAATGGCCAGGATCAAGAAAACTGTTAAAAACAGATGCTGGAGGGAATGTGGCCAGGAGGGATCACTACTACACTGTTGGTGGGAGTGCAATGGTGGGAGTGCAAACTCTTTCAAACACTATGGCAGTGCCTCAAAAGACTAAACATAGAGCTCCCCCATGATCCAACAATTCCACTACTTGGCATTTACCCAATTGTCCAGAAACAAGGACATACTAAATCCACTAGCACAGTGATGTTCACTGCAGCACTATTTACCATAGCAAAGATATGGACCAACCCAGATGTCTCTTAGTTGATGAGTGGATCAACAAGATGTGGTATTTGTACACAATGGAATTCTATGCTGCTGTCAGAAAGAATGACATTGCCCCACTTGTTAGGAAATGAAAAGACTTAGAAAAAATCATATTAAGTGAAGTAAACCAGACTCAAAGGAACATAGGCTCAATAGTTTCCCTCATTTGTCATAATCAGAGAAACCTTGGGCTCTCCTAGCAGAGATTTGCAATAGAACAAAACCTAGATACATAAGGCCATATAGTATGATACTAAATGAAAGGACCTTTAGGATATAGAAACAAAAGCCATATAATAAGTGATTGTTGTCCTTAATGTACTATGTTATCTCTCATCTCTTTTGCTGTCCCTTGGTTATCTCATATTGTTACAGTATCTCACTTTGTTACCTGATATATTGGGTATATTTGTATTTTGTTATTTGAAATTGGATAGGGAAGGGTGGAAAACAAGATGAGGGGTGGGGGGGGAGGGAAATGGGGACCAAGACATGAGAAAGGGTATTTATGTGAATTAATGCACCTTCTATCTGGCGAATATAATGTAACCTTTCTATTAATTACAATAAAAAATATATGAAAAAAGTTTATCTGATCTATAGAAAGGGAAATCACAGAAACAGCAGACAAAAGCTGAACTAATACAACAATGACATTCACTAGAAACAAATAAATAAAAAATTTGAAGGAGTGGAGAACAAACCAAGGTCAATGGACACACTTTGGCTTCCTAGTTTCAAAATTCAAGGGCCCTAGTGAGTAAACAGAAATCTGAAAAGGCCTATAGATTAGGTAAAGATAAAGGCTCAAATAGTTCTGAGAAATGCCTTGAAAAGACTTGTAGGTAGAAATACAGACATTAAATACAATCTGATGAGGTATCAGAAGGAAGAGAAAACTTCTACTTAGCAAGTAAATTATTAATAGGAAGTTGAAAGCTTTAAGCTGGTGGCTCACACCTGTAATCCTGACTACTCAGGAGGCTGAGATCTGAGGATCACAGTTCAAAAGCAAGCCCAGGCACGAAATTGGAGCCTCTTATCTCCAATTAACCACCAGAAAATCACAAGTGGTGCTATGGCTCAAGTGAAAGCACTAGTCTTGAACTAAAGAGCTCAGGGACAGCACCTAGGGTCAGAGTTCAAGCCCCACGACCAACAACCCCCCACCACCACCAACAACAAAAGGAACTTGAAAGAAATATGTCATATGCATTTCTGATAAATATCAGAATCAAAGAAACCCATAATATGTTAGAAGTAATTGATAATATATATAAAACATTCACAATCATGAATACATACATACATACATATTAACTACTAATGTATGGTATATACAGGGAAGGATTCTAATGGTATAATTCCTCTGAATAACTTATAGTCCAACAAAATGAATATGAGGAAGGTAGAACTTGAAGGGGGTGTGGGGGGTGTTGGTGAAATGGAGAAGAATCGGAGAATGTAATCTTAATAACGTTAAGAAGTAGCCTGGTTTTTCCTTGTTGCTTATCATAAAATGCAGTAAGAGAGGTAAAAGAAAAAAATGGTTAAGCAAAAAGAAACCAGTACTTATGTGCTACAACTAGATTAGGCAGATTGTAAATGAACTAAAATTAGAAAATTCAATGTCATTTGCTCCATTTGTAAGGAAATGGAAAGACTTGAAAAAATCATATTAAATGAAGTAAGCTAGGCCCAAAGAAACATAAGTTCCATGGTTTCTCTCATTTGTAACAATTTGTACAAACCTAGGACTCTCCTAGCATAGGATTCTAACAGCGCAAAACCTAGATACATAAGGTCATATACGATGAGACTAAATGCAAGGGTCTCTAGGATATGGAAACAAGAGTGATTGTTGTTCTTAATGTACTGTTATTTCTCTTCTCTTTTGTTGCCCATTGATTAATCTCATATTGTTACAGTATCTGACTTTGTTACTTGGTATACTGCATATACCTGTATTTGAAATAGGAAAGGGAAGGGTGGAAAACAAGATGATTGGGACGGGGTGGAGGGAGAGAAAGGGGGACAAAAACATAAGAAGTGGTATCAATGTGTGATACCCCTCTATCTGGCAAATGTAACTGTAACCCTTCTATACATTACTTCAATAATAACAAAATAAAATTTAAAAAGTAAAAAAAGAAGAGAAGGCTGGACCAGTGATACAGATGGAAAGTATTGTGGTGAAAAGGTTAAGTGAGTGACTCAATTAGCCATCTCAGTAGAAACCACACAAAGTCATACAGGAAAGATATGGCTAATCCTTGTTTAAAAGACACAGATCCTTGAACATATACAGAAGACCAACAAGGACTCTGAGAAGGCTATTATTAACAGAAGTAAAACCAGTGAAGACTGAGACCAAAATTGGATGAAATGAAGACATGATGTCAGGTTTCTAGGATTTTGACAAGCAGGAAATGGGATGATAGAACTACTTGGCTGTAAATACCTTCTAATGGAAAGAAAAAGGAGTATTAAGCTTAGAGGGCAGAGCTGGAAGTCAGGGAGAAGCATGAAGCCATACAGCATCATTTTCAGGCCTTGAAACTTAAAGGAATTTGCCCAACAGAGTTCTGAATCTACTAAAGACTGGTCATTTTTATTTTTTGTCCAATTTCTTTCTTTTAGGGTGAAAGTGTCTACATCCTATGATATCTTGCTATTGTGGAATATGATTTCCCCCCCCTAGATTTTTATATTCACATATGGACATGAATTTCACCCCAAAATAGACAATACCCAATATCTTACCCATTCTTAATCTAGATGACTGAAATCATAATTAAGATCATGGGGTTTGGCTGGGAGTTTGGCCTAGTGGTAGAGTGTTTGCTTAGCATGCACGAAGACCCGGGCTCAATTCCTCGGTACCACATACCTAGAAAAAAAGCTGGAAGTCGTGCTGAGGCTCCAGTGGTAGAGCTCTAACCTTCAGAAAGTCCAAGGACAGTGCTCAGGCCCTGAGCTCAAGCCCAGGACTGGCAGAAAAAAAAAAAAAAAAATCATGGGATTTTTGATGATGTTTAGAATGTGTTTTTTTTTTTTTTCCAGTTCTGGGCTTGAGCTCAGGGCCTGAGCACTGTCCTTGGGCTTGCTCAAGGCTAGAACTCTACCGCTTGAGCCTCAGCACCACTTTCGGCTTTTTTCTATGTATGTGGTACCAAGGAATCAAACCCGGGTCTTCGTGCATGCTAAGCAAGCACTCTATCAGAAGGCCAAACTCCCAACCTTAGAATGAGATTTTTTTTTTTAAACTTAGAGTTGATGCTGCAATTAATTGAGACTTTTCTTTGAGGGAGAGGGTCTCAGGATTCAGCGAATATCTTTTGCCCTTGGAAATAATCATACGCAATTTAGGTTCCAGAATGTAGATTACAGTAAACTGGACAGTGGTCTTAAAAAGATATTAAGTAGAAACTCCTAGTCCCTGTAAAATGCCTTCTTACTTGGAAGTTATGCTTTGTAGATACAATGTAAAGATCCTGAGATCATCTTGGAAAAGTGCGTTTCCTTAAAGCTTTGGGGGGGGAATGAGGGAGTCTTGTTGACTCCTCAATTTTGAA
This sequence comes from Megascapheus bottae, assembly GCF_031878675.1. Classification (NCBI taxonomy): domain Eukaryota; kingdom Metazoa; phylum Chordata; class Mammalia; order Rodentia; family Geomyidae; genus Megascapheus; species Megascapheus bottae. The sequence continues at coordinate 16,949,821 of NC_143517.1, forward strand.
CTTCTGATCTGATCTTTAGAACACTTAACATCAAGTTTGACATACAGTTCTAGGTAACTACTAGTATATTAACAAAACTTTTCTATAGGATGAAATTATATCAAAATTTTAAATAAGATATTATCAATAGAATATAACTGTAACCCTTCTACTAATTATAATAAAAAATGACATTAAAAAAGATATTATCAACAAATACTTTCAGATTGGTATGAAAAATTGCACTGTTACTTGAAACCTGGCATTGATAATCTTAAAATCATTGTACTCTATGTTCTATGTCAAAATTCTCCTCCATAGTACTTATAAAATTGTGGTTATCTGTAAAATTTATTGTTTAGAAATTTAACCTGAAAATTCCAGATAACAAATTGATATCATCTTTGTAAAAGAGTTGGGCTTACTGCTACAGTTTGAATAAATATATTTTTCTGTCCTTTCCAAAATCCATGTTGCAGTAGTACTGGCACCAAAACAAACATAAGCAAAAATAACACCTTCTAACACTTTGATCATTTTTCCAACTTTCTTTGTTCCTTTGTGCTTTTTTTTTTGGGGGGGGTGGGGGTAATGGAGTTTGAACTTGGCCTGGATGTTGTCCCTGAGCTCTTCAGCTCAAGGCTACCGCCCTACCCTTGAACCAAGTCCCACTTCCCATTTTCTTGAGGTTAATTGGAGATAAAGAGTCTCAGGTTTGTGCCCATGCTGACTTTGAACCTTGATCCTCAGATCTCAGCCTCCTGAGTAGCCAGGATTACAGGTGTGAGCCACCATGCCCAGCTTGTGCTGTTTTTATTAGACACTGTGACATGTTGTAAAAATAAATGAAGTAAGATAAAGTAACAATAATGACAATAAATTGTCCAGAAACTTAACTCCAATGAACAGTATTAAGAGGAGGATGGGGCCTTAAGGAGGTGTTTAGGACAAGGTGGCAATGTCTTCATCAATAGGGATGCTACCTTATTAAAAGGATGGGAACACTAACTAGGTAGGCCCTTCTCTGTTCTTTTGCTTTCTAACATGTAAAAATGGAACAAGTGCCATCTTGAAAGGAAATCAGCCCTCACCATCACCAAACTGGGTAGCTTCTTCTAAGACTCCAGAACTATGAGAACATAATTTTTTTTGCTATTCATAATATAACCAGACTCAGTTATTTTACTATAGCTAAAGGAACAGATTAAGACTATGGTATACAAGCACTGGACCCTATCATACTTAATTACTTACCAACTGTTTTTCACTCACAGGAGATAGAGGGGGGAGTGCAGTTTCTCCAGAACTCGGACGCCAAGTCAGGAGTCTAAGATAATAAAATCACAGCAGTCACTAGAAATGCATGCTACAGGCTATATTCAACAAACTTAGAAGTGAGCGCACTAGAGTAAAATAAATATATTGAAAACATACTTTGTTTTTGATTAGGGTTAAAAACAATTTGCTGAAAAACATCAGAAGATTTTAAAAATACATAGCTGTAGGAAATAATTCAGTAACATTTAAAGTAATTGGAAGCATTGTTTGGAATTAGTTTTGTAGTTAAATACACTTTGAAAAGTTCCAGAAAACTTTAAACCTACTTTTTCTGAGGGTTATAGTCTTCAAATATTATTCAAGATAAAATTTTTCAAAGTTTAAGACTTTTCAGAAAGTTGTAGATTAAAAACTAAAAAGCAAAAAAAGAATTCAAAATTCATAGAAATCTTCAGATTCTATTTTTTTATAAAAATAAATCTTGGCTGAAGAGAAAAGTGAATTTGCCATCCTTCAAAGAGATGTTTGGGACAGAATGCTGTCCAGACATCAATTTCTTACCTAACTACTGGGGATCAGGCAGACAGATGGCAAATTGATTATTCTATTTCTTATTAAAAGATGCTTACTAGATGATGATATATATATCATATATACATGCACATATATATACATACATGTATATGCATATAGTCCTGAATATATAACTTAGTAAATTAGATAGTTCTTGTTTTTAAAAAATTGGATAGCCAGACGAGACTAACCAAAAAAAAACTCTAGGATACGGAAACAACAGATTTATCTTTGTGATTGTTCTTAATGTACTAAGTTATTTCTTTTCACTTTTTCCCCCTGTGGAAGTAAGGTACCCACCCCACCTGACAAATGTAATTGTAACTCCTCTATACATTACCCTGACAATAAAATGTAATAAAAAAAACTGGATAGTTAACTTTGGTACAGATTTTATGGGATTTATGGGATAACAGCTAGGTAAGAATTCATATAACCACTAACCTAAAGATTATAAACTCTGATACACTTGCTTTATTTCTCAGATACCAGAAGAAAGTGCATCTGCATGTGCTAGGCACAGTAGCACATGTCTGTAATTCTACCTACTCAGGAGCAGAGATTGAGAAGATTGTGGTTAGAGGCCAAAAGTTTATAAGATTCTGTATGAATCAATAGTAATAATAATGAGAGGGGGGAGGGGGAAGGAGAAGAGGAGGGGGAGGGAGAGGGAGAGAGAGAGGGCAAAGGACATAGCTAGTAAATTAAATAGGAAGCTTACAGAATGGGAGAAAATCTTCACCAACCAAACAACGGACAAAGGCCTCATATCTAAAATATATCAACAACTCAAAAAATTGAATCACTCTAAAACTAACTAATCTCCAAAGTAACAACCATCCCATTAAAAAATGGGCCAAAGACTTAAAGAGAGTCTTCTCTGAAGAAGAAACAAAAATGGCCTATAGACACATGAAGCAATGCTCAACATCTCTGGTCATAAAAGAAATGCAAATCAAAACAACTCTAAGATTCCACCTCACTCCAGTTAGAATGGCCAAGATCAGGAAAACGAATAATAACAGATGCTGGAGGGGATGTGGCAAGGAGGGATCACTACTACACTGTTGGTGGGAGTGCAAACTCATTCAACCCCTATGGAAAGCAGTATGACAGTGCCTCAAAAGGCTAAACATAGAACTCTCCTATGACCCAGCAATTCCACTACTTGGCATTTACCCAACTATCCAGAATCTAGGGCATACTAAATCCACTAGCACAACAATGTTCACTGCAGCATTATTCACCATAGCAAAGATATGGAACCAACCTAGATGTCCCTCAGTTGATGAGTGGATCAACAAGTTGTGGTATTTGTACACAATGGAATTCTATGCTGCTGTCAGAAAAAACGACATCGCCCCATTTGTTAGGAAATGGAAAGACTTAGAAAAAATCCTATTAAGTGAAGTAAGCCAGACTCAAAGGAACTTAGGCTCAATGGTTTCCCTCATTTGTCATAACCAGTAGAAACCTTGGGCTCTACTAGCAGAGATCTGCAATAGAGCAAAACCTTGATACATAAGGCCATATAATGTGAAGCTAATTGAAAGGACCTCCAGGATATTGAAACAAAAGCCATATAATGAATGATTGTTGTCCTTAATGTACTATGTTATCTCTCATCTCTTTTGCTGTCCCTTGGGTATCTCATATTGTTATAGTACCTCACTTTGTTATCTGATATATTGAATTTATTTGTATTTGGTTATTTGAAATTTGATAGGGAAGGGGGGAAAACCAAGACGGGGGGGGGGGGGCACGCGGGAAGGTAAAGGGTACCAAGACATGTGAAAGGGTATCAATGTATGTGAATTAATGCACCTTCTATATGGCAAATATCATGTAACCCTTTTATTAATTACAATAAAAAAACAAAAATAGCTCCTGAATTAAAATAAAAAAAATAATAGTTTTACCAAAAAAAAACAGTAACAATAATGGGGGGGAAGGGGAAGGGGAAGGGGAAGGGGAGGGGGAGGGGGAGAGGGAGAGGGAGAGGGAGAGGGAGAGGGAGAGGGAGAGGGAGAGGGAGAGGGAGAGGGAGAGGGAGAGGGAGAGGGAGAGGGAGAGGGAGAGGGAGAGGGAGAGGGAGAGAGAGAGAGAGAGAGAGAGAGAGAGAGAGAGAGAGAGAGAGAGAGAGAGAGAGAGAGAGAGAAGAGTTGCACAGGCATATACCAGCCATCCAATGCAGGAAGTGTAAATAGGAGGACTGTTGCCCAAGATCACCCGGCATAAACACAAGGCCCTATGTAAATAAAAACCAAAACAAAATAAGTCTGCGGGAAACATGGCACAGGGGTAGAGTGACTGACAAACCGGCCCTGAGTTCAAATGCCAGTGCCACCAAAAAATAGACTAGAACCCAACAAAATAATAACAGTAGAATTAAAATATTAATAGTTAGAAATAACAGTGGCATTTCAGTGGTCCTACCTACACATGGACTCTTGACACATGTATGTTTAATTACTGTTATATTTACAGGGATACAAACATTTAAATTGGGGGAGGTTATAAAGCTTTAAAATGTGGATACATCGCAACTTTTTTTTTAGTTTTATGGATGTGATAGTGTACATTTGTGGTTCAGCAATCATGAGAAAACTAAAGCAGTCTTCAAGCCCAGGAGGAAAGTTAGAACAGTCTAAAATATAACCAGGGTAAATCGAGGTTGGAGAAATGACTCAAATGGTAGACCACCAGTCTGAGCAAGTGTGTGCCTGAGTCCAAATCCCAGTATCCCCCTACAAAGTGAGTGTGTATGTGTGTGTGTGCGTGAGAGAGAGAGAGACAGAGAGAGAGAGACAGAGAAAGAAGACAAAAAGGGCTGAGCTATAGTCATGGGTTAAGAAGTAGAGTGCCTGTCAATCATGCACAAGGCCTTAAATTCAAACTCAGCACCACTAGAAAAAGAAACACAACAATAACAACAACAAAAACCCCTACAAAACAAACAAAAAAAACTTCCTACCTCTAACTCAATTCCAAACTCAGTTTACAGAAAGATGATAATTATGACATACATGAGCACATGGTGTAATGTAAGCCAAAAAAAAAAATCTTACAAAAGTCAGTGGGGTCATTCTATTATGACCCAAATAATGAATTATCAGGCTAAAGATTTAGTTTGCAGAGAATTTAATTCATTTATTTGTTGTGATTTATAAGAGTTTGATTTGTAATCAATCTAAATCCATGCAACACTGAACATGCTTTATAAAAACATCCATAATGAGAAATCAGTAGTTACTTCCAAACTTAATCACAGGTCACTAGTAAGCTTATTTAGTATACAAATATGAATGTAAAATGACATGAAATCTTACGCATGTGGGATTGTGGTTTTGAAGATATCCAGTGTGCAGTTACAAGTTTTATCCCAGATTTCTAGGGTAAATTTTTCACCATTCAGAATAACAACATTCTCTAAGCAGTTTGTACCAGATCGTGCTAACTGCTCATTGTCTAGAGAAAAAAAAAATTCAATTATATTTTAACAAGATAACATGCAGTATTTTCTGTTCACCTTGTATATTATAGCTGTTACTGACATACCTTGTTGCACACACCAGTATAGCTGAGCAAAGATATCATCCAACAGCACATCACTGAGTACTTCTAAATACTGGGTGAATACATCACAGATTGCATAAAGGGCGTGATTGCAAGTTGTTGTCATCCATTCAGCTTTCTGGGGGCGGAAAAAGCCATTAAATGAAGGGTATACTATTTATCCATTAACCACTAGAATTAAAAGGGAAATATGCCCAGGGTAAGACTGATACATGATCTTCCTACTTAATGGTCTCCCATATAGTTGGGATCATAGTCAATGTGTGCCACATGCGCAGCTCATGAATAAGATCTCACTGACACTTCTGCTCAGGTTGGACTTAAGCTGTCTTACTTTTGGTCTCTGCTTATAAGTGTGAATGACTATTCCCACTGTCATTTTTCTTAGTAGTACTAGAGTTTGAACACAGGGCTTCATACTTGCTACACAGGTACTCTACTACTTGAGCTACATCCCCAGGCAGTTTGGCTTAGTCTTACAGTTTTGTCTGGACTGCCCTGAACTACAACCACAATCCTATTTATGCTCTCAGGGAGCTGGGATGTTGGTTGTGCATCTCTATACACTATCCAGACTGGTTTCAAACAGTGATATTCCCAGTATTTATCACCGGAGAGTTGGGAATACAAATGTGAGTGACAATACCTGGTTTACTAGAGTTTCCTGACATTAACACTTGTAACTTTTGTTTTTTTCTTTTTGACAGTACTTAGGTTTAAACTCAAGGCTTTTCACTTGCTAGGCAGTACTCTATATTATATGACCTGTGTCTTTAATCCTTGACGCTGTTTTTTTGTTTTGCGTTGACATAAAGTGCTTGAAACTCAGGGCTCTGCACTTCTACTTGCTTTTTCTGCTCAAGGCTGGCCCTGTACCACTTGAGCCACATCTCAACTTCTGTCTTTTTACTGGTTAATTGGAGATAAGAGTCTCATAGACTTTTCTCCTGGCTAGCTTTGAACCATGATCCTCAGCTATTATGCTACTAATGAACTAGGAATAAAGTAGTGAGCCACGAGCACATGGCCTGGCTCTGGTTGTTTCTGGGGAAATGTGGCACTCAGATTGACGTAGATGTAATCAGGCTTCTTGAAGGGTAGGTGTGCACCATCGTGCCCAGTTTTTGCTTCACACAGGCTGGCCTGGAACTTGATCCTCCTAATCTCAACTTCCTGTATACCTGGGATGACAGGCATGCATTATTATGCCCAGCTATTGGTTGAGATGGGATTTTGAAAACATGTTGTCCCGGTTGAGCCACTATCATCTAGCCTATATATACCATACACTTTCCAACATGAACAACAGGAAACATAGAAAAAGAATATGCTAATAGGGCTAGCAAAGACTTATAATCAACTTTCCTGAGGTACGGTTACTTCAAAACACACTAAAAGCAAGGGTTATAACAGGTATGACTAACTTTTTTCAAGCCTAGTTTAATACTGTTATAATAGGTAGGACAAAAACGGGAAATTTGGCACCGTAGCGCCAAACACATATTAGAATGGGTTTTTAGTAAAATATATTGAAATAAAGCATATTTTACTTTGTATTCTTTACTCAGTTCAGGGTAAGACTTCGCTATATAAAACTAAATGAAGTTATTGGGGTTTCATAGTTATAACATTAAAATGAACAAAAGAAATAGGAAGTTTAGCAAACACAATGTAAATAAAGGTTAAATTTACTTCTATTCCCAAATAATGTTCCTGCCTACAATTACAGCATTATCTCTTTTTGTTGTTGTTGTATGGTTGGTTGTATGGCTTGAACTCTAGGCTTGGGCATTGTCCCTGGGTCTTCGGATCAAGGCTAGCATTCTACCACTTGACAGAGCCACTTCTGGTTTTTTGGTTGCTAACTGGGGATAAGAGTCTCACTTTTGTGCCTGGGCTGGCTTTGAACCATGATCCTCAGGTCTCAGCTTCCTGAGTAGCTAGGATTATAGGTGTGAGCCACCAGAACCTGGCTTCAGCATTATCTCTTATGCATCAGAACAGAACATTCTCAGGAATTCTTCTCTGTTCATTATGTTTAATTTGAAACATAATATGTTGGGGTAAAACTATTAAAAACTTTTCACAGGCTGGAGGCATGGTTGAAGTGGCAGAACAACAGCCACAAACTATCAAGACAAAGTAAGTGTGAGGTCCTGATGTTCAAGCCCTGGTATTTAAAAAAAAAAAAAACAAAAAAACAAGCTTTTAAAACTTGATTATGCTGAATAAAATTTTGTGTTCTCTTACCTCTGTCTGTTGTTCTGGCAATTTCATGTTGTCAAAAATTCTGAAAACAATTCTAAATAAATCCTGCCACCAGTGTTTTTCGTAAGTGTGGCCATATGTTTTCATTATTTCAAACATTACTGTTAAGCCCCTAAAATGACAAAATACAATCAGGAAAAGTTATAATACAAAAAAGCAGCTTATCTCAACTTTTACTACTCACCAAGCTACTAAGAACATAAAGTTTAAAACTGATCTATAAGCTGATAAATAGTTTTGGCAAAGTAGCAGGACACAAAATTATCTTACAAAAAGTGGTAGTTTTTCTGTATGTCAGTAAAGTGCAGACAGAGAGGGAAATCAGGGAAACAATTCCATCTGCAATAGTCTCAAAAAGAAATATAGGAATAAATGTACCTATAAAGTAAAGAACTTTTCTCTCAAAAACTAAAAGTCCTAAAAAAAAAAAAAACCCACAAAAAGCACAAAAAACTGAAGGCATAAGGAAATGGAAAAGCTTCCCACATTCATCGATTGAAACATGAAAATGGCCATACTGCCAAAGGTGATCTACAAATCCAATGCAATACCCATCAAAATCCTAATGTCTTTCTTTACTAAGAGTTAACAATCCAAAAATTCATATACAACCACACAAAAGACCCCGAGTAGACAAAAGCAAAGTTAAGCAAAAAAAAAAAAAAATGCTGGAAGTATTACAATTCCACACCTCAAACTTTACTACAGAGCATAATAACAAAAACAGCTTGATACTTGCATAAAAATAGGCCCAAAGACCAGCACACATATTTACAAGTTATCTGATATTTGACGAGGGAGCCAAAAAATGTTGGTAAAAAGCTGGAAAAATTGGACATCCCTATGTAGAAGACTGAAAATGGATCCCTGTCTATCACTTGCACTAATTTCAACTCAAAAGGACTTCAACACTAGACCGGAAACCTTGAAACTACTACAAGAAGGAGTAGGAGAAGCATTAGAATTCATTGGAATAGGCAGAAACTTTTTGAGCACAGTTTCAGGGACTCAGCAAATAGAAGAGAGACTTGACAAATGGGATTGCTCAAACTAAAATGTTTCTGCACAGCGAAGTACATAGTTACAGGGGCCAGGGGTGTTATCTAGTGGTACAGTGCTTGCCTAGCACACACGAAGCTCTAGGTTTGATTCCTCAGTACCAAATTCATCCAGAAGTGAGGCTGTGGCTCAATTTGTAGAGCACTAGCCTTGAGCAAAAGAAGCTCAGGGGAAGTGGTGCTGTTGTTCAAAGTGGTAGAGTGGTAGCGTTAAGCTGAAAAGGTCAGGGAATGTACCCAGGGTCAGAGTTCTAGCCCTATAACCAACAAGAACAAAAACAAAAAGGACATAGTTACAAAGCTAAAAGACAGACTCCAGATCTTTACCTGCTACATGCTATATATTTGACAATTGCCTTCTATCCACAATATAGAAAAAGGTCAAGATACAAACCCTTCCTCCAAATCAATAATCATAAATGGGCACAAGTGCTACATACACAATTCTTAGAAGAAGAAAGCATGGTCAATAAACACATGAAGAAATGCTCAACATCTCTGGCCATAAGGAAATGCAAATCAAAACAACATGAAGATTCCATTTAACCCAGTAAGACAGGCCGTCATCCAGAATATAAACAATAGCTAATGCTGGTGAAGATTCTGGGAGAGAGGGACAAGAAATTGTACTGTGCTGTTAGTGGGAATGTATACCAATATAACCACTTGGAAGGCAGTTTGAAGATTCCTCAAAAAACTAAACATAGAAAGAACTACTGTTAATCCAGTAGTATCACCCTTGAGCATCTATCCAGAATATTACAAGTCAAGACACAGCAAAGACATTTGCCTTCATGTTCATTGTCACACTATTGATAATAAGTTATAGAAACAGCTCAGATATCCTGCAATGGATGAGTGGATCAAGAAAATGTGATACATACATTCAATGGAATTTTACTCATCCATTAGAAACAATATTTCATCATTTGCAAAAGGATAGACCAAGAAAAAAATTACATTAAGCAATATAAGTCAGGCTCAGGGAGACAAATGGAGGATGTTTCCTCTCATATGTGAAAGTTAGACCTAAAAAATATACATGATAAAATGTACAAAGTTTTGTGCAAATGCACAAAAACAAACTGACAAAAGGATGGTATACTTAGTCTAATAGTGTAACTTTCAAACTAACCAGTTATTTAATAAACACCCGGAAGCAGAAACATGTTTCGGGGAAGAGGTTCTAAAATGGATTGTTCATGAACAGAGAGAGGAAGGGTGAGCAAATGGAGTCATTATATTCAGTGTGTATCAGGTATAACAAACTATGTAAGTTCAAGGCAGGGATGGGAGGGGAAAAATGGGCAAGAACAATGGAAGGAATGACACTGATCAAGAAGCATTATACTCATAACCTGACTTGTAGAATTGTAACCATTTTATACAAATACTTAATAATAAACAGTAATCTGAGATAGTAGTGACACTGAGGCTTACTTAGCCTGTAACTGAGATTTACTCTTGCTTGACAGAACTTTCCTTGACAGAACATAAGAAAAGGAACGAGAATGCACTCTGTTATCACATTTCTATTACTAATTTTGTACCATTCTGTATTAGCTTCATAATTTAAAATTTTGATAAACTAATGATTATTCCTAAAAAGGAAAGACACTTAAAAAGGAATTTTATATACTATAAAACTAAAGCCATGATGGTCTTAATTATTCATTGACAGGCCATTTAAATATGGTAGTCAAAGCAAGAATGCCAAGAAATACTCCCTTCATTAAGCTTATGAAGTATATACTAGGTTAGAAGACTGTCTATATAGTTGTAATAGTACAAAAACCTTAAAAGATTCATATGTAAAACATCTCATACAAATTAACTCAAAAGGCTAAATTTCTAAAAACTAATACTAAACAATACTAAAATAAAAACAATACTAAAATATAATACTAAAAAACACATACCATGTAGAAAAAAATTAGGAAATTGAAGTATATTAAAAATTTTAATATAAATACATTTGGTAGTCCAAACTACATAGCAAGCAAAATTATTCACATGAAATTTAAAAAGTATACTGACTTCTTGTCTAGTTATATAACACCCTTTTTAAAGGTCATATGCATGAATGGAATGTCACAATGAAACCTCTAATGACTTTCTAAACATTTCTTAACTAGCATATATTAATTGTTCAAGTAGACCTATACTGTAACATTTCCACATGTGAACAGATCAAATTCATTCCTCCTATCTCTCACTTCTCCTCCTCCATTCTTAAAACCATTTCAACAAGTTTCATTGTTCTATTATTATACCTGAAACTATACCTGAACTATGACCATATCCATCCTTCTGCTAGCTCTTTCTGCTCTCAATACAGGAAACCCCTAATTTGCACAGTAAATATATACTAATTGAAAATAACGCTACAAATCATTCTTAAGGCATTAACTTTGAAGCTAAAAAGAGTAGACTATAATCAAACTTTAGGAAACTAGTGTATTTAAAAGTTTTTTTACTTTTCATCTTGCTGTCCAAAAACATATTTTAAGCTCATGTTTATTTTTTAATTTCCCAATTTTATAATTTTGCATTGAGAAAGCTTATGATGTGATGCTCTGAACTTCTTTGCATACTAAGAAAAGTCAAACTCTTCAAAACTTGAATTTCAAATACTGATTGTTACCTGGTTCTTACATCTAATTTGCATCTATTGATGATACAGGATAACTCAAAGAGAATAGGGAACCATCCTCTCACCCACACCCTGTCTTCAGGTGCCACATTCATGTCGTCACTTGTATATTCCTTGAAAGCCTTCAAGAAGAAAATTTGGATTACTAATAGCAAACAAAATATGTGCATATTCAATGGTTTATTTTAATAAAAATATTTAAATTTTTACCAACCAAGTAGTCAACTAAGTAACAATGTACAAAAAGACAGTGGCCCACAAACAGCACTAGAATAGAGCCCCAAACTTTTTTTTTCAATTGGTATCAGTTCTCTGCATCATACTAATTCAAGGTTCTCATTCTTAATATTTAAATAGAATTCCACATAGCCACATGAGAACAAGATGAGGTCAAATGAACGAATGTAGGTAAAAATTACTAAGTGCTTCATGGGTCTATGTTAGTATATTGTAAAATTTATTCCTAAATCTATAGATTGATATATAAAATGACAGATTTTTCAATTCATTTTTTTGCCTTTTTAAAAATTGTAATTAATAGGAGGGTTACATTATATTCACCAGATAGAAGGTGCATTACTTCACATTGATACCGCTTCTCATGTTTTTGTCCCCATTTCCCTCCCCCCTCAATTCAATTTTTTACTTCAGAACTTAAGCATGTATTTATTCATAGTTAGTCTCAGTGCACCACAGCCACAAGCAAATGAGCAACACTGTTAAGAAATTGTCAGAAACACAATCTGGGATTAGAGCCCTACCTCTATTTCATAAGCCCTGAAACTGTGGGCTAGCAAAACATGTGCCTTAGTTTGTGCGGCTAGCACAAATGTATTACCTAACTAAAAATGTATTATCTATCTCATAAAGTGTTATGAAGAATAAGTAAATTAGTACATGTGAAATGTTTAGAAAAGACTTAATAATACCTCTAAAATTATTAAAATACCTTTAAGAATGCTTAGCAACTTTACAAACTGTACTAACTTAAATTGTTTCATATCCTCAATTCCAAAACAAATTCAGATTTCAGACTGGAAATTCATTCTCAGGGAAATTTTTTTCATATTTTTTATTGTAATTAATAGAAGGGTTGCATTATATTCATCAGATAGAAGGTACATTACTTCACAAATATTGATACCCTTTCTCATGTCCTATTTCCCATTTCCCTCCCTCCCTCACAACCTGATTTCCCCCCTTTCCTCTCCTATGTCAAACAACCAATTAAGCATATATAAAATATATCAGATAATAAGGTGAAATATTGTAACAATATGAGATAACCAAGGGACAGTAAAAGAGATGAGAGATAACATAGTACATCAAGGACAACAATCACTCGTTATATGGCTTTTCTCAGTGAAATTTTGTTAACTAAATACCATTATACCTGAGGTCTTTCAGATACATATTTTGCACAATGGCGAATAAGTCGAATTGCTTCCATACTCGTATCTGGGAAAGCTGCATTGCATGCAAACTCAGACAAACACTTCACTGCATCCTGGAAAGAGTCAATGGTTGCTGGAAAGTGTTTTTCAAATACAAGGGCTAAAACAGAGAAAGATAAAGCAAAAAACTGTAATTTTTCAATTATTCTTAATTGTACCCAAATATGTCAATCTTCAGATGTATACATATTTCTTATAAACTGCTAAAGGCTTTAACATCCAACAAATATGAAATTTCAGGTCTGGCCCTACTGTTTACTTACCTGTCCTGGTATAATATGTCTGTTTCACTTACTATTAAACACAACTCACAAAAAAATTACTGGTTCAAAGAAGTACTGATCAGCTTTTTTGAATAAATACACAAAATTACTCAATGTCTCCTTCTTTCTTGTTCTACAAAATGGGAATAGTAATACAAGAAAATTGTAAGTATTACTTATACATATTTTAAGAGCTCAAGCATTTAATAAATGATAGCCATGGTGATGCCATGAGTCCCGATGTTCTATGACCTTATGCAGATTACTTGTCTCGCTGGGTCGGTTTCCCAATCTATTGAAATCTCTCTTAAAAAATTAAAAAAAAAAAAGGGACTGAGAATGTGGCTTAGTGGTACAGTCCTTGCCCAACATGCATGAAGCCCTGAGTTTGAGTCCTCACTACTGTATAAACAGAAAAAGCTGGAATGGCGCTGTGGTTCAAGAAGTACAGCACTAGTCTTGAACCAAAAATGTTCAGGGACAGTATCTAGTCCTGAGTTCAAGTCCCAGGACGGATAAATAAATAAATAGCTACAGATGCTAATATCATGAAACAGAGAAAAAGAAAATACATGAAATATGATTATAGTGAAGACCATACAGTTATTCTTCTATAAATACTACATATAATTGTTCCTTTTTCTAGTTTTACAAGCCTCATATTGTATTTCAATTATCATCTGAACACATTAAGCTTAAAAAAAAAACAAAAAACTTTAACACAGGAAAAAGAACACTCACTGACAATATGCCCTGTTGTTTGAAAAGCAAGTTCCACTATGCTTTCATCTTGATCAGATGCAGCTAGGTGAAATACAGAGAAAATGTTCTTCCATCCAGACCGAATGTTAGCAGCTTGAGAATTAACCATCTGTGCTATACACCGTACAACCATATCTCGAATTGTTGGAGACCTAAAATTTAAATGTAATTGTTTAGATACGCATACAAATGAAACTTATCAGCTTTTCTTCCGCTTTATTTGTTCTCTCTGTCATGGAAAGCAATAAGGCTTTTCTGGTATTATTCAATTTAACAAACAGTACCGTACCTGTTTCGTTTCATTATATGTTCAAAAGGTCTTAAGAAATCCTTCTGGAATCTGAAATTTGCAAGTTCCCCTTTCTCTAAAAACTTCATTGACAATTGCCTCAAGGAGTCTACTGCAAAAATAGCTACATCTTCATTAGGATTGCAGCCAACCTGGATAACAACAGTAACAAGAATGTTACAACAGAATGTTAATGTCAGTGGTGAAAACCTATAATGCTTTATTTATGCCTTAGAACAACATGCTTCAATATCTTTCTTCTTTTTTTCTTTCTTTCTTTTTTTCCTCTCTCTCTTTCCCTCCCTCCCTCCTCTGCTCCCCCTCTCTTTTTTTTGAGAGGTCTTGGATATATAGCCAATGCTAGACTTAAACTTGAACTTGGCATACTCTTCTCTAATCTTCTGAGTGCTGGAATTATAGGTATGAGCCAATATTCTTGGATGGATTGCTAAATAATTATGAAAAAGTAATAACTACTTGCACGGAAAAAAGTCTCATGATTCAAAAATTTTAAAAAATCCTCTAAGGTATTTTTAGAACAAATAAAGTTATTCAAGTACCTTATTAAAATGATCTCCAATAACTTCCCAAATCCGAGACCACTGCAATCTTATTCTTCCCATGTTGTAATATGATATTTCTACTATTTTTTGTAGACTAAACATTCTTGGGTGTGTAGTGGAAAGTAATTCATCCATAGATACAGCACAGAGCCAACGGACAAAATCCACTACAACATAAATACATTTGGTTTTTTAGTTCAACTTTAAATGGTTTTGGTTGAAAGCCAGTTTGTAAGTAGAATGAGTACATACACTTACCAATAGCATTTCCATCTAGCCTTGTAGATCCTGTGAATATTCTGGGGAGAATAAAATATAATTTTAAGAACTTAAATAGTCTTACCTTTGATACATCAATTTAAAAATAAGTGGCTTGGAATAGCAGTCATTTTTATTTGTTAAGGGGACAAAAATCAGGTATTCAAAGGAGTATTTTATTATTATTATTATTTATTATTGTTATTAAGTAGTTTACAAAGAGGTTTCAATTCCATTAGCCAGGTAATAAATGCAATACTTCTTGGTTAGTAGCACCCCTTCCTTTGTTCTCCCCTTTTATTCCCAGTCTTACTCTCAGGTTACATAGTTCCAGTTGTATATAACATACATGGAACATAATGATTATATTTTCTCATTCTCCCTTCTTCCACTATGCACCCCCCCCAAAATAAGCATATTTTTATCTTACAATTTAGTAAATAACATTTGTATTTGACTCTTCTCCCTCTTACATTAATGTTACTAGAATAAGCCTATAGTGAATTTTTTTTTGGTGGGGGGGGCAGTCCTGGGCTTGAGCTCAGGGCCTGAGCATTGTCCTTGGACTTTCTCAAGGCCAGAGCTCTACCACTTGAGCCTCAGCAACACTTCTGGCTTTTTTCTATATATGTGGTACTGAGGAATCAAACCTGGGTCTTCATGCATGCCAGGCAAGCACTTTACCACTAGGCCAAACTCTCAGCCCTAGTGTTGTAAGTTTATTACAAAATTCACAAATAAATTTTATTACTAAATTTACAAATAAAGATAGTATGGGATTTTAAAAATAAGAGAAATATTTTGTAAAAACAATGAACTGGTACAGTATTATTAATGAGACTTCAATTTTTTGATTGTTTGATTGTTTACTAGTTTATAAGCAAGTTCTTAAAATTATATTTTATTTCTATAGGTGATGTTTATTTGACTAGAAAATTCAACAGAAACAGCTAATGGTCTTGATTTAATCAAAAAGGGGCTAAATCACTTTCTTGGACATTCAAAGGTTTAGCTTTCTAAGGTATGCAATAACCTTTGTCCAGCCTGCTTTGCTACATTCTTTTTCTACATAACAATTTCATTAAAGATTTTAGCATAAATATCTTCATCTTTGTTTTTTGTGGGGGGGGAAGGGTGTGTGTGTGCTGGTACTGAGGTTTATATTCAGGACCTGGGCACTGTTCAGCTTTTTCTACTCAAGACTAGTGCTTTAAACACTTGAGCCACACTTCTACTTTGGCTTTTTGCTAATTAAGTGATGATTTTCATGGACATTCCTACCTAGGCTGGCTTTGAACTGTAATCCTCAGAACTGAGCCTCCTGAGTAGCGAGCATTACAGTCACTGGCACCCTACCTCATCAATTATCTTCTTAAAAGTCTGCATTGAAATGTGGTACATATACACAATGGAATTCTACATAGCCAACAGACAAGATAAAATAATGGCATTCACAGGGAAATGGATGAATCTGGAGCGAATCATGCTGAGTAAGACAAGTCAAGACCTAAGGAACAAAAGGCGCATGGTATCCTTAATATGTGGCTATTAAATCCAAAGAGTACAAGAGCGAGGACTCAATAACTGTATACCCAAAGCTATGGACATGGTAATGGAAATATAAACATAACTATATAGACATAAAAACCTATGACTCTATAGACGTAATGTTTTATTTCTTAAATTAACATGTTTCTATGACATACAAACCCTTAGCCTAATTTTGATTAAGTTCTAAATACTAAGTCCCAGTGATTGTAAATAGATTCCCTCCTTGAACACTTGTTAGTTAAACTTGTCATTTAAAATATGATGTAAAAATCAACATTAATAAATTCTTTTAAAAAAAAGTCTGCATTGTACCCATGTTCTAGGTTTGTAAGGCAAAGTTCTGTGACTGTTCACAAGAATTTACCTGGTAAAAGGAAACCTGAAGGGTAGGAGGCAGGTCAAACAAACTTACAGATAACATTATAATACCCACTCACGAAGTGGGTATTATAAACATAGCACAATTAGTCCACATTAAACTGTATAGAAGAAACAACAGAAAAAGACATAAAAAGCATTAATTTCTATCTAAGAAGAAAGTAAATGGCAAAACGTATAAGAGTAAATAACAGAAGAAGAGTGGAAGAATATCCAATAAGCTAAAGGTGGAGAAATGTTGGCAAACAATGGCAAAAAGGACACAGAGTTACATTCACAGTCCCTCAGGTTCTGTTGCCTGAGGATAGCGTGGAAGTTAGTGCATTTTGGGTATGTTCCCTGAGGCAGTAGTCCACACTACTTATAATGTCCTATTAAAGATAAATCATGGGCCAGGAGTTTGGCCTAGTGGTAAAGTGCTTGGCTAGCATGCACGAAGACCTGGGTTCGATTCCTCGGCACCACATACATAGAAAAAAAAAAAAAAAGCCAGAAGTGGTGCTAAAGCTCAAGTGGTAGAGCTCTAGCCTTGAGAAAGTCCAAGGACAGTGCTCAGGCCCTGAGCTCAAGCCCAGGATTGGGGGAAAAAAAAAAACTTGGGGGGAAAACCAAGACGGGGGTTGGGGGGTGGAGGGGAGGGTAATGGGGACCAAGACATGTGAAAGGGTATCAATATATGTGAATTAATGCACCTTCTATCTGGCAAATATCATGTAACCCTTTTATTAATTACAATAAAAACAATATATAAAAAAACAACTTATGGGCCAGAAGTTTGGCCTAGTGGTAGAGTGCTTGCCTACCATGCACGAAGACCCAGGTTCGATTCCTTGGTACCACATACTTAGGAAAAGCCAGAAGTGGTGCCGAGGCTCAAGTGGTAGAGTTCTAGCCTTGAGAAAAATCCCAAGGACAGTCCTCTGGCCCTAAGCTTAAGCCCAGGACTGGTTAAAAAAAAAAAAGATAAATCATGTGGCAGAATATAGAGGTTTATCTTTGTGATTGTTGCTGTTAATGTACTATATGAAGTTATTTCTTTTCTCTTTTTTTCCCCCCCACTTAATCTCATGTGGTTATTGTATCTGACTTTGTTACCTAGTATTTTGTATACATGTTCATTTGTTTATTTAAAATAGGGAAGGGGAAGGAAGGGGGAAAATGAAGATTGGATGGGGTAGGGGAGGGAAAGGGAGACAGAAACATGAGAAGGGGTATTAAGGTTGGAGAAGTAATATACCCATTACCTGATGAATGTAACTTGTAACCCCCTCTATACATTACCCAACAATAAAATAAAAAAAAAAACCAATAAAACAGTAAGGTAAATCTTAAAATACTATAAGGAGAACACAACTCGGTTTCACAAAACCAAGTTTATAAAAAGGATTCTACATTTTCTTTATGAAAAGCAATGAATACCATAAAACAAACAGATTTAGTAGGGTGTGGGAGTTGGCCTAGCAGTGGAGTGCTTGCCTAGTATGCACGAGGACCTGGGTTCGATTCCTCAGTGCCACATACATAGAAAAGCTGGAAGTGGTACCCAAGTGGTAAAGTTCTAGCCTTGAGAAAACCCAAGGATATTGCTCAGGCCCTGAGTTCAGTCCCTAGGATTGGCAAAAAAAAAAAAAGTTTAAAAGACATGCCTTAAAAACAGCAGAGGGAAAATGAAAAAGAACAAAAGAAAAGTTTGAAAATATTTTTTAGAGAAATAAACTATTCAACACACAGATTCATTCCTATAAAAGGTTTCTGCAGTATACACATTAGAAGTAACTTTCCTTTCTTAGATTAATAGGAATTTATGAGCAAATTCAGCCGGAATAAACTGGTTATAACTTCACAAAAGCAGAAAAATGATGCACAGTAGGAGATGGGCTAGTATAAAGCAAGATGTGGTACGTTTTAAAAATTGTACAAAACTGATGTTAAGCAACTTTTTTAACCTTTACAAGTACAAATAAAACATTACTAGTCAAAATCTGCTTGATACACAGTTTAGTAATATTTGTCAAGTTTAATAGTGCCTAGAATACTTTAGCAACTGCTGGAGGATTAGCTACTACCAGATTAAAATGCTTAGTATTTTCTTAAATTCTTATGGTACAGAATTTCCAAAACAAACAAGGAGAGAATTTGAAAATCACCTTAAAGCTTTTAAAAGGATTGGGGGAAGGAGGGCTTGAGGGACTTGAACTCAGGGACTAGCCACTGTCCTTGAGCTTTTTTGCACAAGGCTGGCTCTCTACTACTTGTACCACAGCTCTACTTCTAGTTATTTCTTTGGGTGATTAATTGGAGGAAAGAGTCTCATGGACCTTTCTGCCTAGGTTGACTTTAATCCTTTATCCTAAGATATCAGCCTCCTGAGTAGCTATGATTAAAGAAGTGAGCTGCTGGCACCCACCCAGAATGATAATTTTTTGTTGGCTAAGAAACAAATTGTAAAGACTTTAAACATAGACTTAACTTTCTCTTGTTTAGTTATAACAAACAATGGATCAGAAGGCCAAATTAAAACTGGATGTAGTTGTTTTATCACGGAAACAGAAATTGTAGGAATAACACTGAACCTTTTCTGAATGAAGTCTTATAATGACTAAACATATGCTCATAACATGATTCTGGAGACATACATATATGCAGAAAGGCAGAGAAGAGTACAAAATCAGAGACAGGCTGTCCTGATAGGTTTGACAGACAAACCATCTGTCACTGCTCAAAATTCTCTATGAATTAAAGAATATAAGTTATTGCAATGACCAAGACATGATTTATGGGAATCAAGACCTGTTTAATGGAAATAAGTAAGTTACTTAAATCCCACTGTTCCGTTTCCTCATTTGTGAAGTGAAGATGCCAATAATGCTTATCTCATGAAGTTACTGAAAGGATTATATGAAGTAAAATAAATGTGCAAAACATATGCTCCATTTTGGGGAAATAATAAGAAAATGCACAAGTGAAATTCAAGAATTTTTTTTTAAGGATAACATTCCAGGGAATACTTTTAGGGTCATTAATTACTGAACATTTTAGTTCTTTCTTAATGCAAAAAGTTACTGAAACAGAGTAAATAGGCACTATGAGCCTCTAGGGCATTTGAAAAGATTATGGCAAACATTTTTTCAAGTTTCCATCATAAGTAATAAAAGAAAAAAAGTTGGTGTTTCAATTTTAGCTAATCTTCAAAATACTAAAAGATTAGGTCTATGGGCTGAGCATTTTAAAATCTGAAATATTCCATAGTAAAACAACCACAGTGTGTGCTTTCTTTTAGAAAGCAAAAATCAACAGCAATAATAAAGTATATAATATATAATTTTAAAGTCTTTTCCAAAGAAGCTTATAATGATTTTCAGTAATACTTTCACTTGTATCATAATGCAGTTTACATCATGCAATCATAGAGACAAATTACCCTACATTTTCAGAGTGATAATAAGGAAAATGTTTCTATACAGACAATAAAACATTTGTGGTTTTTTTCCATCAAGATTACTACTCCCAAAAAAAGAAGAAAAAAAAAGATTATTACGCCCTAAATACTCATACCTATTTTAATTTAAATTTTCATCCCATTTACTTCTATCCTATTCTAACAATGAAGAAATAAAATAACAGTTCTTCACTAAAATCACAACATAAGTCAATACAGTCTTATTTACTGGGAGAAAATTTACCACTGAGTAAACTGAAATTGCTGACAGCTGAAAAGGGAAGAATGTGAACACTTTACCTATCTACAGCAACAACAACACTTTGAGAACTGGTTTCTCCAATGGATTCTTGAATACTCGCTATCTGCTTCCAGTCCACATTTCCTCCAACTACAACACATAAAAGAGAGTCTTTTTAGTTTGAAAATAATTCAGTGAAAAAACACATTCATAGTTCTAAAATTTATTTCTCAAAACATTTATTTTCTTAATAAAAGTATAGGCTTCAAGTAATTTGGGGGGGGCACCTGTGACAGGACAAATGTATTTAGTGAGTGAGATACACTAAACAGCATATAAGACATGGTATACGGCATGCTTATAAAAATTATACTAATTAGGAGTACTATAATTTGGAATACAAAGTTAATGATTTTAGACATAATTACCCTTAATCTTTAAGAAAGATAAAATGAACTCCCATGTTAATGAGACCTTTTGTGGATGATTCCAATTATAGATGTTAGACTTTCCCTGTTATTTAATATTTAATTCTCTTCTTCTCAAATCCATTGGAAACTCTGTTCTAAAATTATCTCATTCAAAAGACACATTTACCTTTTCCCTAGTATGTTGGACAGTATAAAACACTATCTCTAGTTTTGGATCCTTAATCTTAGAATTATTATTTTCCTTCTCCATCATCAATTCAACTAGTCACTAAATCTTCTCTGACTTATTTTTCACATCTATTACTTTCCATTCTACTTAATTTAGGCCCTCACAATTTCTGTTTGGATTACAGAAACAGTCACCAGACTTATTTCCTCCATTAAGTTTTCCTCTTCTATCCACTACCAGAGTAGTACTAAATCAACACCTTCATTGTATTTATTTATGGGATAAAGTATAATCTCTTCAGCTTAATACTGAAGATACTTCCCCTCAACATTTTAACCAGTATGTATTACTACTATTTATGCGATCTTTTGACTATTTAAAATGTATTCACCAGGGGCTGGGAGTTTGGCCTAGTGGTAGAGTGCTTGACTAGCATGCACAAAGACCTGGGTTCGATTCCTCAGTACCACATACACAGAAAAAAGCTGGAAGTGGTGCTGAGGCTCAAGTGGTAGAGCTCTAGCCTTGAGAAAACCCAAGGACAGTACTCAGGCCCTGAGCTCAAGCCCAGGACTGCAAAAAAAAAAAAAAAAATTATTCACCAAAATCAATTTGAGTTCTCAATGAAGGATTCCTATACATTATAATATTTATAGATCCACACAAATTACTGTTGCCTTCTCACCCAAATGTAAAGTTCCCCAGCTAGGAATCAGTGGCTAATGCCTGTAATTCACGCCACTTGAGAGGCCCTAGTGGTTTACACTTGTCATCCCAGCTACGATATGAAGCCTAATACAGGTGATTTGTAGTTTAGGTGTGCATGTAGTCAAAAATAACCTGTGCAAAAAAGGGCTCCAGGTGTTACTCAGTGATAGAGGACAGGGAGTATAAGTCACTGATTCTGACTGTCAGTACCACCTAAACCAAAGCCTCCTAAGTATCAGGAGACTAATCACATAGATTTAGACTATTCTACCTTACTTAATATTAAGTCCAAAGTGGGTATTCAATAAGTGTTCACTTAACTGACTAACAAGTGAACACTATACCCTTCTATTAATGCAAACATAGGTGAGAAAACTAATGTGATGCTAACACAGAGCAATAGTAAGGAATTCAAAGGTCCAAGTCTAAACTTTGCTTCTTCCTTACTGAAACTATTTATGTACTGCCTTTAATTAATCTGTAACTATTTTTAACATTTTCTTTTGTTCTCTTCTATTAAACATGGGTATTTTCTAGTCATTCTGAGCATGCAAGAAACTTCTGTTCTGGCAGAAAGGTTTGACTAGGATTATCTCTTCAAAAAAATCAATGTTTCTACCACTTGCCCCATTATCAAGTATTTCATAACCGACTTTCACCAGTTATCTGTTTGGTCTTAAAAGCAAGTGATTTACCATCACTGTTCTTATCTTGAGTCTTTAAATATGGCAAACCAGTCTAAACAAAAAAATACTACTTCCCCAACTTAGGCACTTTGCTTTTCTTTATAGGGTTAGACAGTCATTTTATTTAATTTCTCTAATTTTCTTTCATTGTTACAAATAAGTGACTTACAATGAAGATGTTAAAAAACAACTTTGATAGAAAGAATGTGCAATATTCTTACCTAATCCAAGACCCACAAATTCATCAGGAGCCTGATCTTTTGTTCCTGTAAGAGATCCCTCTCTGCCTCTCACTGTTCCTGAAATGTATCGAGGTTTCACTCCAGTTCCTATAAGTTGTGCCAGTTCCAATTGACTGATGCACTTCAAAATCTTAATTACCAAAAAAAAGGGGAAAAAAATTAATTTTATGTTAACAATATCCTTAGTATTTTTATGTGTGGAGGCTGGATACACACATTTTTATTAATATTATTGTTGCTGTTATAAAAAGTTAATATATTTATTTAAATGTACTAATTTCTCCAAAGTATTCAAGAATGTCAGGGGTAGAATAATTATTATTAGCTTATATAAATAAATCAAACTACAAAGCTAAAAATGTTTATACCTCATGCCATGAATTTCCTAAATAATTTCCATCTGTATGAGCCACTGTAATAAGCGTTTTTATTGTGTCAATATTCTTCTGTTTCATTTCAGTAATACCAGAACTCACTGTAAGTAATGTAAATCTTGCTAGTGCCTGGACATATGCATCTCTTTCAAGCTATAAAAAAGAGAAAATTATATTTATATGGTTGTAAATACAGCAGATTAACTTATTCCGTACCGACAAACTGTTTAGTAAATTTTCAACTGACATATCATGGAATGCATTTGAAACCCCAAAACATATTTTTAAAATGACAAAGCAGAAAAATTATTTATTTCTAAAATCTAAAAGCAATGGAGGTATGAATTAAGGCTGCAGTTTTAGTAATAACAAATTTATAAAATAACACATTGAACACTTTTTTTGAATTAGCAAAAACCTGATTTATAAATTTGCTCAGTTTTCTGAAGACTGTGCTTTGTTATGCACTATGTTATAACATTCATAATTACAAAAGGGACAGGCTTTTTTATTTAAAATAAAAGCTTGGTTAAATTTTTTCTTCAATGTATACAGGAAATACTGCTTTATGAAAAGTAGGCATTCGATATTTTTGGTTCTCTTAAAGAAAGAGCTTGAGAGATATAACTAGTTCTTGTATTTAAGTTACAAAATCATACAAAATAAATGCAAACAAATAGAATATATGATTCACTAAGTATGAATGCATAATTATGTTTAAATAAGAGAAATTTAAAATTTCAGAAACTTTTTGTGGTTGCTGTTTTTAGGACATTTCTGGGGCTGGAAGTCAAGGCCTTGGCACTTATCACTAAGTTACAATGATTACAGGTGTGAGCAACTGGTACCTGGCTCAGAAGCCTAATCTATAGCTACAATTTCATAGAGAAAAAAACTAGAACCCAAGAGTATTAATAAAGAAATACTAGTATCAATAAAGAACTATACTTTTCCATTATTTAGAATTAATTAATAAATCTGATATTAAAGAGTGTCATGTAGATTATAGGGATGTGGCTGAAGTGGTAAAGTACCTTTAGTAATTGTGGGTTCCACCAAAAAAGAAAAAGAAAAAAAAAAAAGTATTACAAATTGAACTACAGAAATGACGTAAGTAATTAATGTTTTCCAAACTGGCTGCTACCAAAGGTAAACAGTTTCCATACCTGAATACTGAAAATGCATGCTATTCTGATTGCACATCTTATTCCTTCCAGGCAAAGAGAAGCTACTTCAGTATCATCACAGTCTTGTAGTCCCACACTAAATGCAGCCAGAAAAGGTGTCCAAGCCAACTGGAAAATTTAAAATGTATTATCAAGTAATAAGTAAATTATCCTAGGACACTATTAATATTTTTCAAAGATTCTAGACAAGGAACACACAATTTAAGAGCTGAGAGAAAGAAATGAGGTTATTTGCACAGTGACACGGACAGGTTTCTTAGAAAATGGGGAAAATGACATAATGCTGCCTGACCTAAAATAAGTGGGAAAACAGATCATGTAGATAATTACATACATATTTTAAGAACAGTATAAATTATTTGTATCAATAATAAAGGAATAGTGAGTATCTGTGAAAATATTAGTTTTGTACAATCTTAGAATTTATCATTTTGATAGCTTTAACAATCCTAATAACTCATAGCCTATTTCCAACAGAAACATTTTTCATACCTGGGACAAATTAAATTATTCACTCTTTAAGCTTGTACCCTGGACATCAGCTAGAATAATTAGTAAATATTTTACATTGAAGTAATTATCTCAGGTTCATACTTGGACAATTTTATTTTTTTATTGTAATTAATAAAAGGGTTACATAATATTTGCCATATAGAAGGTGCATCAATTCACATACATTGATATCCTTTCACATGTCTTGGTACCCTTTACCCACCCCCCCACTGCCACCCCCACCCCCGTCTTGGTTTTCCCCCCTTCCCTATCCATACTTGGACAATTTTAAAAACAAAAGTTGTATCTTTCTTACATTAAAGATTATGGAAGATAACAAAAAATAAAATTTACTCTCAGTAGTGTGTGTGTGCATGTATGTGAACCGCCTATAAGCCTAATTTCAGCATTTAGAAAGCAAGAGGATGGAAAGTACAGAATTCCTCAAAAACAACCACCAAAAACACCTCTGAATAACTAACAAAGTTGTATTTTTTTTTTCTTTTTTGCCAGTCCTGGGCTTGAGCTCAGGACCTGAGCACTGTCCTTGGATTTTCAAGGCTACAGCCCTACCACTTGAGCCTCAGCACCAATTCCAGCTTTTTCCTATGTATGTAGTACCGAGGAATCGAACCCAGGTCTTCATGCATGCTAGGCAAGCACTCTACCACTAGGCCAAACTCCCAGCCTGCAAAATTGTGATTTTTAAAACTATGCTAAAACCTTAACATTAAAATTTGTAACTTGGGAGGTTGGAAGTGGAGCTGAGGCCCAAGTGGTAGAGCACTAGCCTTGAGAAAGTCCAAGGACAGTGCTCAGGCCCTGAGTTCAAGCTCCAGGACTGCCAAAAAAAAAAATTAAAAATTTTAAAATTTAAAAAATTGTAAAAATTTGTAACTTGGAAATGTATGAAGAGTATTCCCTGCTTTTAATAAATCATCAAGAAGCAAAATCAGTACCTACACAGCCATGATGATGAATAATGTTTTATCAGTGTATTACAGAAATGACAACAGGATTTTTTTTAAAGATCTATAAAGCTTTTAGTATGTCTAAGGGAAAACAGAATTCTTAGAGCTTTGCTTCTGAATTTCAGAAAGTTTAGAAGTAATTGCTTAAAAACCCCGAAACAAAGAAACATGAGTCATAGTACTTAGGTTTTTCTCCAGTTCTGACCTACCTTTATTTAATCTCTGAAACTTATTCATCTATAATCCTTAAAAAATGCCACTTTAAAAAAAAAAGCTACTTTAGAGAAATGCTGTGAGAAATACAGAGAGTGCAGCATTTATAAACTACAAAGTACACTGTGAAAGCAGTAAATTACTAAGAAAAACAGTACTTTAATTTGGAAATCTGTGCTCTATTAAACAAGAAGAAATGGTCTCAAGTTAATGTTTATCTTCATAAGGAATCAAAGTAAATTATTTCTTTTATCAAATTATACTTAAATAATGTTCAAGGAAGAGATAAACAGTCTACTACTAACCATATAAAACTTTTGTAAAATACAGTTTGATAATACATGAAAAATTCTTAAAACTATTTATATTTCCTAATATTATAAAATGAATTCTAGGAATTTACCACTCATCTTCTCCCCAATTAATGTTTATTTGCTAAATAATCATAACCTACTATGCTAGATAATAGAAAAATTAACACATTCCCTGGCTTCATATATATAATGTGTATGTAAAAATAATATGTTTATCAAAAAAAATCAAATTACTTTAACTAAACAAAAGAAAAGCACAACAGGTTATGAAAAGTAAAGAGATCAGGGACATAACTCTGAAGTTTCAAACTGGAAAGTACCTGGGCAAAAATGAAAAGAACATTCTAGAAAAAAAAAGTCTAAACTTAAAATAATCTTGGTGTGACTGTGGCACAATCAGAGACAGAAAGATCAACAACGATATAAAGGGAGATGTGGCCAAATTACTTTAAGTTTCACAGACTGTGAATATGTGGAGTTTGATAGCACCACTACAAGTCAAGGAAAAGGTTCATACAGATGACATTCATTTCATTTTGTATTTTTAAAAAACTCTAGGTTATGGAAACAAGAGGCTTCTCATTGTGACTGTTGGTCTTAATACACTATGTAAAGTTATTTCTCTTTTTTTTCCACTTATGGTTAATCTCATGTGATTACTGTATCTGACTTTGTTTCCCAGAATACTGTACATGCACTTATTTGTTTATTTGAAATAGAAAAGGGAAGGGAAAAAACAAGATGATTAGGAGGGGGTAGTAGGAGTGAAAAGGGGACAAAAACATGAGAAGGGGTATCAAGGCTCAAGGAATAATGTACCCATTACTTGATGAATATAATTGTAACCCTTCTCTGCATTATCTTGACAAAAATACAAAAAAAAAAAAAGGTATCTGTAGCTGCTGTAAATTGATAAGAGCAGTGAGGAGAAGGCTCTGTTAAACAGAAAGAAGTAAGAATGTTCGGAGTAAAATAAGAATAATTAGAAATGGTTATGAGAGGAAAACTCGGAAGATTGAATTTGTGATCGCCCTGGGGGTTAGACCTCAAGGTGTGGGCCTTGACCCTGAGTTTCTTTGGCTCAGGGCTAGTACTCTATCAGTGTAGCTACAGCTTCATTTCCAGCCCTTTTTAGGAGTTTATTGGAGTTAAGAGTTTTAGAATTTTCCTGGCTGGACTGGCTTCAAACCACAATTCTCAGATCTCTACCTCTCCTGAGTAGTAGGATTACAGGCTTGAGCCACCAGTGACTGGTTGAAGATTTTAAAGTAAATTATAGATCATTTAGAGATTAGATCATAAAAACTATGAAGAATTTTCAGTGAAATGGGAAAATATTTATATGAGAAACAGCAAGAAATAATTTTTTTTTACTCAGGATGATCACAACTGATGAAAATAGAAAAGCAGTACATACAGAGCAATAACTCTCACCCCACCCCAGCAATAGAATTACAGTTTTGCTATTTTGTTGAAAAGACAAAAGCTAAATGAATGAGATTATATGGAAGTGTTACATAAAATTTAATTCTGTATTATTCCAAAAGATAAAGCTAGCTACATTCCAGTTTTCCTTTTGTCTCCCTCACTCCTAGTCCATAATTCAACAACATTTTAGAAACATTTTAACAAGCAGCCCTTGAAGAAGTAGGAAAAAAATTATAAAACTTTAGAGCTGAAAGGAAGCACAGTAATCTTGTAGATTTTTCCCTATCTACATCTATGTGTAGTTAGAATCAGAATAAGATCTTGAATTATAATCTTCAGCTTCGCAAGACATCTCTTGAACTGGAAAATAGTTGACCAATTTTCCCTTTTCAAATTTGACTGGATTCTCCTCTAGAACTTCTAAAGAACGCTTATAATACACTGTCATTCATTCTGAAACTTGGAGAAAAGAAAAAAGACAAAGAAAAAGGAACCGAATAAAGAAGGAAATGAAAATCAATTTCAAAGAACAAATGAGTATCATTTATACTAAAGTACCCACAAACACAAACAAAAGTTCCATTTGTTTTTTAACCTGAGTTCTTGGCTCCAGGCCTACTTATAACTTTCATACTACTAGGTCCTAGAGGCTCTAAGACAGAATAAGCTTCCAGATCACTTTGAAATCTGAGTCAACCCTAAAATTTAGGTATTAATTCATTTACAAAAACAAGGACTAATGATAATTCTCCAAAACTTTCCTAATTCCTAAGATTCCACTTCCATTAGTTACAGCACATAACTCCTGTGGCTTTCTTTAATGAAGACCAATCAACTAAGCCCCAAATAACATGGCTATATCTGCCATATGCAGAGTAAAATTACATATATATGCATACATGTATATATACTACAGCAAAAAAACGTTACTAGTTATTCTAACCTTAAACATAGGCCTCACATGCTCCAAATGTGTTGCGCTTGTAAAAGGTGCCTGAACATGGCTCACAGCCTCCATTAGTGCTTTAGCCGTCTTGGCCATCTGCTCCATTTCTAAGTTATACAGAAGTCTTCTTTGTTTTTCACTGGCTACATCTGAAATAACAAAGACTGTTAGCATTTAAAATGAAACCACTAGCTTTCTCTCTCCAGCCACCCAAGATGCCGAAAGGAAAGAAGGCCAAGGGGAAGAAGGTGGCCCCGGCCCCTGCTGTCCTGAAAAAGCAGGAGGCCAAGAAGGTGGTAAATCCTCTGTTTGAGAAAAGGCCCAAGAATTTTGGCATTGGACAGGACATCCAGCCCTAAAGGGACCTCACCCGTTTTGTCAAATGGCCCCGCTACATCCAGCTGCAACGCCGAAGGGAGATCCTGTACAAGCCTCTGAAAGTACCTCCTGAAATCAACCAGTTTACCCAGGCCTTGGACCGCCAGACAGCTACGCAGCTACTTCAGCTGGCCCAAAGTACAGACCAGAGACAAAGCAGGAGAAAAAGCAGAGATTGTTGGCCCGAGCTGAGAAGAAAGCTGCTGGCAAAGGAGACATCCCCACTAAGAGACCACCAGTCCTTCGAACAGGGGTTAACACTGTTACTACCTTGGTAGAGAACAAGAAGGCTCAGCTTGTGGTGATCGCACATGACGTGGACCCCATCGAGCTGGTCGTATTCCTGCCTGCCCTGTGCTGAAAGATGGGTGTTCCCTACTGCATCATTAAGGGAAAAGCCAGGCTGGGCAGTCTTGTCCACAGGAAGACATGTACCACTGTTGCCTTCACCCAAGTCAACTCAGAAGACAAAGGATCTCTAGCCAAGCTGGTGGAAGCTATCAGAACCAACTACAATGACAGATACGATGAGACCCATTGTCTCTGGGGAGCAATATCCTGGGTCCAAAATCTGTGGCTCGAATTGCCAAGCTGGAAAAGGCAAAGGCTACAGAACTGGCCACTAAGCTGGATTAAGTGTGCAATGTTGATTTCTCTGTACTAACCAACACCAGTAATTAACACTAGCTAAAAAGTTTTAAGAGTCCCCTTACGTGAAATAGTCAGAATAGGTAAATCCATAGGAACATAGATAGTGGTGGTTAGGGTCTAGAGGCTTTGCGGTTTTAATTTGAGGTTAGAAAACCATTTTTGTTGTTGTTTTTGGACCTAGACAGAGGTGGTGGCTATACAACATAGTGAATGTATAATGTATAGATGCCAAAAGAATTGTTCATGTGTACTTGCAGTGCTGGGGATCAAACTCAGGGCATTATGCATGAGAAGCAAGTGCACTACCAGGAGCTGAATTATTTATTTTAAAATGGTAAATTTCACCTCAAATTAAAAACAAGGGAAGGGAAAGAAAAGAAGCACAGCTTAGACTAGAAATCAGAAGTTATTGAAAACCTATGAATCTGGAAACAAGCAAGTACAACTACCACAAAGTATTAGGAAAACCACTTCAATGTAGGACAGAAACAGCAGAAAGAAATGATCTTGTATCATATATGCTTGAATGACAACTCCCAAGTCAACATACATGTATGTATATGTATAAAATATTCTAAAGTATTGTAATATTTTAGCATATTATCATCTACTTTTCATACCATTTTCCCTTTTCATTGATTTTCTATTATCATATAGAGAAAAGGAGATGTAAAGATGTAAAGTTAGCTCAAAGGTTCTGATTCTCTTTCCTAATCTCTCTGTATCTACAGTTTTCTCATGTATAAAATGAGAATCATTTAAATTTGCAAAATCTAATTTTCTATAGTATCCTAAAGATAAGGTATAAGGTAAGTCATACACTATTCTTTCTGACAGCACCTGCCTAATCCTCTGACTCTCAGGTTTTAGAAAGATGTCATATAGACCTTACTGCTTCCATGTCAAAACAATTCGAGGTATGGGAGCATATAACAGGAATTTCATGTACCCAGGAGGCAGAGATAAGAGGATTATACTGTGAGGCCAGCCCTGAACAGAAATGTGAAACTCAAAAATAACTACAGGAAAAAGGGACTGGTAGTATGACTCAAGTGGTAGAGTGCATGCCTAGCAGTACTGTTTCTCACCGTACTAAAGTGTCTTGCTGTGATTTGTTCAAGCTTGAGATCTGGTCTTAAAGTAG
Organism: Megascapheus bottae; assembly: GCF_031878675.1. Lineage (NCBI taxonomy): Eukaryota > Metazoa > Chordata > Mammalia > Rodentia > Geomyidae > Megascapheus > Megascapheus bottae. The sequence continues at coordinate 16,980,738 of NC_143517.1, forward strand.
AAGTACCCAGAAAGCCATCAGTCTTCTTTCTACACTATAATTATAGTTTTAAGCTATTATCCTCAACTAGCAATATCCTGAAGACAGATCTTAGCTCTAATCTAACTACCTTTTTCTACCTTAAAACACAATGTCTAGAAGGAAGCTGGGTCTTCAATTGGCTCTTAAATGCTAGTAAGATCTAGAGATTCAATATTATCATAATTTGTAGTTTGTCTAGAAGTCATTTCCAATAATAACTTTCCCTACTTCTTCTATCTTCTCTTCATGGGCAATAATATATAAGAAGACTTATGATGCTTGCAGATGAAGATAAAGCAGAATAAAAGAATTAAAGTCTGGTCTAGCCTGTCTTTTTGAGTTCAAAATCCTTGCTGAGATAAACTGCTAATTTAGACAAGTACATATTTAAATTTATACTAAGACAGACAAATTATTTGGCATTCCTAAAGTGACCAATGTTACCTTTCTACAAGGTGTGAAAAAAGTTGCATGACCATATTTCACATTATACTACTTCTCATAAAAATAAAAAGTTAGTTGCCATACTTTCATAGGGTTACTTTATTTTAAATCAAGAAATCAAACTTGCATAAGAACTCACACTTTAAACCAGGCGCGGGGACCCAAGTCTATAATTTTAGCACTTCGGAGGCTGAGACAAGATCAGGAATTTCAGGCAAGCCTGGGCTACATAAACAAATGAAATAACAAAAATACCACAAAACCAAAACATTCTAAAATCTTATGATTCTCCCCTGAATAAATAAGGATTCAAGTGTTCTGGATACTTACTTTGTTTACTTGATTTTGTAGGGATTGTTAGTTCTTTTGTTTCTTTCATTGATATCTTTTTCCCAGCTATTTCATTATAGATGGCTGACAGATATTCTTCAGGAAGGTCTTTACTATCATTGATACCTCTATTCATTTTAATGTATTGTTCCTTTGTCATTTTGTTTTTAACCTAAATATGGAAAAGAATTTATAATTCCTAAAAGTTAACATAAAATTTTCACTCATTTTCACTATAGACATGTTTTATTTCTTAAATTAATATGTTTCTATGACATACAAACCCTTAGCCTAATTTTGATTAAGTTCTAAATACTAAGTCCCAGTGATTGTAAATAGAGATTCCCTCCTTGAACTCTTGTTTGTTAAACTTGTCATTTAAAATATGATGTAAAAATCAACATTAATAAATTCTTTAAAAGATTAACAAGATTATACACAGAAAAAAAATTTTTTCACTCATTTTAAAATATCGATTTTTAAATTTTGTTTTCAATCAAGTGTGGCCTGGGCACTGTCTTAAGCTTTTTTGCTTAAAGCTAGCACATTACTACTTTGAACCATAGCATCAATTCCAGTTTTCAGGTGGTTAATTGTAAATAAGAGTCTCACAAACGTTTTTGCCTGGGCTGGCTTTGAACTATGATCCTCAGATCTTAGCTTCCTGAGTAGCTAGGATTATAAGCATGAGCCACTAGCACCTGGCACAAGTACTTTTTTAAAGTTATAATCTGAAGGTTGAGAGTGGAAAATTTCAATAATAATAATAATAATATATGTAAATGAATAAAAAACAAATTCAAAGTAGTAAAGGTAATAGAAAAGACCCTTCTAGAATGTTATAATTCACTTTGTACTTATGTGGAAATAAACAGTATTGTTACAAAATAATCAAGATTTAACAGTGCTAGTGGTTCTTAAATAGATCACAACAACTTTTGGAAACGCACAATCAAAAAATGTAAAGCTAGTTCAGAAAACCATAAATATGTTATTAACAGCAAATTTTCTAGAAGAGTGGATACAAAAATATCAACTGTTGACAATGAAAACCAAATAACAGTCTCTGACTGAGTTATCATGGCAATGAATCTGCAAAGAATCCATAGAATGTTTTTTTATTCAAGAATATTCTCAAAAAGAATGCTCTATTTAAACTATAAGATGGCAGCCTTGTTACAAAACTTGGGAATTAACACTAAAAAAATTTTCACTGTACTTCTAGAAATTCAAATAGAGAAAATCCAGAGTCTATCGCTGCAGGGATATATTTCTAACCACCTTTCATAAAACTTAAAAGCACATCTAAAGATGAAGCTCTTCTAAAATAAAGAACACAGAACAATAATCAAATTATCAAAAACTTGCTAAAGTAATTATGCTTTGAGGATATAATTAGAACATACATAGTTAAGTTCGTATTACTCTGCAAGTAGAATATATCTTTTTTTTTTTTTTTTTTTTGGCCAGTCCTGGGCTTGAGCTCAGGGCCTCAGCACTATCCTTGGACTTTCTCAAGGCTAGAGCTCTACCACTTGAGCCTCAGCACCACTTCTGGCTTTTTTTTTTTTTTTTTGTATGTATGTGGTACCAAGAAACCCGGGTCTTCGTGCATGCTAGACAAGCACTTTAACCACTAGGCCAAACTCCCGGCCCCTAGAATATATCTTAATGTTTCCAAGGATTGAAGTGCATTGTCTAGAAAACTTTATAAAAATAGTACTGTGAAACTTTTTTCATATGGAACTTCTTCCTTAAGAAAACAAAACTATCATATTACAACTTTAAAAATGTACCATCTCATAACACTAAAAAGTATAAAAGTAAGTTAATTTACTTATAAAAAGAACGGATATGGAATGACTAAAGGAATAAAATAAATGTTGCCCAATAAATGGCAAAAAAAAATTAAAATCACTAGGAAATTCTAAGCATGGTAAAATATCTTTTTTTTTTTTTTTTTTGCCAGTCCTGTGGCTTGAGCTCAGGGCCTGAGCGTTGTCCTTGGGCTTTCTCAAGGCTAGCACTCGACCACTTGAGCCACAGCACCACTTCCAGCTTTTTTTTCTATGTATGTGGAGTGCTGAGGAATCGAACCCTGGTCTTCGTGCGTGCTAGGCAAGCACTCTTACCACTAGGCCAAACTCCCAGCCCCAGCATGGTAAAATATCTTAACATCAGTTGAATCAGAAACAAACTGAGGCAGAAACAGATCTTAGAAGGAAATCTTAATTAAATACCAGGAAAGCAACTGTGTGTCTGAATATAGGCTTCCAGAAGCTGAGATTCTAGGCAGTGCAAACTTTATGCTTAAATTAAGTTGCCCAGAACAGGGCATCTGCTTTTCATGACTGATAAACACACACACACACACACACACACACACACACACACACACACACACAGTGTTGTAAATATATCTCAATTTTTTAATCACTGCCTGGCTGATCCCCAAGTACATATTTCATCGACAGGAGGTCCTTGCCTGACGACCAGATACTGCTTCAATATGCTTTCTAATTGTATGTGTTGAGAAACTTAACCATGTTGAATACTAATGAAAACGGTGTAAAAGAAAATTTTAATATTTGTCTCATTAACACAAGTGTGTGTGTGTGTGTGTGTGTGTGTGTGTGTGTGTAGGAAGAGGTGGCACAGCTGCAAATGATGTTGTTTGGGAATAGAAATCACACTAAAAACTGATGTAAAGATAGTCAAATAAACCATTATCTCTAAGATATAAAAACAAACATGAAAAAATTAATCATGGTTATTAACAAAAAAACCTAAGCAAGAGCTTCTCCAAGTACAATGCCAATAACTTGCCAAAGGATTATTGTTGTTGCTTTGCAGTGCTAAATATTGAACTAGGGCCTCATGCTTTCTGGGTAGACACTTGGCCACTAGAGTCCCTCCTCTGGCCCTGCTAACAGCAGATTTTTAAATAAAATGGTCTATATAAAGCCCAGTAAACCTGTGATACATTCAGAACTGTTCCATTCTGATATTTTCAAAAGAGAGAACCTTCACACATAATGCTTCCATCTTATATTTTCCATATCCATCCACCTTAAACATATCAGAACACACACATTCACACAAAAAATTCCTACACTGAAGATTAATCTTAAACTGAAAATAATTTTCAATTGTTCTATTATCTCAGAGATAACTTACATAAGGATAAATATCTGTAGATGTCTTCTCCTAGAAATATTAAGAAAGTCTTTTTTTTTGGCCTGTTGTGGGGCTTGAACTCAGGGCCTGAGCACTGTCCTTGGACTTTTCTCAAGGCTAGAACTCTACCCTTGAGCCACAGCACCATTTCCAGCTTTTTTTTTTCTATGTATGTGGTGCTGAGGAATTGAACCCGGGTCTTTGTGCATGCTAGGCAAGTACTCCCCACTAGGCCAAACTCCCAACCCTTAAGAAAGTCTCATAAATAATTTCTAAAAGTAATTTTACCCAAGGATATCACAGTATGCTTTTAAAAAATTAAGTGAAGGAAACAAAAAAGAACAAAACTTAGACCTTAAAATAAAAATCTCTGTAGACAACAGAAATCCAGTGACAGTTCTTCAATATTTAAGAAGGAATTATCTGGGAGAGAAAGGATGCAGAATGAACAAAACTGGCCATAAACTTGTAACTATAGATGCTGGGTAACTGGCATAATTCTAATGGCTCTACTGGTGAGCCAGTGGTTTATGTATAGTGTATTTCCATATGACATATACAAAAGACATTTTTTATGTTTAAATTCATCTTAAGCTTTGCATAAGTATTAATCATGAGACTGATCAATATACTATATCCCTCAGCTGCTTAAGTCTAGTTAATTAGCTAGGACTAAAGCTCTGTGGTGGAGTGCCACCCCACTGGGTTGGATTTCCAGCACCACTGAAGAATAAAAAATTAAAGGATTTATAGAACATAAGGCAGAATACCTATGCACATCTGATCCTATAAAATAATGTTTATCAAAAAGAACTTCAGGGAATGGAAATGAGGTTTATTCTTTGCTGCTGTTTTTTGTTGTTGTTGCTTGGTTTTGTCTTGTTTTTCCATTATAGCTTTGAGCAGGTATGGGGGGCACAGAAAGGGTCAAAGTGTGAACAAACAAATATAACAGTGGTACACACTAAAGACTATGTTAAAAGTGAACTGTTCAACGTGTAGATGAGGACGCTAGGGGAAAACTGGGAGAGAACAAAGGAAGGGGTGGTAATGATCAAAAAGAAATGTTCTCTTTATCTGATTTATGTAACAGAGTTATCTATATAGGGGGCTCTATATCATCTTTACATTAACAATTAAAAATGAATGAAAAAGAAAAAATAAACTGAAGACAAATAAAAATAGACCTCATTTTTAATGAGTAAATGAATTATTAAAATATTCATAGTACTCAAAAAAATCTAGGCAAACAAGTGTGGCCTAGTGGTGGATTGCTTACCTACCATACACAAAGCCCTGAATTTGATTCCCTGGTACCACATACACAGAAAAGGCCAAAAATGGTGCTGTGGCTCAAATGGTAGCTTTGAGAAAGCCCAAGAACAGTGCCCAGGCCCTGAGTTCAAAATGTAGGACTGGCAAAAAAATAAAAATAAAAATAGAATCTGAATTTCAGGCATTGTATTTGTTAGATGTTTCTAACCTCTTAATTTAGCAGCTGTTTTAACTTCTCAATTAGTACTTACTGAATTCAAAAGAATATATTTAACTTTTACTAATTATAAAACTGACATAGAGGAAAACATACCTGTGGACTATGAAGGTCTGTGGTCAACATGATAATTGAGTATGCCAAAACATAAGCAGTATCTGCACTAGCAAAAAGCGTTTGTCTGGAAAAGTAAGTGTTTTATGTTATAAACTTTTATTGTTTTAAAGTTTCAATTAAATAAGTTACTTCAAACCCCACGGCATTTTTAACCTTTTCATTCTGTATTACAATTCTTGATGCATTTGACTCGTCCATTCCAGATTTCTTCCAATGAAGAAAGAGGAGTATGTCCTATTATCGGGATCCTGATGTTCCCCAGCTTAGTGTTAAGAATATAGTTGGCAATCAAGTAGTGTCTGACCCTTACTTACCCTTGGTTGCACTCTAGGTATCTAGCAGCAAATTTTTCCATTAATCGATCAATTTTTTGAGCTTCCCCTGGAAGACGAAATCCTTCCAAAAACATCCGCAGGGCTGAAACAAAATCTTTTCCTGAAAAGTCATGTTGATCCACATATGCATACATGACTTCTTTATTAAATTTGTCGTTGTCTCCCAGAAACTCACCCACTTGAGTCTAAATATAAAATATAGAAGTTGATATTCTAATGGCACATTACACTTCCACACAGGCATTTAAAGAGAAAAAAATCTGTTATAATGCAAAAGTTTTTGACTTACAGAGTTAATGTCAAACGTGAAGCCAAAGGTAAATGTGCTAAATGTTTTATTAGAAAGTCAATATATTCTAATTTAAATATTTTAAAATATTAAAATATTAAAATATTAATATTAATATTAAAATATTAAAAAATTTTTAAAAAGCAAAATCCATTAGCACTAGTAATTTTAGTACACACATAATACATGTGTATATATAATGTATATATGTCATACAGCACATATAGCAACTTGGCTATTCTTTAGGTTTTTAAGGAACCATTTTAAAGGAAGCACAGTATGCATTATTAACTTTAAAGGGAATTCTCCAGAAAAGGTTAAAATAAAATGAAAGAGTATATTTACCGAGTCTAATCTTTCCTCTTGATGTAAGAACTGAGCAATATCTTCAGGTGTAGTGCCCAGCATCCCTTGTTCTTGGAGGTACTGTATTCCTCTCTTTGGTTTCTTATTAAATCTGATGGTATTAAAAGTTAGTAAGTACAATAAAAACAGAATGTCATTTGTATTCCTTAAAAAGATCCTAAACTACAGAAATTAATTTTCTAATAGGAATTAGAAAACAATCTAATATGTGAGTACATAAAAATATGACACAAAGTTTTCTTTCATCCTTCACAGAAAAGAACAACAAATGGAAGGCCATCATTACCACTGATACAGATCACAAAGACTTCCTGTTGTAGTAAATCTTATTTCCTCCTATATCAACAGTGGTCAACAAGATTTAGGGGAGGGGGCCGGGAGCTTGGCCTAGTGGTAGAGTGCTTGTCTAGCATACACTAACACCTGGATTCGATTCCTTGGTATCACATACACAGAAAAAGCCAGAAATGGTGCTGTGGCTCAAGTGGTAGAGCTCTAGCCTTGAGGAAGCCAAGGACAGTGCTCAGTCCATGAGTTCAAGCCCCAGGAGTGGCAAAATAAAATAAATAAATAAAATTTAGGGGAAATGCCATTTAGTCAATTAATTTTGAGTGAGGATATAGACAGACACTAAATATCTCACACTTTGAACATGTATTCTTCTAAATTCTTAAGTGTTTTTGGTTCACTTGTATATGTGGATTAAAATGGAACATAAAACCTTCCCTAAGTATAGTTTATCTTTACCTACCATTTCTGCTCTATCTATTCTTATATATTTTCCTCAATTCCTTAAGCATAAGTGTTTGAAGACTCTTCCTTTGCATGCCTTTGCAGTCTCCATTTACATTTAAAAAACAAATGTGAATTTCTTAGCTTACGAATTACCTTTTATTACTTGTGTACCTTATCCTGTTACAGGTGTTTTTAATATTTTCATTACTTTAAGGAGTCGTATATTCACCAAGGCAATTCTCCAAGGCAATTTATGAATACAGTGCGTCTTTATCTGTGTTGTCACTTTAACATCATCCCTGTTTGAGCCTCGCATGCCTTATATTTCTCAGTTCTGTGGTATATATAATGAATGCTTATCTACATTCCGTCCCCCCGCCACTTCCCTCCATTCTACTCCACTCTCCTTAACCCCACCCTCCCCTCTTGCAAGCATCCATTTCCTGGTACTTTTTTTGTTGGGCTTTTGACTTACAGTCTTTTAAAATAATTATCCTACTTGCACTCTCCACTATTACACTACTGTTAATTCATTTGTAATACCTTGCTTACCACCCAGATATTTATTTGCAGATTTATAGGCACATTCTAGCTACCACAAAAGAAGGAAAACATGCAACCTGTGTTACTCTAAGTCTGGTTACTTTAATTTTTTCCACATAGTTCCATTTCCTTAGAATCCAATGTTCTTTTTGATGGATCAAAAGAAACTCATTGTGTGTATATACCACATTTTCTTGAAAAGGGACATCTGGGCTGATTCCATTGTTTTGGCTAGGGTAAACCATGCTGCAGTGAACATGGTTATGCTAGTAGCTCTGACTTTTTTGTCTTCTATTGGACAAATAAGTTCTTCCTATCTCATTTTGTCTATATTATAAACCACCCTTGGAACTGCTGGCAAATAATCTTTCTAAAACAGCTATCTGTGTTGTCATTCCTCTGTCTAAAAAACTGTAACAACTATCAAGAGAAACAAGATGAAAACTCCTTTACAGGGAAAATGAGATCTTCTATAATACAAATCTATCTCACCTTCTGTTACTTCTCCATTTGGCTGTCCTTGCTGAATGAAGTCCTCAAATATCCTCCCTCTCTACAATGGAGCCACACTCTCAGTCCTTCTTGCTATTTTTCATATAGGGCTTTGCACTTTTTTTTTTTTTTACCATTCTGGGAAATATTCGTCTCTTTTCTGGAATGTTCTTTCCTATTCTGTCCTAACAATTCCACTGTTACATTCAAGTTCATTTTCAGCCACATGTTAATTCAATTCTCACTGAGATAAACATCTCTACTTTCTAGAAGGTCATAATTATTTCCTGGGGAGGATAATTCTTATTTTTTCTTTTTCTTATTAGGGCTCTGATCTCAGTACCTTTTGCTCTCACTCAGCTTTTTTGCTCATGGCAGACACCCTACTACTAAAGTTATGAATCTGATCTGGCACTATTGCTTGTTAACTGGAGAGAGAGAGAGAGAGACAGACAGACAGACAGACAGACAGACAGACAGACACAGAGATAGAGAGACAGAGAGAGATTTCTACTTCAGCTGGCTCCCAACTTCAATCTTCAGATCTCAGCTTCTTTGGTAGCTAGGCTAAGTTCCAGCCCATTGGTGTTGGGCTGGAACTGAGTTTTAAAAAATGATTACATTTTTACAAGGAGTAGGGGGAAAAGATACCAGATAAAGAATAAACAAAAATATAAAACAGTATGAACAGCTCTGCATTTTTGGATCAATGATTCCAGAAGATATAAATCCTGATGGTACTGTTATCACAAGAAGCACTGTTACTCTATGAGTAACATAAGAGTGAAATAGAGGCAGACTTAAAAAAAAATGGTACTGGGTCTTGATGACCTCATAAATGCTAAGCAAGCACTCTACCACTGAAGTACAACTCTAGCCTCTAGAAATAGACTTTGATTCAAAAGAGCAGTTGGTGTCAGGCACAGAGGCTTAAATCCTACTAGATGTTTATTTGAAATCAGTCTGGGCAAAAAGTTAGCAAGAATTGTGTTCCAATAAGCCAGATGTGGTGATACATGCCTGAGGTCTGAGCTACGGAAGAGTCTTAGATAGGACTGTGTTCCAAGGCAAGACTAGGCAAAAAAAGTACAAAGCCCTATATGAAAAATAAGCAAAATAAGCAGAAGACAGAGTTCAAACACCAGTACTATAAATAAGGAAATAAGTAAGATTGCTCTAAATCTTAGAAGAGGCTTAAGAATGAGGACAGCAATAAGATTTTCAAAATGTCTTTTGTTTTTGGTAAGAGGTGTTGATTATGGTAAAAACAAACTGATAAATTCAGCTATGAACATGATGAGGGTAGGAAACTTACAGTGCACAGGCTAAGAGTAAGATACTTACATTAAAAAGTAACACTTGGATAATGCGACTGACTAGTTTAAAGAGTAAATTTTGTTTTGCATATTCTACAAGACTGAAAAAAAAAACAAAACACTTAGAGCTAGCACCAATGGCTCATGTCTATACAAGGAGTAGGGAAAAAAAGACCCCAGATAAAGAATAAACTACACAAAACTATAAGACAATATGATGACTACCTGATGAATGGAATTGTAAACCCTCTACATATTATCCCAACAATAAAAATTAATTAAAACAAAACAAAAACAAAAGCAGCATTTTTGGAACAATGATTCCAGAAGATACAAATCTTGATGGTACTGTTATCACAAGAAGCACTGACTGTATTCGCTTAGAGTAACAGAAGAGTGAAATAGAGGCAGACCAAAAAAAAAAAAAAAATGGTACTAGGTCTTAAGGACTTCATAAATGCTAAGCAAGCACTTTACCACTTTCAAGAGCTCTAAGGATATCTTTCTAAAGGCAGCATGGGCAACAAATGTGCAATTACCATGAAAAAAACAGAATTGTTGGTGATCAAACCCAGAGCTTCATCAATCAGCTTTTTCAACTGAGCAAAAAAACTAAGTGAAGCTGGATATGGAGGCTCAAGCATGTAATCTTAGCTACTCAGGCTGAGATCTGAGGATCACGGTTCAAAGCCAGCCCGGGCACAAAAGACTGTGAGACTCTTATCTCCAATTAACCAACCAGAAAACCAGAAATGGCGCTGTGGCTCAAGGGGTAGAGCAGTAGCCTTGGAGCTCAGGGACAACACCCAGGCCCAGAGGTTGGGGGGGTAGCCTTGAGCTGAAGAGCTCAGGGACAGCCACCAGGCCCAGAGTTCAAGCCCCACAACTGACCCCCCCCCCCCAAAAGCTAAGTGAAAGTGCCAGACTCTGAGTTTAAGCCACAGTACAGGCACAAATAAACAAACAAAAGCCACTTAGGAAGTTGTGTGACATTGGTATATAGGTAATAGATGAAGTTATTAAAGAGAATACAATCATTTAAGTTAAGACACAAAGTAAGAAATAGAATCACCAAGGGGAATGCTAAGTAGAATATAAGAAATGCTAAGTAGAATGTATGAGAAAGATTTTACTTTGAAGTCCTGTGATGATATTTTCCTGAGCCTGAAGTACTTTGAATTCTTAACAGTACTTTGTTCAAGTCTCTATTCTGACCTTACATGGAACTAATTCAAAAACAACTATTTTGTCTGCAATTAGACTATAATATTGAAGGTAGAGACTAGTGACTTCATGGTGCTTGGTATATTGTCAAGTACCAATTCTGTGTTTGCTGAATGGCAGACAGAATTTCAAAATGTGTAACTGTTTATTCATACTAGAAAATAAACCCCTTAGAAAGAAAGGCCAATTCATTCAGCTACTTTACCTAGAAATTTACATATGGAGAACAGATGGGACATGGATATATACACACTGCACAATCTGAATGAAGTACTGATGATTACTTTGTGAGTCAACTTGGTAAGACTTTAAAATCTTACAACAAATATGTGTAATTTTTGTCAGTAACATACTTCAACTGTCAGCCAAAGGCATTGCTTAAGTATCAGAAAGAAATGTTCTAAAGTAGAAGTAGCAAAACAGATAAACACATAGTGATTTCAAATAGTTGACAGTAGCTAAAGTAAGGATCAAAGGCCAGTAAATACAATTTTTCTTTATTGCACCTTTGAAACAGGATGGTATGAAAGAAAACAAAACAGTTATCTGTATAGGAAACAGACCAGGAACAGACTAATATCACAAAACTTAGAAGAAAAACTGATTTCCCAAGATTAGGCTCTGATACAGTAATCAGGCTGAGAAAGAGATGATCACCTTAATAATAGTGAAATCAATAACAAAAGTGTATCACTAACAAAGTGTATCACTACACTTGTAACCCAACTGGAGAAAATATAAAACCCATGTTTCAAAGTTTAAAATTTTGAGTTGTCACCTGAAATATAATGGGGGATTTTCATAACTGAGCCAAATTTACACAATACAGAAGTACACAATGTTCACTAAGAGCATATAATGCCTGGTGCAACGTGTGTTATCTATATGACAATTTTTAGGGTTTTATTTGAGCTAGACTACAATAAACAATGGGAGCTAAATAAGGAATAATTAGAATTCTTAAATCCAAGAAAGCTAAGATAGTGATAAGATAGTATTTTAAAAGAGATAAAATTAAGAAAATGTAGAGAAATTCAGGGCAGAGGCAAAACATTTCTGGCAGAGGGATAGTCAGTAACATTTCTCCTTAAACTCTGACACTTACAAATCTATCCCTTGTTCTATGATTTCCTTTTGTTGCTTCAGGACTTCAAATTGCTCTGGATTATCAGTGCCAGACATCTGTGTGCTATAGCTACCGATTCCAGATGATGATGTTGACTCCAAGGAGTTTAAACTTCCATATCTGTTTATTGTTTCAGGGTGTTTCATTTCACTCATCTCTTGTTCTGATGGTTTTTCCTGACCTGTAAGAAAAAAACCTGATATAGTATTCACATAGTAGCCTGCCTATCTGTGTGAAAGAAACCTGTACTTCCATACCTGTAGCAGATGCCCCAAAGCACAAATAGAACAAAAGTCTGTATTTATCATGTTTGTACCTATAATATATTTCCATAAGAAGTTAAAACTTTGGTATACAAAATACAAAAAGTGGTAGTGGACATTTCCCAAAATCTTATTATACCGTAGACGTAAGCAACTTTAGTGTACAGTATGTTTCCCTTATTAAGTAAAAAAACTTATATCTCAAAACAATATTCTACCCTTTCTCTTTGGCATATCCTTATTTCTACCATCTCTGCTCTTACACTTTGGAGTCATTACTAAGTAAAATAAAGGTCACCTTATCATACTTATCATAAGTACCTTACTACCACGACATTTGATCGGATAAATAAGGTAACAAGAGGATAACAGATAGGTAATATAAATGATATAGATACAAAGGATAAAACATGATCCATTTCCTAGGTGAGAAAGAGGAAAACAGTGTAAGATTTTATTATACTATTCAAACTAGCAGACAAATTTAAAATTTATCAATTGCTACCTACTATATTTTTCTATTTAGTGTTTTCAGATTATGGCAACTAAAACTGAAAAGTGAAACCTGAAAAGAGGCACTACTATATTCCATTAAAAATATTAAAAGAGACCGGGAGTTTGGCCTAGTGCTTAAAGTGCTTGCCTAGCATGCCTGAAGACCCAGGTTCAGTTCCTTGGTACCACATACATAGAAAAAAGCCGGAAGTGGTGTTGAGGCTCAAGTGGTAGAGCCCTAGCTTTGAGAAAGTCCAAGGACAGTGCTCAGGCCCTGAGCTTAAGCCCAGGACTGGCAAATATATATGAATAAATAAATATATATATATTAAAAGATATATATATTAAAAGAAAATAAGGCATTTCAATGTCACTTAGACATCTAACACAAAGTATGAGGTGCTATAACAGATGATATACTATTTTAATGGCATCTTCAACTTTCCTTCAAAGGATCAGTTATTTAACATGAAGAGGACTTCGAACTCAAAATGTCACCTTACCAAGAGTTGTCTGAGAGTTGGGATTCACATACTGATCCTTACTCCATTCCACCATACACTTCAAAATTGACACTAAACATTCTAAGCCTTTCTTCCTCAAGCTCAATTCCTAGAATTCACAAATGGAGTGAAAATTAGATCTTTCCAGAAAAACACATCTCTTCTTTGACAAAGTTTAAATTTGAAAATGTTCTTACCTGAACATTACTCATACCAAGTTCTTGACTGCCCCTTCCTTGGGCAATTTTTGATAGATCATTTACTAGTCTTTCAAATATATTTGCTGCATTTAAGTCACAGTCATAGTTTACATAAATATCCACTACACTCTGAGCATCTGTAACAATACATTAATTTTACTAATATGTCTCAAAAACATATACATATTTGGCTTTTAAATATCTCAATGTAAAACAGAGAATAAAAAAGGATAATTTCACATACCTGCACAAATCCTTGTAAGGGTCTGAATAACCATCCATTTGTGATCAAATGAGCTGGTTGAAGTTTCCAAAATGTATAGAAAAATTTCTTTAAAGAACACCTGTAATTATGAGGAAATTTCTGTTTACAATACTACCTATAATTCAGGCATCAGAGTCCTCTAGAGTTTAACTGTTTTAAGTTCTATCTCTTACTCTCAGTATTAAAATAACTTAGAAATAAAATATCCTGTCATCAATTTTATCTTTCAGATATTCTAATATTGGGCAGGCTTAACTGTTCCTGGATGTAAATGTAGCTTACAGTTTCAAAAGGATCTAATACACACTAAGATAGCCACATTCCCAGTCTCATGTGTGTTACTGTTTGGCCTGGCCTGAACTATAATAAATAGAAGTGTTAGATATTTCTTTCTAAGTGTTCTATAAAAATACAGTAAATGTTGTGAATAAAGGAAGTCTGGAACTCTCTGATTTACAGGATAATACATAATACAGATTTGGAGAGCTGAAGGGAGGTAAGAATGATGTAGGAAACTATAGTAAGCCCAAAATATTTTTGGATTTATTAAAATGCTTTGACTAAGGATGATTAAAAAATAATTTCAAATAATTAGAAGAAATTTTGAAAACAAAATTTTGGAATTCTCATATGTGTATTGTGTATCTCAGAGGATTATAGAAGTGTTCAATCAATCCTTCATCAAAGGTGTTTTCTTGTCCTCAACTTTATGAAAATCAGCCTCCTAAGAAGCAAATGGTACCACAAAAGAAGATAAAAGTTAATCTGCTTCAGTGTTAACATTTTAATGTTGCTGCCCATGGCATGTCCTTGGCAGAAGTTATATAGTCTGATTGAAAAAACAAAAACAAAAATGAATCAAGCACTTGTAGCACAGCACTGAGTTCTATGCATCTTGAATTTTTTCAAAATTTTCCTTCAATAGCAGTATCCTTAGAACCTCAAACCAGTGAATACCAAAAGTCTACAGTATAGCTACTATATGGTTTATCATATTACACTCAAAGTCTAGCACTACATGCTGGATGCTGGTGGCTCATACCTATAATCCTTGCTACTCAAGGAAGTGGATAACTGAGACTCTCAGTTCAAAACTAGCCTAGGCAAAAAAGACTGTAAAACTCATTACTTCCAACCAATTACCAAAAAGCCTGACTAGAAGGGTGGCTCCGGTGGTAGTGCCCCAGCCAAATAAGCAAGACAAGCAAGAATGAGGCTTTAGGTTCAAACTCTGGTTTGAATTGGCTTAAAAAAAAAATTAACAACAAAAAAAAGTTTCACTGTTAAATTTGAGGTTTCAAAAAATAAACTAAAAAATTATATACTATAAAATATAAAGTACTAATTTCAAATACTGATTTATTTGAAGATGAAAAACAGATCTTAGGAACTGATATGCCTGTACATCTTCCAAACGGCTGGAAGATTCTTCAGTTTAGCTTTATAAA
Organism: Megascapheus bottae; assembly: GCF_031878675.1. Classification (NCBI taxonomy): domain Eukaryota; kingdom Metazoa; phylum Chordata; class Mammalia; order Rodentia; family Geomyidae; genus Megascapheus; species Megascapheus bottae. The sequence continues at coordinate 16,995,919 of NC_143517.1, forward strand.
TCTCCAATATATTTTAAAACCACAAAAATGTTACTGTATTTTGAAAATTCTTGGGAGAAACTTTAGGAATAATAAATGTATGCATATGTGTATACATATACATGAAAGCACAAACATCAATTCTGGAAACTTTCTAGCATGTTATTCATCTGTAATGAAACAAATGAGATAACCAGTAAAATCAAACTGTAATGTCTAAAAATGGAACAGACCTCAATTTGCATCTTCAGATGTGTCTTGAAGTTTGACAACAAAGTAAGAAATATGGAAAGAGAAAGCTCAAAAACTTCTGGAACAGATGAGACTCCATTTTTTGAAAGTGCAACACAAAGATACTGCTTAATAGCATTAATAAACATTTCATTTGTTCTAAAAACAGGTCCTGCATTCTGCAGAATGGACAAAAGTAATTGCAATGAAAGAATCTTGGAGCGTAATTCATGAGACCTGAAATATTGAAGAAAAAAAAAAAGAGAGAATATATGGACAAGTTTACCATTACCATTATGATAATAACAAACTAATCAAGGTATTTCCTGATACCATATTATTTTGCAAATGTCTAGAATACAGAGGAAGAGATTACAACATGAAGACGGGAAAGCTTGGCTACTAACCATGGATACACTTAGCTTGTACCACATAACTGTAGACTTTCTAAATAAGAAAAAAATATCTCTCACAAATAGTTAATATTAAACTTTTGTTTCTCTAGAATAACTTGTATATTTATAACTTCTTTAGTGTTTTTCACATATATACTTCTCCTTAGAAATCGCTGTAATCTTTCTCAGATTAAGCATCATCTTTAGCATATAAGAATTCCAATATATTTTTACTAGTTACACAACTCAAAAATCCTCAATATCAATAAAAGGTTTTGGTTGCATTAACAAGCATTATAGCATTATTTCATGCTTACCTTTTAATAATCACTTAAGGGTGTTTTCAGTTTTGAAATAATCATATAGGCTTTTAGGAACTATTCTATATTGAAAATCTACCCTAAGTGGCTGTTTTTTCCAATGTATTTTTTATTGTTATTGTAAAGGTGGTACACAAAGGGAGTTATAGTTACGGAAGTCAGGTATTAAATACATTTCCTTTGAAAAGTCTCATCCCTTCTCTTGCTCTCTCCCAGTTTTTCCCTCCTATTCCCAGTCACAAGTTCATAGTTCATTATCAACATAGCGTCAACTGAGTATCACTGATACTTACTTTGGATCTGGTGGTCCATCTGACAGTGGTTTCATTGACAGTTTACACAATGACCTGAATACTAGAAAGGCATCCTTTTGTAAAATGTGGGAAAACTTAGCACCAGGTGAAGGTCCTGAAGAATTTCCAGATTCCTAAATAAAAATATCAAGAAAATAAAGACAATTGCCAAAATAAGATATTTCAGCCTTCCAGACTATTATTCAATTCAATTACTTGCACGTAGGCAGCAATCCCATCTAAGCCAGATACGGAATTGTTTTAACACATTGCTTTTCTTTGGATTTTGTTTGTTTTTTGTTTGTTTGTTTTTTTTGCCAGTCCTGGGCTTGAGCTCAGGGCCTGAGCACTGTCTTTGGACTTTCTCAAGGCTAGAGCTTTACCACTTGAGCCTCAGCACCACTTCCGGCTTTTTTCTATGTATGTGGTACCAAGGAATCGAACCCGGGTCTTCATGCATGCTAGGCAAGCACTTTAACCACTAGGCCAAACTCCCGGCCCTGTTTTTTGTTTTTTTTTGGTAGTCCTGGGCTTGAGCTCAGGGCCTGAGCACTGTCCTTGGACTTTCTTAAAGCTAGAACTCTACCACTTGAGCCTCAGTTCCACTTCTGGCTTTTTTCTATGTATGTGGTACCGAGGAATCGAACCTCGGTCTTCATGCATGCTAGGCAAGCACTAGGCCAAACTCCTGGCCCCGACACCTTGATTTTCACATACTCAACAATAAATCAGTAAAAACATTCTTTTAAAATACTTTCACATCATTCTTAAATATAACTAACTCATATTATCATTGACAACTAGGCATGTTGTGCCCTGAGAAAAATACATACTCAAAGGCTTTAAATCATGCTTTTTAATATCTGTTGCTTTGTGTTTTTTACTTTTGTTTTATTCTGTTTTTTTAAATTTCAGTCTGAGTAGACATAAGGTAGTTGTAAAGATAGTTAGGATGTTATCAAAGTCAAAAGTTAAACTGTTAAGAAGGTCAAGACAAAAAATCCCCTGAATATAAAGACATGATTTATAATAGAGGAAGTTTCAGAAAAGTTTGTTACTACTATGGTACTGACTTCTTTGTCTCTATGAGCAAAGGCAAAGATGAGGGTTCCCTAGAAAGCTAAAATATTTCTTACCCAATCATACTGCAACTGTTCGTGAATATGTAAAAAGAATGCTTTTTGAAAACATTAATTTCAGTGGGAGGGAGATATGAACACTGATAACACACTGCTTAGAATTAGAAATATACCTATCAGCATATGAAGGAAATAAACTGTCCTAATTGATAACAATGAAGAAAAAAAAAATATGACCCGGGCTTTTTATTTCCTCAAACTAAAGTCAGCCAGTATATCTTTAAATGGGAAGATTTACCCCACATATCTGGTAGACTACAAATTTGTTTTCCTTTCCCTCACCCATTATACCTGAGTATCATTGGAAGAGACAGACAATCTGTCATCAGGTAAGGATGGTGTATATGCAACAGAAATTGGTGTTCCTGGTATTCCATTTGCTTGAATATTCTCACTGTCACTACCATCCTCTATAGTTCCAATGTTGCCATCTGCACTTGCATTTATAGCAGTCCCTTCTCCCATATCTAAAATGATAAGAATAAAAAACATGCACATATCTGACTTAACCAAAGCGTCTTTAAAAAGAAGAGTATGTAAAACCAAACAGTGGCAGAAAAGCAAAGAGAAGCAAAATATATATTGGCACTATTTGAAGGTTAGCATATTTACTATTTAAGGAAATTTGCATTTGGAATGCTTCCAAATACAATCCTTACATTGTTCTGGTAATAAACACACTCAGCAAATTAAAGTCTACTACAGATGTGTCAAAGCAGGAGCTTAGATGTTTCCCTGTTTATACTAACATTTAATGGACTGGATTCCGATTAACACTAATGCTTTAATATGTTAAGAGAAATTCATTACAAAAAACATTTCACAGTTTTGTAAATGTTGGGAAAAAGGTTTCTTATTATAAGGGAAGAGTTTTTTAAAACTGCGATTATTATTGCCTTTAAGTTGCTTTTATGTACTGTTTTCCTAGCAGAGATTTACAATAGAGCAAAACCTAGATACATAAGGCCATATAGTATGATACTAAATGAAAGGACCTCCAGGATATAGAAACAAAAGCCATATAATGAGTGATTGCTGTCCTTAATGTACTATGTTATCTCTCATCTCTTTTGATGTCCCTTGGTTATCTCATATTGTCACATTATTTTAACTTGGTATCTGATATATTGTATATATGCTTATTTGGTTATCTGAAGTAGGACAGGGAAGGGGGAAAACAAGATGAGGGGCGGGGTGGGAGAGGGAAATGGGGACCAAGACATGAGAAAGGATATCAATGTTTGTGAAGTAATGCACCTTCCATCTGGTGAATATGTGACCCTTCTATTAATTATATATATGTATATATATACATATATATGAAGTACATCATATGCAATACTCCCTGATTTTTTTTCTATCATGAGTCCCTTTCTTTTTAAAATATCTTGTCTTTGGAACATCACAAAAAGTTTTCATTGTATCACTGAGTAATCATTCTTGCAATTAATATAAACAGAAACAAATAATTGTAGAACACAGACAATAGAAAAAACAACAAGTTCTAAAACTACTCTGCATATATTGTAAATTCATTTAATAAAGGTAAGGAACAACATATAGTATATGACCACGGCTACAATTCAGTAGCTATGTACCAAGAAATTGCTCCTTTCATGATATCAACTGAAAGCTGGTTTGAAGGAAACATATGAAACTATAAAAACATTCTGGAGTATGAAAGGTTTGTGCTTCCATATCTTGTCCATTTAACTTGAGTTATTTCATCTTTTCTTTAGTTTCTTTATAAGAAATAGAAAACATAAAATTTACAAGGAACCACTAGAGCATAAAGGATGAATAAATAGTGGCTATGATTAATTTTGTTATTAGTTGATAACACAGCTTCAACTTTTAAGTAACTCAAGTAACAGGAAAGAAGTAGAAGCTCTATCTTCTCTATGTCAAAACTGCTGTTTGTTCCTTCAACTAGAACATCTTCAATAGATTAAGCTGGATAATTCCAAAGTATATTTTGCAATTAACAAGAATTACATGAAAATGATCACCAATATAGGCTGAGTGCTGGCGGCTCACATCTCTAGTCCTGGCTAATCTTAGTTCGGGAAACAGATCTGATGATCACAGTTGAATTCAGCCCAGATAAAAGTCTCTTGAGGGACCAGGAGCTTGGCCTAATGGTAGAATGCTTGCCTAGCATGCATGAAGACCCAGGTTTGATTCCTCAGTACCACATGCATAGAAAAAAGCCAGAAGTGGTGTTGAGGCTCAAGTGATAGAGCTCTAGTCTTGAGAAAACCCAAGGACAATGCTCAGGCCTTGAGTTCAAGGCCAGGACTGGCCAAAAAAAAAAAGTCTTATGAGTCTCTTGCCTCCAATTAATCAGCAAAAGGCCAGATGTACAGCTGCAGCTTTACGAAGACAGTTCTGGGAGCCCTATTGGCAGAGACTGTCTAAGAAAGTATTTCCCATGCTCAGCCTCCAGGTACTCAGAAGGCAATGCAGCCACAGTCTAAAGGTACCTGGCTAATGCTCAAGCTGGCATAGGTGCTTGGTAATGTCCATTTGATGCTGGTTTTCAGTTATGGAGACTTCCTTCCACCCAGAAGGTTTTCAGAAGAAAGCCTGGGAGGCCAGGCAATGAGCAGAGTTTGCTTCCCTGCAGGCAAATCATTAAGTTGTACGACTGAAACAAAAGATGCAATGGAAATTCCAAGAAGTAAGATATTAAGAATGTGGAAAGCCACAGGCAGCCAGAAACTGAGAGATCATGTGAGCTACAACTGGCAAGAACATAGATGTAGAGTTGCCCAATCTTTCGGGATCTCATGTTTTTCCACAAAATGCCCCAGAGGGTAAATATGGAGCTACAGAATTTAATGTTTTTCTTCTGAGGCTCCATCTTTCTTGGTCCTATCCTTCCTCTCTATGTCATCATTCCTGTCTTTTGGAATTTTTCAATGATATTAGAGCAATTCCTTTTGTTTTGGAGATACTGGGGTTGAGCTTAGTATTTTATCTCACACTCACTAGGTAGATATTTTACCACCTCAGGAACCCCCACATTCTAAGTAGTTTTTCAAATAAGTTCTTGTTTTTTTTGTTCATTTGTTTTAGGTCTGGAGTGTGTTTTGATTATGATCCTTCTCATGTAATTGGAATGACAGCTTGTCCCAACTTGGATTTTTTGTTGTTGTTGCTGTTTTGGTGGGGGTTTTTTGTTTTTGTTTTGGAGATAGGTGTCTCACTAACATTCTGAATGAGCTGGCCTTAAACTACTATTTTCTTTTTTTTTTTTTGGCCAGTCCTGGGCCTTGAGCTCAGGGCATGAGCACTCTTCTTGGGCTTTCTCAAGACTAGAGCTCTACTACTTGAGCCACAGCACCACTTCCAGCTTTTTTTTCTATGTATGTGGTTCCAAGGAATCAAATCTGGGTCTTCATGCATGCTAGGCAAGCACTCTACCACTAGGCCAAACTCCTGGTCTTAAACTATTTTTTTGATTTCCACTTCCCAAGTAACTAGGATTATATAGATATAAACCACCACACCCAGCATAATTTTGGAACTGTAAAGATTTTAGGCATCTAATAGATGGACTATATGCATGTTGCATTGTGAGACAGGCATGGTAAGTCTTTGGGAATCAGAAATTATCTTCAAAGGCTTAAGTGTTGAAGGCCTGGTACCTACCTAATATTGCTATTTGGAAAGGGGTTAAAATCTTTAGATGGTAGAGCCTGGTTGAAGGAAGCAGGTTACTAAGGGCATGCTGCTGAAAAATACCTTATCTTTAGCACCTCCTCTCTCTGCTTCCTACCCATCATAAGGTGAGCAACTCTGTTCTGTCACTTGGTCTCCATCGTTATGTTCTGTCTTACTATAACTCTGTTTCAATGGAGGCAAGTGACTATGGGCTGAAACTTCTTTGAGTCAAAATAAATCTTTTCTCCCTTTACGTTGATTTTTCAGGCACTTGTCAGTGAGAAAAGGCTGACTAATACAACCCCCAACTATAGTACTTGCCTTGACATCTCTTAGTTGTTTCCATTATGTTTTTCAGTTCCTTAAGCCTTTCATACTAAAAGTTAATTCAGTGTGCTAAACATATTACTTTTCCCAGCAAATTCTTTTCCCCAAGTAACTTTTCCAATATCACTTAACTCTACCACAGTATCATCAATAAGTAAATAATCCATTTAGAGTAGAAAATGGGGATGTCATCTACAAAGAAATGAGGCAAACATAGCAGGACTGGTACTGCTTATACTTCAAAAGGCTTTTCTTCATTTTTTATTTTTTTCTGGTGCCAGTCCTACGGCTTAAACCCAGGAACTTAGCACTATCCTTGAGCTTTTTTGCTCAAGACTAGCCACAATGCCACTTCCAGCTTTTAGGTAAAAGTCTCATGGACTTTCCTGCAGGGGTTGGAATGCGATGTCAAATCACAAACTTCAGGGCCAGAAGTTTGGCCTAGTGGTAGAGTGCTTGCCTAGCATACACAAAGACCTGGGTTCAATTCCTTGGTACCACATATAAATAGAAAAAAAAAAAAAGCCAGAAGTGATGTTGTGGCTCAAGTAGTAGAGTGCTAAGCGCTAGCCTTGAGAAGGCCCAAGTACAGTGCTCAGGCCCTGACCTCAAGCCACAGGACTGGCAAATAAATAAATAGATAGATAGATAAATAAATAAATTTTTTTAAAAAATCACAAACTTCAGTTTAAATAACTAGGATTATGTGCATGAGCACCGGCACCTGGATGAAATGTCTACTTTCATGGCATCTGGCTGATACCTATGACCCTATATTTTGGAGGCTTCCCACCAGAACCAATTAAAGGATGTGTTTCAGGTACTGAGCTTAAAAAACAAACAAACAAGAACAACAAAACTGCTGAGCAGGTTTGATATTCTTTTTCTCCATGAGAGTCTGAAATTTTAATATATGCTAAGCAGAGGGTGCCTATGTGACAATTCCCCTCAAAAGTATTGGTCTTGAAGACTTCAATACATTTCTTGAGTTTGAAATTACTTTCTTAATTTCACAATGCAATGCAGGAGGAATTAGCATTCTTCATGAATTCAATAAAAGAGGATTCCCAAAAGTATATACTAGGTTCCTCCAGGATCTGCTCCACATAGCTTTCCCCACTGATGATTTTGCTCTGAGCCCTTCTGCTATGATAACAGGAGTATAAATGCATATGTACTTCAGGTTCGATTCCTTGATACCACATACATAGATAAAAGAAGACGAAGTGCTGCTGTGGCTCAAGTGGTTGAGCCCTAGCCTTGAGAAAGCCCAAGGACAGTGCTTAGGCCCTGAGCCCAAGCCCAGGACTGGCAAAAGTAAAAAAAAAAAAAAAAAATATGAATGATGAGAAGGCTTCTGGAGTTATATTAAGGAAAGAAATGTTTTAAATGGGAATTAGTGTTCCTGAAATAGCAAGATTCTTATTCAAGATCCACATTATACATTCAATCCTACTTCTAAATGTATATGTAGGAAGGTGCTATGCTTACTCCTATGCAGGGATCATGAACTGAAGATACTTCTGTGTGTTGGTTTCAAATAATCTTATATATAATAAAACTTTATGAAAACCAACAGTGAGGCCACGCATGGTAGTTCATAATTATAGTCCTAGCTACTTGAGGAGGTGGAGATGGGTAGGATCAAGGTTCATGGTCTCACAGAGTGCTCAAGACCCAATCTCAACAGAAAAAGATGAGTGTTAGGACACCCACCTGTTACTCCAGCTGTAAAGGAATTATTATATAGGAAGATCGAGGTCTTGGTTGGCTTGTGCATGAAATGCTAGACTTTATTTTAAAATAACCTAAAAGAAAGCCAGGACCTATGGCTCATGCCTCTAATCCTAGCTAGTTAGGGGGCTAAAATCTAAGGACTGTGGCTCAAGCCAGCTCAGGCAAGAAAGTATTCTGTGAGGCTCTTATGTACAATTAATCACCAAAAAACTGGAAGTGAAACTATGGATCAAGTAGTAGAGAACTAGCCATGAGTAAAAAAAGCTAAGGGACAGAGTCAAGGCCCTGAGTTCAAGTCCCAAAAGTGCCCCGTCCTAAAAGGTAACAGAAAGAAAGAGATGAGTACATGGTACAAGTGATATGAGTTCTTGTCTAGCCCTGTGCTTAAATCCCAGCACTGGCAGAAAAATACACACACACACACACACACACACACACACACACACACACACACACTTCCTAACAAACTTTACAACGTATGTATAATACAATCCATTAGTCAAGGACTGACCTTACATCAACTACAAGTTGGTACCTAAGTTATAAATCATGCTTTTCTCCAATACTCTAACAGATATAAAATACTCAGAACCAAAATACTTTATGCATTTTTATACAAATAGAAAACATTTTCCTAACATTTAAAATGTTATCCCTTAATGAGTCCCTCAAAAAAAGGGACAATAGAATCAACCTTTTTAAAGTGGGATAGGGGAGAGCAAGTTTTTATAAAAATTGTAACTGATGCTGGAGAAAGACAGGGGATAGTAATTTCTCCTCCCTTATCTGTGCTTTGCTTTCTTTGTTTTAGTTAGCAACTAATAACTGCAGTCTGAAAATGTAAAATCCGTAAATAAAACATTCCTAAATTCTTACTGGGTCTTAGCTGTGTAACTTGATGAAAATTTGCCATCCCATTCTACCCTATGTGGGTTGATCTCACATTAGTTACTCTGTAATTGTTTCACTTACTAGAGATGCAAATTCCCAACCTATTAAATAGTTGCTATTCAGCCAACTCTTACACTTTACAGACTCAAAGCACAATAGTAGTGAGACTGGCAATTGGTATGTTCTTAACAGAAACATAAATTGTTTCCTCTTAAATACAGATGATAAAAGGCATTGCACTTAATGGAGATAGGGGGGAAAATGCCGAGAATACTAAGATTGATGATGAGCATGAATTTGGAAAAAGAAAAAAATAAATTCAGGCTAGTTTTGTTATTGTCTGTCAGAATGTCAATGTTATGATCATAATATATGGTGAGTACATTAGTTAAGGTGGAAAGAGCTTCAAGTTTGTATATATGTATAGTAAAACACAATATATATAGGGTTGGATATGACCTGGTGGGACATTCTATTGTTTTAGCGGACACACATACAATATATAATCTGATAACAAGCTGTACATTTTTTCCCTTTTGGTTGCATGTATGATATTTTCCATGGTCAGACGGAATCCCATAAAGCAGAATAAACTAATTTCAAGTAAAGTATATAATACCTCCAACAACGATGTTTACCATTTCTTCTACAATGCTCTGTACAATATCTTGTGGCTTTTCTTCATATTCATGGTTTTCTCCATCATATAATACATCATTTTTACATAATGCTTTAAAAGAGAAAAAGTACGAGAACATCTTTATTTTTTGAAAACTTTTACTAAAAAAGTAAAATATTAAAAAAAATGTAACTCTAAGAAATTATATAAGAAACCTTCACAACTAGAACCAGAGGTGTGACTCAAGTGGTAGAGAACCCAGTCATGGGCAAAAAGGCTGAGGGAGGGCATGAGGCCCTGAGTTCAAACTCCAGTACAAAAATGCACTAATCAAAACAAATGTTTTTCGGGTATTTTTCAATATTTTTAACATATTTAAGTTCTCAAGTCAATTTAACAATGATCCATTTGATAAGCTATTTAATGATTATTCAACTTAGTTGGATTTTCTATATTATTCTATACTGTTTAAAAATCAAACTTTTAAAAAAAATTAATACTTAAATAGAACACTTCCATACTATATCTTAGAAAAAATAACTTAATGAAGTTGAAGCACATTTTAATTACTAAAGGATCAACATTGCACTTTCCTAGCTGAGGTTATTAAAGAGGCAATAAAAAGGCCATTTAGATTTCCACTACTTGGGGCCAGGAGTTTGGCCTAGTGGTAGAGTGCTTGCCTAGAATGCTCGAAGACCCCAGTTTGATTCCTTGGTACCACATACATAGTAAAAAGCCAGAAGTGGTGTTGTGTCTCAAGTGGTAGAGCTCTAGCTTTGAGAAAGTCCAAGGACAGTGCTCAGGCCCTGAGCTCAAGCCCAGGACTGCCAATAATAATAATAATAATAATAATAATAATAATAATAATAAAAATTAAATTAGATCTCCACTACGGCTTTTCTTACTATTTCTTCCTCAGAATCTGTATTTTTGATGTAAAACGCCAGGTGTTATAACTCACAACTGAAATCCTATCTATTTAGAAAGTTGAGATCAAGAGAACTGTGGTTCCAGACTCGCCAGGCACACTGACAGACATGTGCCAGTCATTCCAGCTGCTCATTTACAGGAGCACAGCAGTGTAGACTGGGTTGGGCAAAATAAATAAATAAATAAATACAATGAAACCTTATTAGATAAATATCAAAAACAAAAAGAGCTGGAGGTACCACTCAAAATGGTAGAGTTCAAGCTCCAATACTAATAAAAAATTTTCTAAGAAGCAAATAAATATCTTTCAATGTTATGAATAACAAAATAGGTAATCACACATTACAACTTCTGAATAGCCTATGGAAACTGACAGAACTTAACATAATATATCTACAGATAAAAACCAGGATTTCCACTGAGTGGTTCAAAGTCGAAATTAGAATGTTTTCATATCTGGGATCTTGTTCTGGGAGCCACTGTCCTACCAAATGCCCAGACTGTACATTAGCCAGTAGCAATTCTTCCACTGTTCTCTCTTGCTATTTTTGTAAAGGATCACCAATTATTTCATTTATTTTTATTATTACCTTTAAGTAATTTCACAAAGGAGCTGCCAATTAACAAAGTAGAATGCATCCTGATTCATGGCAACCCTTTCTACACTGTTACCCATCTCTCCCAGTAGGATACCCAGTTCATTCTTGCCAGCATTTCCCATGTCTCGCCTTCCTCACTTTATTTATCTGACTCTTTCCTCTTGGCTCTACCTTTTCTCTTACAAGTAATCATTTCTTGGTATTTCTTTTGTTGGGCTTTGACTTTGCCTTCCTAAGGAATTATACTATTTGAGTTCTCCCTTGAGCCTCTTATATTTCAGTTAATATATTTATAACCATTGCACACCATCCATACTCATGAGTTCAAATCTAGCTCCCACATATAAGGGGAAAAACATGCATCTTGCCTCTTTGGGCCTGACATAATTCACTTAACACAACTTTTCCAAATCTTTCCATTTCTTTACAAATTATACAAAATCATCCTTTCTAACGAATGAGTAAAATTCCACTGTGTACGTCACATTTTCTTGATCCATTCAGGCATCTGGGCAGATTCTAGACCTTGGTCATGGCGAACATTGCTACAATGGATGTGGTTGTGTAGGTGGCTTGAAAACTTTTACTGAAAATGTATTCTTTTTAAAAATGAAGAAAAAAATGTAACTGGTTTGTATAACCTGGTTTGTGATCTTTTGGATAAATGTCTAGGAGTGAAATTGCTATGTTTAATTACTTGAGGAACCTCTATAATACTTTCCAGATACATTCCTATCAAGCATATTCAGAGTTTCCTTTGGCCACATCCTCATCAGCATTTATTAAGGTTTGTTTACATGGTAATGGCCATTTAAACTGGGATGAGATAGAATCTAGTGTTGGTTTGATCTGCATTTCCTTTATGGCCAGAGCATGTCTTCATGTGTCTGTTAGCCATTTTTACTTTTATTCTGAGAAGTCTCTCTTTAGGTCATTAGCCCATATATTAATAAGGTTGTTGGGTCTCTCAGAGGATAATTCTTAAAAGTTTTATGTACATTTACAATAGCAGGCCCTTGTCTGACATATAGCTGGGAAAATCTTCTCCCCTTTCTGTAGCTTTTTATTGGCTAGGTCCTTAGCTTTACAGAAACATATAAATCTGATACAATCCCATCAAATCTTTCATTTGTCGTGCTTTTGGATCCAAGGAGCCCTAACGTTTCCTCTACTCCTTCCTGTAATAGTTTCATGGTTTCAGATCTTGAACCAAGCCCCAGTTCCTGTTTTCTAGAGGTTAATTAGAGATAAGAATTTCATGTCCTTTTGTGCCCGGGCTGGCTTTGAACCTTGATCCTCAGATCTCAGCCTCCTGAGTAACTAGGATTACAGGTGAGAGCCACCATGCCCGGCTTGAACACAGTATTTTCTAAAGTCGAAATGATTTCCTACAACTTCCTAAAAATGTCTTAGGAGATCCCTTGTTTGCTATAAAACTAAGGAGAAAACTCAAGTTCTTAAAGTGCTTAGACATTTATGATTCTTTAGAAAATCTTATCTTCTCCAAAGGAAGTCTACAGACTAAATTACTACTGAGATGCTACTATGTACACCATAGTGTTAACAGAACATCAGTAGGTGAAATTAACTTTAACTTAAAAGGTCACAATTACATTTGATTATCCACTAGATCATACTGTTTTTCCACATTTCTTCATTTCCACCCACTTCCCTTAGCACATATACACCCGAATTCCCTTGTCAAGATTACTTTCAGCTGCAGTTGCCTGATCAGCTTCAGTCTGCTCATTCTCTGCACTGGAAATATCAGATCCATTTTCAGGCTCTGTGTCATCCTGAAGACTTTTATCCACATCATTTGTATGGGGGTCAATGTCCCCTTCATGTTCTTGGGATATATGATCAATAGTTTGAGGTGGCAAAAATCTAAGTTGAGGTGATTCAGGCTCATGATGGCTTACTGGAGACTGTAACAGATGATGATGTTGTCGATGTCTTTCTTTCTCCATTTGTTTGGCCTCTTGTAACTGAAAAGAAATAATTTCTACTATTACTACAATTACTAGTTCAAAAGCTAGAAGGATAAGGTTTCATCCAATTAGAACTCTAATATAGGAGATAGCATCTTGCATCTAGGCTTCATATAAACAAACAAAAAACAATTCATAAAGACTTCCAGTATCTTTCACTTTATTTTACTTCTATGCAAAGTCAAAGAAGGCAAGAAACTTCACAAACCAAACAAAATAAAACACAATACAGTAAGAAGTGTAGGTGGAAAAGATTTTACTATAATTCCTTTCTATATCTGATAACTGCAGTGCTTTACATAAGCTTTTTAAAAATACTTACTGCTTGATTTTCCATACGTGCAAAGATAACATTTAGCATTTGAGTAAGAGTAGCTTTGGCCGTTGTCTGATTGATGAGATTTTTGCTTGCAAGATAGATATTGTAACATGTTCTCACAGCTTGCAGTACAGTTCCTTCATGAATTTCTATGTGTTGTGATGTTACTGCAGTAAGTAAAGCCTTTTAAAAAAGTTTCACAATAAAAATATGAGTATTTTCAACATTACTGATATAAAGCTTTCAAAAACAATTACCACATTCACACAGTACATACAATTTCTGCCTGCCCTGAATATATCAAATCTGCCATCAATTCTTAAAATAGTTAATAATTTCCTCATTCTGGAAGTAATTACTACATAATCTTCTTAACTCCAGACTACCATTTAACTAATGTCAAACCAAGTCTCACTATAAACATTACTTATTAAAATGCATAGCATTTACATTGTCTTAGCTGAATATAAAACATATGCTTCATGTGTTTTATCTGTTCTATAAGATTATCAGCTTTGGAAAATACTACGTCTTTATATCACCTTCAAATTTTTCTTGCTGTTTTAAATGACTAACCACAATAAATAGACTATTATTATCATTATTATAAAATACATTTATAAACTTTTAGGACAAAGCATTTAAAATAGTCCTAAATGAATTATCCAATAAAATATACAACTTTATGTGAATTTTTACACATTAGGTACTTGGAATTTCTCTAGTGCACACATTCCTGTTGTCCTCTTTATGGTGCACAATTCTACTAGAGTTAGAATTAATGAACATATATGTAATCAGTAAATTTTTATTAAACCCTGAATGCTATGAAATTACAAACAGGACAAAATAATTGGACAGTTTCTAGAACATGCCTTGTGAAACAAATACATCAATGGAATGAAAAGGCTCAGAAGGGACTATATTCACACATAAGGAAGCATTTTTACATGTAAATAATTTTAGAGTATTAAAAATTATATTGATATATACACACAGTACTGTAATAATAACACTGAATACCATCCCTGCAGGAATTCAACCATCCAGGCTCATTATAGCACAAACCTGGAATGGTATTCAGTAGATGGTACAATGAAATAATGAAAGCTGTTGGACAATATATAGCATTTATGTTAATCTATGGGTTGAGAAGACAGGCTAAGAGGGGCCAAACAGTACTGAAAGAACATTAGTAGCCTTTAAGGATCTCATGCTAAACTTGAAGAGTGGAATACATAAGAAAACCACACCAGAAACTGAAAACCTATGGGAAAATTCTAGGGACCCAATGCTTAATTAGGACATTCAAAAGAAGACAGGAATACAGTTTCATTCTAATGAACACTTGGCATTCATTCATCCTGATATGGTGTCAAAAAGCACCAAACTACCCTGTTATAACTAGAATGTACATAATCATCTTTCCTAATATTTTTAAGTTAGAATGCTTTTTCTGATTCCAAAAAGTACTGTTTGTGTATGTGTGCATACACACACACACATGTATATATATATACACATATTGCATAAATTCACACGGTATAATGAATTACCTTTATTATCTGTAACTGAACTCCTTCATCCGTCTGAGGTCCTTGAAAGCAGCCACATATTGTTTCAATAATTCGATCTATTAATTTTTTGCCTGGGGTTGTACTGTCTGGAGCATTGCCGGTCAAGTGCCCATAAGCAATAAGTTTCTGAAATAGAAAAAATAAAGATCTCAATTAAAATAACTGTACTACTTGTATACTATGGCCAAATGCCATATAAAGATTGCCTGAAAAGTTTATTATCGACACAAGAAATTACTTATATTTGAATAACTACAAAAAGAAAATGACTACAAGTCAACCCTGATCAGGCAGACAGTGCTTTGAGAAAGCCAAGTCTTAAGAACTTCTCCCTGATGCATTAAAACTGCTAACTGCTTTCGATTAAACAAGGCTTAATTGATATTGTTGATACCGGTGAAAACTATCTTAATCCTTTGCTTATTTTTTTTTTTTTTGCCAGTCCTGGGACTTGAACTCAGGGCCTGGAATTTCCTCAAGGTAGTGTTCTACCACTTAAGCCACAGCACCACTTCCAGCTTTTTCTGTGTATGTGGTACAGAGGAATTGAATCCAGGGCTTGGATGTTAGGCAAGCCCTCTACCACAAGACCATGCTTCCAGCTCTTTCAATACTTCTAAATGACACCAAACCACATCAGTTGATTTGAAGAAACCTGTTTTCCTAAACTGGCTTCCAAAAATCATAAATTTGTTCATTCATTACTACCATTATGGCCTGGAAGACACTGGATGTTAAGATTCTAATTTTCCAGGAAAAATAAGTTCAGAAACCAGATGTACTTATCTCTATCTATCTTAAGGACAAACCATATGATCTCTTCATAACCACCGAGTTGATAGTTGAATATGTGAATCTATATAATCCCCAATAACAACACCTGAGCATGTAAGTTTGCCTTACAAAATATCTGAGGAGAGGAGAGGAGAGAGAAGGGGGAAAGAGGGTAGGGAGGGAATGAGGAAGTGTCTACATATATGAGTGTGAATCAGGATGAAAGAATTCAGTAAATTTTCTATCACAAATGAAATAGCATAGATAAAGTAGTGAAATAAAAATTTGCCAATATGAAACTGTTTCTTTCACAGCTTGGAACTTTTCATCTGTCAAGATCATCTGTATACTTGCAATGAAATTATGAAACATACAAAATTATCAACACAGGAAGATAGGCCAAGAGCAGCTGACAAGAAGCATTATGTGCCTGTCCTGCCATGTACCAAATAACAGTCCCCACTCCTGCTTTATATAAAATAGCAAGCATTTAGCAGTTTTCCAAATGATGGTATGTGTAAAGCTAGCAAATTAAAACACTATTGTTCTAGCTAGATGTTGTGGTGGTGCACACCTGTTGTCCTAGCTACTGAAGATACCAAACCTAGGGAATTGCTTGAACTCAACAGTTCAAGATTAGCCTGACCAATGGAATAGAACTGAAGACCCAGATATCAACCCACAGACCTATGGCTACCTAATCATCGATAAGGGAGCCCCAAAAAATAACATGGAAGAAAGACAGCCTCTTTAACAAATGGTGCTGGCAGAATTGGGTTAAGCACCCTAAAGCTGGATCCTCATATGTCACCCTGAACCAGAATTAATTCCAAATGGATCAAAGACCTTGAGGTAAAAGCAGATAACCTCAAAACTTTACAGGAAGAAATAGGAAATACACTAGGAATCATTGGCACAGGTAGAAACTTTCTTAATAAAGGTCCAGAAACACAAAAAATTAAAGAAAATAGACCTACCTAAAAAAAATTCAATCTCGGGCTAAGAGTTTGCTGGTGATAGAGTGCTTGCCTAGCATGCACGAAGATAGGGGTTTGATTCCTTGGTGCCACATACACTTAAAAAAAAAAATCTGGAAGTGGTGCTGTGGCTCAAGTGGTAGCGTTCTAGCTTGAGAAAACCCAAGGACAGTGCTTAGGCCTTGAGCTCAAGTCCAGGACTGGCAAAAAATAATAAATAAGTAAGTAAATAAATAAATAATAAATAAAATGAATCTCTCAAAACCAAATCCTCAAAGAAACAACCATACCATTAAAAGGCAGGCTAAAGACTTAGAGACTTCTCTGAAGAGGAAATATAAATGGCTTATAGACATGAAGAAATGCTCAACATCTCTGGCAAATGCAAATCAAAACAACTTTGAGATTCTACTTCACTCCAGTTAGAATGGCCATGATCAAGAAATCTAATAAAAACATATGCTGGAGGGGATGTGGCCAGGAGGGATCACTACTACACTGTTGGTGGGAGAGTAAACTTGTTCAACCACTATGGAAAGCACTATGGCAGTTCCTCAAAAGACTAAACACAGAGCTTCCCTATGACCCAGCAGTCCCACTTCTTGGCATTTATCCAAATGTCCAAAACAAGGACACACTAAAGCTATTAGCACAACGATGTTCACTGCAGCAGTATTTACCATAGCAAAGATATGGAACCAACCCAGATGCCCCTCAGTGCATCAAGAAGATGTGATACTTATACACAATGGAATTCTATGCTGCCATCAGAAAGAACGACATCCCCCCATTTGTAAGGAGATGGAAAGACTTGGAAAAAATAATATTAAGTGAAGTAAGCCAGACCCAAAGGAGCATAGGATCCATGGTTTCCCTCATTTATAATAATTACTACACAATCAGGATTCTCCTAGCAATGGATCAAAATAGCTCAAAAGCTGTGTACATAAGGTCATACAAGATGAGTCGAAATGAAATGAACTCTAGGTTAATGAAACAAAGTTTATCTTTGTGATTTCTGTTCTTAATGTATTACGTGACATTATTTCTTTTTTCTCTTTTTTTTCCCACTGATAGTTAATCTCATGAGGTTACTGAATTTATATACTGATAAACTGTATATACATTTGTTTGTTTGAAATAGGGAAGGGAAGGGGGAAAACAAGATGAGTAGGAAAGGGGAACAAAAACAGGAGTAGTATCTAAGTTCAAGAAGCAATGTACCCACTACTTGACAAATGTAACTGTAATCCCTCTACATATCCAGATAATAAAATACAATAGAAAAAAATAAAAAAAGAAGAGATTAGCCTGAGCAATATACCAAGACTCCCATCTCAAAAAGAAAAATAATTAACAAGAACAACAAAAATAATCCTATACTAGCATCATAAATCTTACATTTCTTGAATAGAAAAAAGATCAACACTTTCATTATTGATAACAAAAGTAGACTTCAGTTTTTGCTAAGGTAATGGTTGTTATCACTAACCTAAAAGCATCTTTCTATAACTATTGTTTACCTTGAATATAAGAAACTATTTGATATCTTATCTCTAAAAAAAGAATAGTCACATTTTTGTTCAAATGTCAGAAATCATCAACTGTTAGTAATTTAGAAACACATTTTAAAAAGTTTTTAGATACTTTTTCATACACACCTGCAAACAATCTAAAGATGTACTAACTATTCGGGGACATCTGGACTGGCATGCCAACTCAAAAGGTAAAAAGTACTTGTCTGCTTCAATAAAATTTGTCTTTGATTTCACTGGTGGAAGGGTGCTTGATCCAACTTTTGCTTCTCCATGGGGAGGACTAAATGAAAAACAAGAGTCTAATTTTAGAAATTCATTTTTTTCATAATAAATTCATAGAAAAAATTAGCAATGTTCCAAAATGAGAGAAGAGTGTGATTACTGTTACATGTATTTTGTTGATGATAAACTCTTAGAAACAGAATTACAGCTCTAAATGAAACCTTGAGAAACCAGTCCTCTATCTTCTAACAGGACATGAAGAAATCAAGGCCTACAGAAAAATCAGTGACTTGCTACAAGGTCAGAAAGTAGTGGAGGATTCCTGTTTTACCAAAGACCTAAAGATTTATTATGTAAATGTCTCACTTGCACCCACCTGCAGTATCATACCCTAAAATGCAACAAGCTTCTGCACACCTTCCAGTTAAACTGTACCTCTCAATTACTTTCAATCTGTTCTAAAGAAGCTAACCCAATTTAAAAATACATCCTAGGTATTTTTCTAAATATAAATAAAAATCGTTAAGAAAAGATATTAATATATGCATCATGGTATTTCAGAAATACTTCTCTACACTTACATGACAGTTTTGTAACTCTATGCCTAACAATTCTATTTCTTACAATTCTATTTCTTAAAACTATAAATATCACTATAAATATCACATGTAAAGTTTGTCCTCTAAAAACAGATGCTTGTATTATTACTTTGACCAAGACAGCCAAGTTTGCAAATTATTTTTACTAAAGAAAAGAGGGAAATCCCACAAACCTCTGCTTTTCAGTTTCAGCTTTTATTTCATCTGGTAGAGGGAAGAAAAAGAGAAGCACACATTAGAAAATTTCACAACAGAAAGATCATTAAATAACTTGATTATATAGTCTTTGTAAATCCACTTGGAACTTCTGAAATATTCGAAAGACTGGGAATTCAAAGGAAAACTAAGTACTAGAAGTCTGTTTTAGTTAAATGTATTAATTTATACAAATACTGTATGGCTATTCAAAGAATGGACATTACCAACCAGACTTAGAATTGCAATAGAATTCCATTTTATCAGATCAATTGCCTTTCTGTCAACTAGGTCATACTAAAGTCACACAATACACAGCATATTTGGGAGAGGGTCCTTTAATGCACCCCACTTGGGCATCTGAGAGATTATCAGCCCAGAACAGTAACTTCTTGAATAGGTATACATTTGCTATTTAACCATGTTTTCCTATTCATGCATATACAAGGTACTATAAAATATGCATGCTAACTTAATAACGAATTTTCCCTTTTGCTATATATAATCTAAGAGACTTGGTATATCAGATAAATCTTAAATGATGGAAACTGCTTAAGTAAATCTACATGAAGTTGAAAAGAAAAGCACATGCCAAGCACATGTTATACTTGACATAAAGTAAATTTACATAGACCATAACATTGCACATGTAAATATCTTAATAAATAAATCTTACAGCAACCCTGTGAATGTACTAATGTACTAATCAAGAGTTCTTTAAATAATAGAAAACTAAGGTTGAATACTTTGTCTATGAGCTATGTGGTTAGGGTGTCTGGCTACTCAAATTTCTCCAGGTTACAATATTAGGTAGTCAATTAAAGATCCTGATTTATTACAGTATATTACACTGCAGCATCTAAAACTATCAAGAAAAATATTTTATATAATCTATGCCTATAAATTTAATAATTATCAAAACTACCATTTTAGCACTTCCCATGTACCAGACTCTCTAGTAAGCTCTTTATAAAGCATAACATCATCTTCTAATGTAACTTATTTATAAATTATGCTTAATTTATTCATTACCTACGATGTCAGAAACTTGACGGTTTAGTGTTTCAGTCTAATTTTCTTTGAACCAAAGTCCTTTCTGCTTTAACAAGGGTAGGAGTAAAGGAAGAACATTACAAAAATTATCTAGACCTATTTTAAAACTACTCAATAAAGATTCACAATACCTAATCCTTAAAATTGGTGTCAGACATAAAAATCCACAGTACAAACAAAAATAATTCAACTAACTTAAAAAAATGTATAAAGCTATGAGTATGTTTCAAGTGGTACAGCATTTGTCTAACAGCCTTGAGGAAAAAAAAGTATAGATAATAGGAAAAAATACAGCATCAATTCACCTCATTTTTTTTTTTCTTTTAGTTGTTCTGGGATTCAAACCTCAGGCTTGCAAAACAAGTTACCATTTGAGCTATGCTTGTATTTCTTTGCAGTTTACTTTGAAGTAGGATTTCATGTTTTTGCTCAAGCTGGTCTGGGACTTCAATCCTCATACCTACACTTCCCTCTCAGATCTGGGATTACATATATGCACTACCCATGTCTGGCTTAGTTGCTGAGTATTGAGTTGTCTAACTTTTGCCCCTGCTGGCCTAAAATCACAACCCTCCCCAAAAGCTAGGATTATAGGAGTGTGCCACCACAGCATTTGTCATTATGTGACCATGAGTACAACTCTCAATTACTGAATAGTTGCAAAGATCACTTATAACACCAGTTATTTGTATAGTCATGAATTATAGCTGTACATTTGCAATTGACTTAATTAGAAGAAACACTAAACTTGAGATTCTTTTTCTTTTTACAAAAGGTTTCACATTGGTTGGTTCAAATACTATTTATAACACTTGCCAATCATGCATTTCACACTAACCAGTCACATTTCCACAGGTAGTCAGTTCACAGGTTGAGGCCTACCCCTTGCCAACAGGCAGGTGCAGGACTTAGCAAAGGGCCTAAGCAGCCTGCAGAGCCTGCCAACTGTCATTTAGTCATGCAGGGTTGATGCAGGGCTGGAGGCCACCGGCCTTTTGGGAACATCCCACTTGCTCAATTCCTATCTGTGGGTGGAATTGGCAGGCTTAGGTTATAGGTGACACCCAAGGCAAAGGTGGTGACTGTGAGAAATGGCACTTGCTATGCCCTGAGCACAGGAAGGGGATGGAGGCCTCTTAGAGGTGGTGGCTCATCCCTTGCTGGGCAGGTGGGAGGGGCTCCCCAGAGGTCCAGACATTACAATAGAGCTACAAGCCCCTACTGCAGGCCTGGGGTAGCAGCACAGAAAAAAACACCAATAGCCCAAGAAAGGTGGAGCTTCTTTCTAGACAGAAACATGTAAACTGCCCAGAGCTACACAATTTCTTTTCTCACAGAATTCCTCAAAGATGTATCGACTAGGATATCACTTATGAGGTAATTTCCGCCCCTTCCCCTAGGTTAATTAATTGGAGGTAAGAGTCACATATTTTCATGCTTTTCCTGAGCAGTGGAAAATTACAGATGTGAGCCACCGACACCTGACAATGTTCATTTATATATTTAAACAGCCTTTTAGAAATTCACCCAATACAATTTTAATCTTTTCAAGTATACTTAATAATTGAAACCTAGTCAACACTTTTGGTAAGGTATGTAACTCACTTAATAAACAGGAAAGGATGTGGTTTTTTTAAAGCATATGCAAGTTATATTTGATCTCATAAATATATTAAATATTCCTTACCATGTTTACTGCTAACTGTGTTTAGTAACTCTTCTTTCCCCACTGACAGTGCAAATACAACTTCAACATGAGACATATCGTCCTAACATTATAATTTCTATCCACCTCTTGATGCAATTTTATCTTACAGCAGCTTCTACTCAGTGCCAAGAAATCTGAGGAAAGACCTCAAAGTCAAAAGAGAGACTCTTAAAACACATCAGAATTTACTCATTGTAAGTAGTCTTCTTCAAAGCATTAACTGAGAATCTATGCATCAATTATTATAATGCGTGTAGTATTCTAAACTATTTGTGGAGTTTGTAGTTCTCTGCTCATCTCCTACTTTTAAATTAATGACCTCAGAAGGAAAATTTAATCACCAACTAATCAAAAATGGCTTAGACCTCTAAAGATGCTGAGGGACTATAAAATGAAAAGTTTTTTAATTCTCTATTTCTGCGATTCATTTTGAATTGTGAGTCTAAGAGTTAAAGTAACTCTTAATTCTCTTCCTGGACAATTTCTTGCTATAAGGCCAACAAGAGATGAGTCTACTTATCCTCTCCTTGATCTGGGCTTCCTTAAAAAAATCACTTAGTAACAAACAGAATGCAGTGAAACTGATAGTGAAGGAATGCCAAGGCTTGTTCAGAAAAGGCCAAGCAGTTCTTGCCTTATTTTCTAGGGAGGAAGACACTCTAGACACCATCTTCCCCTTCAGAATCTAAAGGGGAAGCCTAAAAAACTTGAAGACTGTGGGATGAAAAGAGATTCAGCAACTAGTCCTAGTTGAGCCCAGTTTTGGGTCACCATAGCATAGTCCTTGAGCCAACAAATGGGTGAGAAAGATTCTAGAAGAATCCGGATTCCCCTGTTATTTTTGAGTTTTCCCAGCTGTGGTTCCAGACATTGTTCCACCCATCTGAAATCCTAAAAGGAAGTCTAATAAGTGAACAAATAATACAGAAAATAATAAATTTGTTACTACAATATACCATGAGTCTTTGGTGCTGACCAATGAAAGAAGTAATAGAGGAGAAGCAGAAAGGACTGCCAAGAATATGGTAAATTCCATTAATAGGTTCTGAAGATTTGAATAAGGAAATGAGATGTTAACAAGTATAGTTCTCTACAAAATACACCTTTTCTATAGTTTAATGCAGTCCCACTTATCCATTCTCTGATTTGTTGTGTTTATTGGTCCTTATTAAGAAAGTTTCAACCTGTGCCAAGGAGACCTAGTATATCTCCTATTCCTTTTTGTAAAGTTTTCAGTGTTATCTCCTTTTACATCGAGGTATTTGATCCACTTGGAGTTAAACCTGGTGCAAGGTAACAAAGAAGGATCCAACTTTAGTTTTCTGCAGGTACTTAACCAGTTCTGCCAGCACCACTTGTTGAAAAGGCTGTCTTTCTTCCATTCTATTTTTTTTTTTTTGGCTCCCTTATCAAAGATTAGGAGGCCATAGGTTTGTGGGTTAATATCTGGGTCCTCAGTTCTTTTCTCCTGTCTTCAGGCCTGTTCTTGTGCTAGTGCCAAGCTGTTTTGGACACTATAGCTCTGTAATGAGTCTAAAGTTTGGTACTGAAATTCTTCCTGCGCTGTTCCTCGCTAAGAATTGTTTTTGCTATATTGGGTCTTTTATTATTCCATATGGAATTTTGGATTGCCTCTTCTATTTATTTAAAGAATGACATTGGGATATTGATGGGTAATGTGTTAAATTTGTAGAGAGCCCTTAGCAAGATTGCCATTTTCACGATGTTAATTTTTCCAATCTAGGAGCATGGGAGGTTTTTTCATTTCCTCAATTCTGCTTTAATTTCCTTTTTCAGGGTTTTAAAGTTTTCATCAAAAAGGTCCTTTACATTCTTAGTTAATTCCCAGGTATTCTATTTTCTTTGAGGCTACTGCAAAAGGAGTTGCTTTCGGGTTGTTGCCTCGTTCCTTTCACTGTTGGCATAAAGGAAGGCAGTTAATTTTTGAGGGCTAATTTTATATCCTGCTACCTTGCCAAAGTTTTGAATCAGCTCGAGCAGCTTGGGAGTGGAGTCTATAGGGTTCTTTCAATATAGAATCATGTCATTTGCAGAGCTTCTATGTGGCAAAGGAGAGCTAGCAAATTAACTAGAAAGCCTACAGAGTGGGAGAAGGTCTTCACTAACAATACAACAGACAAAGGCCTCATATCTAAAATATATCAACAGCTCAAAAAATTGAATCACTCCAAAACTAATCTCCAAAAAAACATCATCCCATTAAAAGATGGGCCAAAGACTTAAAGAGAGTCTTCTCTGAAGAAGAAACAAAAAGGGCCTATAGACACATGAAGAAATGCTCAACATCTCTGGCCATAAACAACTCTAAGATTCCACCTCACTCTAGTTAGAATGGCCAGCATCAAGAAATCTAATAACAACAGATGCTGGAGGGGATGTGGCCAGGAGGGATCACTACTACACTGTTGGTGGGAGTGCAAACTCATTCAACCACTATGGAAAGCAGTATGACGGTTCCTCAAAAGACTAAACATAGAACTGCCCTATGACCTAGCAATTCCACTACTTGGCATTTACCCAATCATCCAGAAACAAGGACATACTAAATCCACTAGCACAATGATATTCATTGCAGCACTATCTACCATAGCAAAGATATGGAACCAACCAAGATGTCCCTCAGTTGATGAGTGGATCAACAAGATGTGGTATTTACACAGATTGGAAGTCTAAGCTGCTATCAAAATGAATGACATCACCCCATTTGCCAGGAAATGGAAAGACTTAGAAAAAAAATCATACTGAAATAAACCAGACTTACAGGAACATAGGCTCAATAGTTTCCCTCATTTGTCATAATCAGTAGAAACCTTGGGCTCTCCTAGCAGAGATTTACATTAGAACAAAACCTAGATACATAAGGCCATATAGAATGACACTAAATGAAAGGACCTCCAGAATATAGAAACAAAAGCCATATAAGGAATGACTGTTGTCCTTAATGTACTGTTATCTCTCATCTCTTCTGCTGTCCCTTGGTTATCTCATATTGTTACAGTATTTCACCTGGTTATCTGATATACTGTATATATGCATATTTGGTTATTTGAAGTCCGTTGGGAAGGGAGGAAAACAAGATGGGGGCAGGGTGGGGGGAGGGAAAAGGGGACCAAGACATGAGAAAGGATATCAACGTATGTGATGTGATGCACCTTTTATCTAGTGAATATAATGTAACCCTTCTATTAATTACAATATATTAAAAAATACTCTTTTCCTTTTTCAAATCACCTAATCTAACATCTTTGTAGCACACTCCTTATCTACCTTCTAGCATCTGGGCAATCTAGAGCTAACCTATCAAAGTCTGACTCAGATGACACTCAGACTTAACTTTACAGGTGAAATATTCCACAAGAGGATTTAGCTTCCAATTTGGCTCCTCCTCTCATTCACCTTTCCTGCTTATGTGTGCCTCTAGAACTTTCTCATAAAAGCACTCTGACTACTTGCTTATCCTTGATTCTGGGCTTCTTGAATGTAAGGGATATCTATTAACAAACATCTGTTTATGTGGTACAATAAATTTCATTATGTGTTTGTTATAAATGATCAAATCAAACACATAATATTTCATACTAATTTTATGAGTTTCATATACTATTTTTGGTGAAAACATTTAAATTCTACTTAGTAAATGTGAAATGGACAGTAATTACTTTTAGACACAACAGCTAATATGTTAATATGTTAAGTATTCATAACTGAATGAATGAACCAACATGGTACATAAACACTGAATAATACTGGTATTCAGTTCTTTTTTGCTGTTGTTTCCCCCCAGTGATGGGGCTTGAACTCTGGGCCTGGACACTGACCTTGAGCTCTTTAGCTCAAGGATAGTTCTCTACCATTTGAGCCACAGTGCCACTTCAGGTTTTCTAGTGGTTAACTGGAGATAAGAGTCTCACAAGCTTTAATGCCTGGGCTGCTCCTGAGTAGCTAGGATTACAGATGTGAGCCACTGGCACCTGGCTAATACTCAGTTCTTAAAGAAGGATATCTTGTTATTAGTGACAAGATGGCCAAACAAGAAAGATGTTATGCTAAATGAAGTAAGACAAGCACAGAAAAACAAGTACTGGAAGTGGCATTGTGACTCAAAGTGGTAGAGCATTGGCATTAGGTGAAGATCTCAGGAACAGTGCCCAGGCCCAGAGTTCAAGCCTCATGACCGACAAAAAAAAAAAAAAGAAAGAAAGAAAGAAAGAAAAACAGACAGACCGACCCAGAAAACAAGTACTATAAGATCTCATTTATATGAGAAATCTAAAAAAGTAGAAAACATAGAAACAAACAAGGATATAATGGTAGTTAACAGTCTGGGAAAGGGAAAGGCATTGATTAAAGGTTATAAATTTTCAGTTAGGCAACAGAAATAGTGATCTACTAACCAGAACAGGGATTATTTTTATTTTTGCTTTTCTTAGCATTTAGCACAGTGTCAGTCACATAGTAAACAGGCATTAAAAGTTCCCTTTCTTTACTATTTCTTTTTCCTTTTTTCTCATACTTTTCCTACTTTTGTTTCTTGCCTATGACATCAGTAGTAAAAAAAAAAAAATAGAGTCCAGTCTTTTATATATTCAGAGTTTAGACTTTTCAGTTTTAATTGGTTAAAAAACAAACTATGACATACAGGTGATATGGAGAAAAAAATGCCTTTCTTCAGAGTCCCAAATTCAGGGATGCTACTTTTTAACAAAATGTGCATGATTTTAATCCACAGTTTTCAAACACTTCTTCCTACTGGGGAATTGTGGCTCATTTCTGTAATCCTAGCTATCTGGAAGGGAGAGACTGAAAAAAATAATAGTTCAAGTCCAGGCCAGGGAAAACTGTAATGAGACTCCTAAGTTAGTTATGGTGGAACATGCCTGTGTTGTAGATACGAAAAAAAGAGGCCTAAAGTGGCTATACATGTCAGACCCTACTATAAAAATAACTAGAGCAAAATGTGCTGAGGTTCTAGCCCAAGTGGTAGGGACCATGGTTCTGATGTTAAGAGAACCTAACTAGCAAGCATAAGGCCCTGGGCTCAAGCATAAAATATTTGTTTAATGCAATTCCCAAGAATATATGTTTTACACTGGATCACAGAACATACCTGAAATGTTAAAATTTTAATTATTACTTGAGACATAGTCTTGTCTTAGAAAAAGTATTTTAAATATATAATAGAAAATGACATTTTGACTAAACAACTAATAACCAGTAATACAAAGTACATTGACACTATACACAAATCTATAAATTCAGGCAGCCAGTGAACAAAAACAAAATAAAGAAAATGCACACCAAAACACATCATAATCAAACTTCATAAAAGTAGATAATGTAATGTTGAAAACTAATACAAAGTAAAGGGCACATTATGTGTGGTGAAACAATTGTTATTGAATTTCAAAAAATTTGGACAACATTTGGGGAAAGTGGCACATTTCCAAGAACTAAAGAAATGTTACTAGCTGTATTCGTACAGATGTACTTTTTTAAATGAAAAATCCTACTACAAGTAAAATTTTCCATTTATCTGTGTAACTAAAGAATTTTGTCTCAATAGATGCGGGAAAGGCATTTGACAAGATCCAACACACCTTCATGTTAAAAGCTCTGGAGAAACTAGGAACCCATGGAACATTCCTCAATATAATAAAGGCTGTGTATGACAAACCCACTGCTAGTATTATACTTAATGGTGAAAATCTAAAGCCATTCCCGCTAAAATGAGGAACGAGACAAGGATGCCCACTCTCTCCACACCTCTTTAACATAGTATTAGAATTCCTAGCCAGTGCAATAAGTCAAGAAGCAAGCATAAAGGGGATCCAAGTAGAGAAAGAGGAGGTAAAACTATCCCTCTTTGCAGATGACATGATTCTGTATTTAAAGAATCCTATAGACTCTACTCCCAAGCTCCTTGGACTGATTCAAAACTTTGGAAGGGTAGCAGGCTATAAAATTAACCCTCAAAAATCAACTGCCTTCCTTTACGCCAACAGTGAGAGGAATGAGGCAAAAATCAGGAAAGCGACTCCTTTCACAATAGCCTCAAAGAAAATAAAGTACCTAGGAATTAGCTTAACTAAGAATGTAAAGGATCTATTTGATGAAAACTTTAAAACCCTAAAAAAGGAAATTAAAACAGAACTAAGGAAATGGAAAAACCTCCCATGCTCCTGGATTGGAAGAATCAACATTGTGAAAATGACAATCTTGCCAAGGGCTATCAACAAATTCAATGCAATACACATCAATATCCCAATGGCATTCTTTAAAGAAATAGAAGAGGCAATCCAAAATTTCATATGGAATAATAAAAGACCCGTATAGCAAAAACACTTCTTAGCAGAAAGAACAGCACAGGAGGAATTTCAATTCCAAACTTTAGACTCTATTACAGGGCTATAATTATCAAAACAGCTTGGTACTGGCATAAGAACAGGCCTGAAGACCAATGGAATAGAACTGAAGAGCCAGATATTAAACCACAGACCTATGGCCACCTAATCTTTGACAAGGAAGCCAAAAAAATAGAATGGAAGAAAGCCTCTTCAACAAGTTGTGCTGGCAGAACTGGTTAAGCACCTGCAGAAAACTAAAGTTGGATCCTTCTTTGTCACCCTGCACTAGAATTAATTCCAAATGGATCAAAGACCTGGAGGTAAAAGCTGACACACTGAGAACTTTACAAGAAGGAACAGGAGATACACTAGGCCTCCTTGGCACAGGTCGAAACTGTCTTAATAAGGACCAAGAATCACAACAAATCAGAGAAAGGCTGGATAAGTGGGACTGCATTAAACTGCAGAGCTTTTGTATGGCAAAGGACATAGCGCTAGTAAATTAATTAGGAAGCCTACAGAGTGGAAGAAGATCTTCACCAACCAAACAACAGACAAAGGCCTCATATCTAAAATATATCAACAACTCAAAAAATTGAATCACTTCAAAACTAATCTCCAAAGTAACAATCATCTCATTAAAAAATGGGCCAAAGACTTAAAGAGAGTCTTCTCTGAAGTAGAAACAAAAATGGCCTATAGACACATGAAGAAATGCTCAACATCTCTGGTCATAAAAGAAATGCAAATCAAAACAACTCTAAGATTCCACCTCACTCCAGTTAGAATGGCCAGGATCAGGAAAAATGAATAATAACAGATGCTGGAGGGGATGTGGCCAGGAGGGATCACTACTACACTGTTGGTGGGAGTGCAAACTCATTCAACCACTATGGAAAGCAGTATGACAGTGCCTCAAAAGGCTAAACATAGAACTCCCCTATGACCCAGCAATTCCACTACTAGGCATTTACCCAACCATCCAGAAACAAGGACATACTAAATCCACTACCACAACAATGTTCATTGCAGCACTATTCACCATAGCAAAGATATGGAACCAACCTAGATGTCCCTCAGTTGATGAGTGGATCAACAAGTTGTGGTATTTGTACACAGTGGAATTCTATGCTGCTGTCAGAAGAAACGACATCGCCCCATTTGTTAGGAAATGGAAAGACTTAGAAAAAAATCATACTAAGTGAAGTAGGCCAGACTCAAAGGAACTTAGGCTTAATGGTTTCCCTCATTTGTCACAATCAGTAGAAACCTTGGGCTCTCCTAGCAGAGATCTGCAATAGAGCAGAACCTTGATACATAAGGCCATATAGTATGAAGCTTATTGAAAGGACCTCCAGGATATAGAAACAAAAGCCATATAATGAATGACTGTTGTCCTTAATGTACTATGTTATCTCTCATCTCCTTTGCTGTCCCTTGGGTATCTCATATTGTTACAGTATCTCACTTTGTTATCTGATATATTGAATTTATTTGTATTTGGTTATTTGAAATTTGATAGGGAAGGGGGGAAAACCAAGACGGGGGTGGAGGGTAATGGGTACCAAGACATGTGAAAGGGTATCAATGTACGTGAATTAATGCACCTCCTATCTGGCAAATATCATGTAACCCTTTTATTAATTACAATAAAAAATATATTAAAAAAAAAAAGAATTTCCATCCAGGCTGGGAATGTGGCCTAGTGGTAAGAGTGCTTGCCTAGCATGCACAAAGCTCTGAGTTTGATTCCTCAGTACGACATACACATAAAAAGCCAGAAGTGGTGCTGTGGCTCAAGTGATAGAGTGCTAGCCTTAAGAAAATCTAAGGACAATGCCTATGCCCTAAGTTCAAGTCCCAGGACTGGAAAAGAAAGAAAAAGGAAAAAAAAAAGAAGAATTTCTATCCAAAGCTACTACAAGTCAATAAAAAAAAAACAACAACAAACAAATAAAAACCAGATAATCCAGTTTTTAAAAGTGGAAAGCCTGGTATATTTTATAGAATATGACAGCAAATAGATAAACTTGAATATTCATAAAACTCATACTTTTTTCACATAAACTATGCCCTTTTTCAGATAAAAGATAACTAAAGAAAAGTCATCACCAGACCTACCCTAAAAAAGTGCTAATAGCAGGAGCACTGGTGATTCACATTATAATCTTAGCTACTCAGGAGGCTGAACTCTGAGAATCCTTGTTTAAACTCATGCCAGGCAGTAAAGTCTATGAAACTTTTATCTCGGATTAACCATCAAAAAGCCAGAAACAGATCTGTGGCTCAGGAGGTAGGCTATCTGTTGAGCTCAGCAACAGCCCCCAGGCCCTGAGTTCAAGCCCTAGGACCAACACACACACACTCACACACACACACACTCACACACACACACAGAGCTAATGTTCTTTCAGGAAGAAAATATAAAAATAAATACATAGGAAAGAATAAAGAAACCATGGAACACCAAAAAGAACAGAAAGTGGTAAAAAGATGGTAAAATATTATCCTTTTTCCTCTTAAAGTTCTGACTTTAAATATTTGAATACTGTCATTTGAGGACCATTTTATAGAGAAAATAGTTAAGACAAAGTACAAAGGCAAAAAGACCAAAATGAAGGTTTCAATACTCTATTCAAAATTGATTAAATGCTAACATCAATACACTGTGATAAGTTACATATAATGTAATGCCTAGCACAGCTACTAAAAATAAGGTAAAAAGATACACTTAAAAACAGTTCAGAAAAACAAAAACAAAACTTTCTAAAATTATCCAAGGAACTTACATAAAATGTCAGAAAGAATCAAAAGAAAAACAAGAGGCCAAGAGAAAACCAAAGAAATGGAAGAGTTAAATTATAACATTATTAATATTACATTAAATATAACAATTCTAAGTACAAGAATTAGGACAGTTTGGCAAATAAAATTTTAGAAAACATGACCAACTAACAGTAGTCTCCCCTTATCAATGGAAGACAAATTCCAAGAGTACCAATAGATAATTGAAATTATATACCGAATCATCTTTTCCTATATATTCATATACAAATGCTTTTCCATCTTAGTAGTTCCACACAGACTTAACTTATAGTCTAAGTCAAGACAGCAAAACTATTACCAATTTCTTTTTCCGTTTTCACAAGTTTATGGATACAAAATTTAATCTTACTGTAGATGGAGATCCTAGCAATCAATGACTTTTTTCTTTCCTTATCTAATCAAAAACTATCAATATGATTTTTCCTTCCCTTATTTAATAAAGAACTTTTCCTTTCATTTACATAAAGCTATTTATAGTTTCTCCTCACTGTTTACAAACTGTCAATATCCACTACTACTGTGCATTGGGATCTTCTTTATTTTGTAAATAATGGGAACACAAAGACCATGCCTGTAATCCTTGCTACTCAGGAGGCTTAGCTCTGAGGATCTAGGTGCAAAGCTAGGCTGGGCACTATAAATTGATTACATTAAAGAGACTAAGTATAAACACTGGTCAGTGGAGATGAAGAACTGAATTCCCCACAAAGGAGAAATCATCACAATTGTCCCAAAATAGAATAGTTTGAATAAACCTAGAATTATTAAAGACAGTGAATTTGTAGCTTAAGAACCATCAAAAATAAAATCTTCTAGACCAAATCATTTCACTGGAGAAATCCATCAAATGTTTATGAAATGATTAATACCAATTTTATAGATACTAGAAAAGGTCTCAACACACTATCTTCACAATAAAACTAAATTGTTACTGAATGGAATTTCCTTAATTTGAAAAAGAGAAGGTACAAACATATGTATATATACTTACATATGTATTTTTTATGTATATACATAAAACATGATTCTGACTATAGGAGTACTTAGGATGTTGAGGTTAAAAGAAAGGGAGAGGAAAACTAAGGGTAAAAACTTTGAAATTGGCCTGGGCGTGGTGGCTCATGCCTATAATCCTAGCTACTCAGGAGGATGAGATCTGAGGATCGCAGTTCAAAGCTAGCCCTGGCACTGAGGTCTATGAGACTCTAACCTCCAATTCACCACCAGAAAACCCAAAGTGGTGCTGTGGCTCACAGGGTAGGGCAGGGTAGCCTTGAGATGAAGAGCTCAGAATAATGCCCAGACCCAGAGTTCAAGTCACATGACCGAAAAACACAACAAAACAAAACATTGAAATTATTTTAACTGTGTATGAAGTCAGTATGAGTTCCAATGAAAGCTACTGATGAACAGGAAGTGTGGAACAAGAAAGGAGAAGGCAGTAGAGACTATTGTTCCAAGTAAAGGGTTGTATATGCATATCTGAAACACTATGGTAGAGCCTATGAGTGCAATTTATACAAATCATAAAGATTTTTTAAAATGAATGACAAGAAAATGAGCAGGTGCCATTGAGAGGGTGGGTGCCAGCAGGAGCAGTAAGTTTATTTTCATGTATGAAAACAGAACAATGAAACTTGCTGAAACTGGGCACAGAGGGGAATGAGATAGAAGAGAATGATAGAAGGGTTATGGTTATCTGGAATACATTATATGCATAAATGGAAATGATAGGAGAACCCCTCTGTACAACTTACATTAATAAAGAGTAATCACAAAATACTAACAGACAACACCATCTCAATGAAAGACTAAATGTTGTCTCCAAAGATATGTAAACAGGGTAATGTTTGCTTTCTCATCAAGTCTATTAGCCTTTGCATTAACATCCCAGGGAGGGAGGGAAGACTGCAGAGAGGAAAAGAGGGAGGGCAGGAAAGAAAGAAATAAGGGAAGGAGGAGAGGTAGGAAGAAAATACGAAGGGAGGGAGAAGACAGAAGGAAGAAAGGAGGGAGAATAAATGAATGCAGACTAGAAAAAATAAACAAGCCAGTACAGGCTCATGCTTATGTAATCTTAGTTAGGAGGCTGAGATCTGAGGATCTAAGGGTCAAAGCCAGCCAGGACATAAAAGTTCAGTCCATGAGAATCTTATCACCAGTTGGCCACCGGAAGTGACACTGTGGCTCAAGTGCTAGCCTTGAGCTGAAGAGCTCAGGGACAGGGCTCAGGCCCAGAGTTCAAGTCATAGAACCTGAAGAAAGAAAAGAAAAGGAAAGGGGAGGGAAAGGGAGGGGAGGGGAGGGGAGAAACTGTTCTCAAAGGTGAGATTGTTATCTATGTTAAAAAGCAGTGATCAAGAACATAAAAAAAAGTCTGTTCATTTGTCAAAGTCACTAAACAACAAAAATAAATCATTTCTATATATTTGTAATGAATAGTTGAGAGCTAGAAGTTCACTTGTAATAAGGTTCCCCAAAATTCTTAAGAAAATCTTAACAGGCACAAAATACATACTGAAAGAAATGCTAATAAAGGAAATAAAAGAAAAACTAAAAAGTAGGAGCAGCATCCCATTTCATCAATTGAAAAACTCAAAGCAGTAAAACGTGTCAATCTCCCCCCCCATGATTACAGACTTAAAAATAAACATTTCCAGCTGCACATGACGGTACACACCTATAGCCCCAGCATTCAGGAGGCTGAGTCAGGAAGATCATTAGATACAGGCCATCTAGTGAAACCCTGGCTCAAAAAATTAAACCAAATAACTGGCTTATTAATTAAAAATTCTAGCAGGATTTTGTCTACATAAGTAAGCAGATTTTACAATATATTGGATAATATAACTAGAATAATCAAATGACTAACAAAGAACAGTAATTTGGAAGAAATGATTATACATAATTTTAGGGTGTAAAGTTAAAATATTCAATGCAATGTGGTACAAAAGACACACACACACAGGCCAATGGAACAGAGACCAGACACTGACCCACAGTACAGATAACTGATTTTTTTTAAAGCAGATTGATTTTTGACAAAGGTGCAAAGGCAAGCAGATGAAAAGGGGATAATCTTTTAAATAAGCAGTATTGAGAGTAGAATTGCTATGTAAAATATCGAAGTCCTAAAATATATTATAAATAACCCATGCGGATCATATATATAGACACTAAAAAATCTATTAAAAAAAAAAAACTTTTCAAAGCAGGTGAAATTCTGTGAGCTTAGAGTGGGCCAAGCCCTTAGATCTATACAAAAAAAAAGTCAGCACTTTGGGGCCGGGAGTTTGGCCTAGTGGTTAAAAGTGCTTGCCTAGCATGCATGAAGACCCGGGTTCGATTCCTCGGTACCACATACATAGATAAAAGCCAGAAGTGGTGCTGAGGCTCAAGTGGTAGAGCTCTAGCCTTGAGAAAATCCAAGGACAGTGCTCAGGCCCTGAGCTCAAGCCCAGGACTGGCAAAAAAAAAAAAAAAAAAGTCAGCACTTGGGCATCTGTGGCTCATACCTGTAATCCTAGCTACTTAGGAGGCTGAGATCTAAGAACTATAGTAAAAAGCTAACTTGAGCAGGAAAGTTTATAAGACTTATCTTTAATTAAACACCAAAAAGCCAGAAATGCAGTCAGGCTCAGGTGGTAGTAGGTGGTATCCCTGAACTAAACAGCTCAGGGACAAGCTCCCAAGCCCTGAGTTCAAGCCACAATGATGGCACAAGAAAAAAAAAAGGTAGACTTTCCTAAAATTAGAACTTTTTGTCTG
Organism: Megascapheus bottae; assembly: GCF_031878675.1. Classification (NCBI taxonomy): domain Eukaryota; kingdom Metazoa; phylum Chordata; class Mammalia; order Rodentia; family Geomyidae; genus Megascapheus; species Megascapheus bottae. The sequence goes on from NC_143517.1 coordinate 17,030,960, forward strand.
TTAAAGAGACTATCAAAAAAATAAAAGGTAAACTGCAGAAAATATATGCAAAGGGTTTATATCTAGATTGCATGCTTTTAAAATTCTTGAAACTTAATTTAAAAAAAAACAACATCAAACTGAAAAATGGACAAAAGCTTCAGAGATTCCCCAAAGAAAATAAACACAGGGTGGCTAACAGCATTAAAAAGCATGCTCAACATCTGTCATTAAATAAAGGCAAAATTAAAACCATACACATATATAACTACCACACACCTATTAAAATGGTCAAAACCTAAACATTAAAAGACACTGATACTATGGAGAGTTGGTAAGGATAGTGGAGCAGAGTGAAACTCACACACAACTGGTGGGAATGTAAAATGGCATATGACCTCTTTTAGAAAACGGTTTCGAACTTTCTTATAATGTTAAACATTATACTTACCATATGACCCAGCAATCCCACTTCTGAGTACCTATCCTAGAGAAATAAAAACTTAAGTTCATGTAAAAATCTGCACATCAATATTTACAGCAATTCTAATCTTACTCCCCCAAACTGGAAACAATTCAAATGTCCTTTAATAAGTGAGTGATCAACAAATGATCCTACATCCATGTAGTGGAATTATTACTCAAAAATGAAAAGAACACACTATTAATACCATCTGGTAGATTCGCAAAGGCATGATGAATGAGAGAAGACAGACCCAAAACCTTATATACTATGGTTTTACATATATAAAATTCTTAAAATAACTCTGTAGTGATGGAGAACTTAAGAGTGATTTTCAATGTGAGTATATATACATGGAGAAGTTAGGATTACAAAGAGATGACAAAGTAATCTTTTGTAGTGCTAAATCCATATTGTAATAATTATAACAAAGGTTACACAAACCTTCATGTATGCCAAAGTACACAAAACTGTACATCATACAAAAAAGTCCATTTTACTGTATGTTCACATAAGAAAAAAAAAAAAAAGATGTCAGAGCCCATTCTCAGGCTTAGTGAGCCAGAATCTAGTACTCCAAATATGGCTGGGTATTTTGTAATACTGAGGGCCTTGCATTTGTATTCTTCCACTGAGCTAAATCCACAATCCATTTGTTTTGTTTCGTTTTTGTCAGTCATGGGGTTTGAACTCAGGGCCTTGGTCACTATTCCAAAGCTCTTTTACTCAAAGCTCTACCACCTAAAGGCATAATTCCACTTACGGTTTCTGAGTGGGGATAAGAGCCTCCAAGGGACCTTTCTGCACTGGATGGCTTCAAACATCGATTCTCTGATCTCAGCCTCCTGAGTAGCTAGAATTACAGGTGTGAGCCACCAAGGAAGGCCCTTTTTGTTTGTTTGCTTTGTTGTTTTTGTTTTAAAGACGTTCCGTGGATGGTCATGGTATATGCAAGAATAAGTTCTTCTAACAGCTGAAAGAATTCAGTATTATACCCAATACCCTCTCTCAATGTTCTTCCTTGTATTCCACACTCCAATAAGAAAAAAATACACATATCCTAAAATGAGCTATTTTATAGCTCTAGGCATTTGTTGAATGCCTGAATGCAATCTTATCATCAGTTTGCCTGGCAAGCACTTTGAAAGACACCTTTGTTAATGCTCTATGTCACTTCCCAATCAAAAAACTTTCAGTGGTTTTCTAAAACCTGTAGAACTTTTCATGAATCCCATCTCTTACCATTCATACTACATACTTAAAATGCTGATCTTCTAGGAAACTCTACTTCACGTCTTTTCAACTATTCATGCCTCATTTTAGCTAACGATATTCACTTGCCCAAATATTTTTTCCCATCCATCTTCTCTGGACAAAACCCTTCTAGAATTAAGTGACTTACGTCTCCTGAATCTACAGGCTGTTTTTTTCTTCTTTTTTTGTCGGTTAAGAGGCTTGAACTCTGGGCTGGGTGGTGTCCCTGAGTTCTTCAGCTCAAAGCTACTGACATACCCTGTGAGCCACAGCCCCACTTCGGGTTTTCTAGTGATTAATTGGCGATAAGAGTCTCATGGACTTCAACTTCAGTGTCTGGGTTGGCTTTGAACCATGATCTACAGATTTCAGTCTCCTGAGTAGCTAGGATTACACGTGTGAGCCACCGCACCTGACTGCTAATTACTTTTCTACCCACAATTTCCTCTGGTTATTATAGTCATAACACTTATCTTATTACATTGGACTTATTTTATATGCTAATTTCATTCAATTTCCTCCTTTATAGGAAAGACCATATTCTATATCTTTGTATTCCTCACTTAGCATAAAATCTGAGAAAGTGGATATTTTGATGTTTCTTAAAGAAACTTTATGTCTGGAAGTAATGAGTATATTTAACAGCAACTTAATTTACACTTTTTTTTCAGAAAGGTAATTGTTGTACCTGTATACTGATAGTACCTAATCTCTGAAAATCATTTTCCTAAGGCTCTCCTACCATCAATTAAACATCTTTCCTTACATGTCCCCACCCTCTTCATTTCATGTCCCACTTGCATCTCAAACTAAGTTTAAATGGAGAAATCTTTCTTTTGTCTAAACCCTTCTATTTCAAATGTGCTCACTTCCTTGTATTGCTAGTTTGCTTTCTGAGATCTTGTTTTATTGACCAGAACATTGTCTTGAATATAGAAGATAGACTTGAACCAAAATACAGCCTGTTGGCCTTGACCTTATGTCATGAGCTTCCTCCCAATCTCTTATGAGCTAGAATTATAGGTGCATATCAACATACCCAACTGCTAATTTTGAACAGATTCTTAGATTTGGGGCTTACAAGACATCTCAGAATCATCCTCAAAGATTTCTTCCTCCTATTTCCCACACTTAAATAATTATGAAGTCCAGTTGATTTACTGAGATCCAAACTTCCCATATTTAATCCCTATGGGTTCAAACCTGAGCTATACTAACCATTATTATTGTAACGATCGCAACTGCCCACAGTTCTGAATCCCAACATGAATCACCAACAGAATGATTTTGTAAACTTCAGCCTCATCATTTCACTTCATTGCCTGCTTGGTACTCTAACTGTAAGCTTCAAAACTCCTTAACTAGCATAAAAAAATCATTAGTAATTTGGCTCCTATCAAATTATAATCCTGATTATATACAGTTAATACCAAACTTTCTGCAGTTCCCAAAGGCAAAAACTTGCCTATATTTTGTACTCAAGCAAATAGTTCTACCTGAAATGATCTCCTAGGGCATACTCATCTGTCCATCTTCCAAGACTAAGATCTAAAATAACTCCTCTACAAAGCTATTCCTCTTCCTCCTACTACTTCTGGTAAGAACTGATCACTTGTTCCTTTCGGTTTCCATCAACTTCATATGTGTACCATTACAGCTCCTCGTTATTAATAACCTCTATGTAATATAAATTTCTCTCCCCAACTCAAGAGACTATAAATCCCCAAAAGGCAGAATGTAAAAATATGAATGCTTCCTCAGTATCTAGTATAATCTTAAGATGTACTGAGGGGTTCGATGAATGAAAGAGAAAAGATTAAGTCTTTGCATTGCTTTTTCAAATCTATAGTAAATCAGAACTCACAATAAAATTTTAAAGAAAAACATTAGCTGTCTCACAAACCCTCCCAAAGGGAAAACCTACTATTTTTTAAAAATAATAAAAAGAGCTAATTAATGGGCATCATCCTCCACATACAGAGAATAAGCTATCATTAAGTTTTAATGAAAGCCTCCACCATTAAAATAATTTTCATTGTTCTTAAGTGCAAAGTAAAAAAAAAGTTATTTTTAATAATTTCACACTTCACCATTCAGCACCTTTCTACTTTCTTACCTACAACTTCATGTTTGTTTTAAAAATAACTTTCTCTCAGGCTTGTTCCAATCCTCTCAGACTTTTTCCTAATCTTCCGATTTCTTATAATGTCCTGTGTTTCAAAAACTATTCCATTCTCTTTCATTATTTTAATCAAATTTCTCATTCTCTAAATGTGGCAAAACTCAGATGCTGAAGGCAAAAAAGCCTTCTAGAAATCTAGACATCAACATACAAATTGCTAATATGCTTAATATTCCCAATAGATAATCTGCATATTAGAGGATAGTAATAAATGCAAATAAATACTACATTCATGTAATATGAGAAACATTTTTGAGGAATTTCCAAAAGGACGAGGAAAAGATGACAGAAGTTCATCCTCTCAGGACTAAACAAGTTATAATAGTTATAATTAAATGAACACAAATTTTAGCTCACTCATTTAAAAAAATTATAAATATGAAATAAGAATAACAGCATCAACAATTCACAATATTTGTGTTGTGATTCTAAAAAATATTTGCTATGTCACAAGTTCTACATAACTGAAAATTTTATATCTAACTCGAGAAAGAATATAGACCTAAGAATTTGCATAATTAATTTACACTGATTAACACTACTAGGTTATATAGCTTTATGTGGTTTTTCTCCTTTCTTTTTTTTTTTTCTTTTTTTGCTGGTCCTGGAGCTTGAACTCTGGGTCTGGGCTTCTCCCTGAGATCCGTTCATTCAAGGCTAGTGCTCTACCACTTGAGTTACAGAACCACTTAGGGCTTTTTCTGCAATTGACTGTAGATAAGAGTCTCATGGAATTTCCTGTCTGAACTGGCTTTCTACCACGATCCTCAATCCTTGGATCTCAGTCTCCTAAGTAGCTACAATTATAGGTGTGAGCCACTGTGTCCAGTTATATGATATTTATATGGAATAAAAGACCCCTCTCGACAGGTGCAGGTGGCTCACACCTGTAATCCTAGCTACTCAGGAGGCTGAAATTTGAGGACTGTAGTTCAAAGCCAGCCTGGGCACAAAAAGTCCATGAGATTCTTATCTCCAATTAACCATCAGAAAATCGGAAGTGGTACTGTGGCTCAAGTGGTAGAGCAGTAGCCTTGAGCTGAAGAGCTCAGGGAAAGCGCCCAGGCCCAGAGTTCAAACCCCACGAAAAAAAAGACTGCTCTCCTCTCTTCTTTACCTTCTCTTCTCTCTCTCATCCTTTTTTTGCTCTGTCATCCCTTCTGGGGGCTAGTGATAGCTTGCCATAAATCATTTTGCTACAAACTGAATTTTCTCCCATTTCCATAAAACTTAATGGACATTGGGGAAGTTATAATAGGCTAATGCGTATTTCAAGTTACCCTACGATAATTTTTAAACTGTCTTAACTGCTTTAAAATTTTTCTTTATGAATCAAGAATAGTTCCATTTATCAATGCAGACAGACAATCTGAGAGAGAAGCACAATGAAGATGAAAGGAACAGTCTGAGAAAGGAAGTGATAATTTAATTTCAATTTCTGCCCTATGTCTTCCAAAAACATAGCTATGAACTTTCTACAGTGTTGCTATTTGTATTTACTTCTATGTCCTGCTAATTTTATTTTAACTTTGGGTGAGGGGCACACTGGTATATATTTTAAAAGCTTAACAGCAATTAATTGATATTAATCTATCTTATTTCTATTCTTCACATTACTAGACAATGTACACCATTTCATTCTTATTTCTAAAGATTCACATTAGAAATTACATATAAGATTTTGCTTTTCATTGCATTAAACACATTTTCAATGGCTTAAGTGCTAGCACTAGCCTTGAAAAAGCCCCAGGACAGTGCCCAGGCCCTGAGTTCTAGCCTCCGGACTGACAAAAAATAAAAATAAAAGCCAAAACACTGATAAATTTATGTTATTGTTCTCTACTATTAGTAGAAGTTTTTTTAATCCTAAAATTATCTGAAAAAAGCAGCAAGCAAGATTATCAAAAACAAGAAAGGGGCAATGAAGATGTCTGCACCAGTGCTACAAAGTCATAGGTTAGATATTGTGCTAACACAAATTCAAAATAACTGTAAAAAAAAAAGTTTTTGAGGTCATTGAGTTAAAACACACTTCTCAATTCAGAGGAGACAAATATGAGCTCATTAAATACATATCCCATGTTACACACTGCTATATATGTTTAACACTTTTTATTGTAATTAATAGAAGGGTTACATTATATTCGCCAGATAGAAGGTACATTTCTTAACAATCACTGCTACCCCTTCTCATGTTTTTGTCCCCACTTTCCTTCCCCACCCCCTCCCCTCATCTTGTTGTCCCCCCTTTGTTTAACACTTTTCTATATACAAAATATAAATTTCTTTCTTTTCTTTTTCTTCCAGTCCTGGGGCTTGAAGTAAGGGCCTGAGCACTGGCCTTGGGCTTTCTCAAGGCTAGAGCTCTAACATTTGAGCCACTGCGCCAATTCCGGCTTTTCCTATGTATGTGATACCAAGGAGTCAAATCTGGATCTTTGTGCATACTAGGCAAGCACTCACCACTAGGCCAAACTCCCGGCCCACAAAATGTAAATTTCTTAAAGATTCTTCAGAAAGGCATTACAGGTGAAGTTATTATGTCCTACATATTTAACTCCACATTCAGCTGTGGCATCCATACATTGCTTAATCTCCTGGAGTCCCCTGACAAGCTTAACAATGAATTTTTTTTAATCCAAAGAAATATTATCAAGTTCTATAAAATTCTTACATGTATCTTGCTTAGATTTATTAATTTATCTACACCTGATCATGTAAAGCAAATCTGGAGACAGACAGCTGAGGTAGTGGCAATTCCTTGTTCTATTCTTGTGTTTCCTGCTTAAACATATTGGTATCTGACACCTGAATTCTAGCTACTTGGGAAACTATGACTGGCTTGGGGCCTGTGCCCTGGCAGAAAGTTCCGAAGATTCCTTTTCACAATCCATCGCTGGGTGCAATGGTAAGTGCCTGTCATCCTAAACTAAGTAGAAAGCAAAGATCAGGAGGACTGTGGTTCCAGGACAGCCCAAGCAGAAAGTCCAAAAGACTCCCATCTCAGTGGAAACAAGTCAATTGTGATTGCTCCCATCTGTCTTTCAGCTAAGAAGGAATATTAAAATAACTAGTTCATGGTTCAGGTCTGTGCCTAGTCAGAAGGTAGACCTTATCTCAAAAATAACCTGAAAAAAAAAAAGGAGAGAGTGGCTCAGTGGTGGAGCACTTGACTGGCAAGTGCAGTCTTGAGGTCAAATCCTAGTATTGCCCCCACCCTCCACCAAAACTAACCAGGTGCTAGTGACTCATGCCTGTAATCCTAGCTACTCAGGTGGCTGAGATCTGAGGATGGAGGGTCAAAGCCAGCCAGGGCACAAAAGTCTGTGAGATTCTTATCTCCAATTAACCACCAGAAAACTGGAAGTGGAGCTGTGGCTCAAAGTGGTAGAGCACTAGCCTTGAGCTGATGAGCTTTGGGACAATGCCGAGGCCCAGAGTTCAAGCCCCATGACTTGTATTATTATAATACAAGTTATTATAATAATTTTGTTTTCCCTTGATTGCCAAAATTGGTATATAAACTTTCTTAAAATATACTTTTATTTGTGGATCATGGTTCAAAGCCAGCCAGAGCAAAGAAATTCCATAAGATTCTCATTTCCAATTAATCTCCAGAAAACTGGAAATAGAGGTGTTGCTCTATTTAGTGGTAAAACACTAATGCCCAGGTCCTGAGTTCAAGCCCCATGACTGATGATAGATAGATAGATAGATAAATAGATAATTTTTATCTTTAACTAGTTGTACAAAGTAATTGCCATTTTACAAAGTAATAACCTTTTTTCAATCATATTCTAGGTTGCAATTAGTCTTTCCTATTACAAGGCTTCTTTAACAGAAGTTTATTGGCAATGTAATTTTTTTATGGTATTTTGTATCTGTGTTCTGCACATTCCACATCATGACCCATCAATTTTAGTTAAAGTTATTATATACGGTTATCATACAGCTATAAAGCGCTTAAATTAAAGTAGATTATGTAAGAATGTTTCCTGTTATCTAATCTTTTATAAGTCACATATAAATTTAATTACTTTAAAATCTATACATATAAATACATTTGTAAAGTTAAAAATGTCTGTGGAAGATTTAAATATAAATGTCCTGAGTACTAAAACATATTTAAACTAATGATACAATATTAAAACCTGTGTAGATACACAACATACAGAAAATGCATACGACATACTGATGACTGAAAAGAAAATCATGACAAATAAATAATGACATGTATATTCTGATAGAAGTGATTGAAATATACAAGTTATTTTTCAGGTCTTACATGTAATTATGCATGGTATTTTGAGAAGAGTTTATTTTTTATTTCAACTGTTGAAATCACTTTAAACACTACAAAACATTAAGCTAAAAGCAAGTGGACATATTTTTAAGGGTTAGAAATATAAGTACAATAAAAGCTAATCTACCTGAAAATTACAAGACCGTTCATATTTCCACTTGACTCAAAATACAAAAACTTTACAGAAAAATGAACTCTAGAATACGGGGAAAAAAACTTTAGAGATCATTTATTTGTTATATGCTGTTTCTGTTTAAAAATCTTAGAAAAAAAGCTGTATGCTCGTAGTTCATACCTGTAATTCTAACTACACAGGAGGCTGAGATAGGAGGACAGAGTTTGAAGCTTGCCTGGGCTTCAGAAAAGACTGTGACTCTTATCTCCAAATAACCAGTAAAAAACTAAAAGTGGAGCACTAGCCTTGAGAGGGTAGAAAAAAAAAGCCATGTGATATTATTAGGCTCTGATTTCAAGTCCTAGTAGTGGCCAAATGAACACCTTAAATATGAATTTGCCTTTTCTTGAAAGTACAACATGATCTGAACTTGTAGATACAGACATACAGATCTATATAGATCTATGATGGATATAGATTGATATATATCAATATGTACCTATGGTATACATTCAGCTTAATTTTAATTTTGTTCTTAAATTTATGTGCCAGTGATTGCATATAGATTCCATTCTTGAATACTTGTTTGTTAAACTTGATGCTTAAAAATAATGTAAAAAATCAGTATTAATAAATTTTTTAGTAAGAAAAGTACATCATGATCATGATATGATGGTAATATTACTGAAATGTGTACTACAGTATTTTCCTATTTTACTAATGTTTTGTTGTCCTTTTTCTCTTCTTGATAGATCCTTTCTATCTCCCCAGAGTCTTTTTCCTTTTGTTTTGTTTTGTTTTGTTTTGTTTTGTTTGCCAGTCCTAGGCTTAAGCTCAGGGCTTGAGCATTGTCCTTGGACTTTCTCAAGGTTAGCACTCTACCACTTGAGGCTCAGCACCACTCCCGGCTTTTTGCTATGTATGTGGGGTACCGAGGAATCGAACCTGGGTCTTTGTGCATGCTAGGCAAGCACTCTATCACTAGGCCAAACTCCTGGCCCCTCTTTTTCCTTTTGTAACTTTTCACTTTTAAACTGTGTAACAGGTGGTCCAAAGGTACAGGGTAGGCCTGCCACATTAACTAAAACACAAACACTGCACAAGTCCTAATATAGCTCTGTGTAAGCTTGTGTTCATGTTCCAACTCTGCGAAACAAACACTAAGCTCGATTTCTTCCATCTGCAAAATGTAAGTGATAGTACTTAAGCATTTGGGTTTATTTTGAGGACTAATGAAGAGAAAGCCAAAGTGATATACAGTAAAGGGAAAATGTCACCTGTTCTATAAATTGCCTTACAAATAAACTGGCTCAAATATTTGAAGAATGTAGGTATTTGAGATTGGTGCCCACACTTTAATGAGAATACAGAATGTGATTTGGAAAAAAACAAAAAACAACAACAAAAAAAAAACCTTGAAATGTTAAGGCTTTTCACCCAACTTGTTTCTTCTCTTCAGTTCTGAGAACTGAACCCAAAGCTTATACCACCAGCCCTTTAAAGATTTTGTGTTTGAGATAAGATTGCATTAACTATGTCCATGCCTGTTTCTGCCTCCTAAGTAGGAGATTATAGGCAGGAACCACCAAGTCTGGCTTTAATGTTTCAATTAGGTTAACATTACACACACACACACACACACGCACACACACACACACTTTAGGGCAATAGACTTCAGTGTCAGCATTTCCTACTATGTGTAAGCACTGGACTTCATTCCCAAAATCGACAAAAATAAACAAAATTCTAAAGTAATGTACATGTCAGTATGCCCAGGATCATGAATTTGAGACCAGGCTAGACGACATAAGATATCTTCTCAACAAAACAAAATTTAAATGTACGTAAAAGGCAGGATGACACTTTCTGGCTATATAAAAACCTATTTCCAGACGGTAGGGTGGTGTCCGTAAGCCTGAAGCAATTGGATCTCAAGTTTAAGGCCACCCTGACCTATATAGAAAAGCCCTGTTTAAAAATCATTTTGGCTTCTAGTGTCCCCTTTCGAGGTATATAATCTCTAAGTACTCAAGAGCTTCAGTTACAAACTTGATGTAAATCATTTTGCATTCAACCATCAACAAACTTCTATAGATCCTTTAAAAAAATATATTCCTAACAAAAAAATTCACACTTTCCACTGCCACCAGTTTTCTTTTTTAGTCTCCATCACCTCTGGCTAAAGGGAGCTCACACTTAAACCCTAGCTTTTCAAGAGGCTGAGATAGATAAGATCACAGTTTGAAGAAAGCAAGGACAAGAAAGCCCAGTATAGCTGGACACAATGGCTTAAGCCTGTAATCCTAACTACTCAGGAGGCTGAGATCTGAGGATAGTAGTAGTTTAAAGCCAGCCCGGGCACTAAAGTCCTTGACACTCTTATCTCCTTGAGCACTGTGGCTCAAGGCATAGGGCGGTAGCCTTGAGCTGAAGAGCTGAGGAACAGCGCCCAGGCCCAGAGTTCAAGTCCCACTACTGACCCCCCAAAAAAGAAAGCCCATGAGACTCTTATGAAGGCTGGAAAATGGAGCTGTGGCTCAAGTGATAGGGAGCTAGCCTTGAGTACAAAAGCTCAGGGAGAGCACCCATGTCTCTGAGTTAATATCTCAGAACCAACACTAAATAAATAAATAAATACTCTGTCACTCCCCTGTTTAGAAACTCTCATGGGGGCTGGGAGTATGGTCTAGTGGTAGAGTGCTTGCCTAGCATGCACGAAGACCCAGGTTTAATTCCTTGTTACCACATGCGTAGAAAAAGTCAGAAGTGCTGCTGTGGCTCAAGTGGCAGAATGCTAGCTTTTAGGAAAAAGCCCAAGGATAGTGCTCAAGCCCTGAGTTCAAGCCCTAGGACTGGGACCAAAACAAAAAACAACAAACTTCTCATGGCTTTTTCATTCTTTTAAAAATAAAAACAAAAAAACAAAACCCTCAATCTGTCCTTGTTTCCCTTTGTACCTCTCAAACACATAAGCTCCTTGCATCCTGAAACACATATAGTACAAATCTATACATCTTTCTGTTCTGTTTCAGTTTCATCCAGGTAGATATAAGGCAGAATCATTCAAGGCTATGGTCTAGGCTCAAAGGTTACTCACAGAAAGGCCATCCTTAACAACCCTATCTGAAGCTGCACTCCAGCTCCTATCCTTCTGAACTATTTCTTCAGATACTCTGATAATATATATTCATTTGTAGTTTCTTTTTCTCACACCACAAGAATGTTAAGTTCCATGAAACCTATTTGGTTTCTTTCTGTATGCTTGGCATTGGAGCAGTACCTTAAACATACAAGGAATTCCACAAATATCTGAGAAAAGACTAGCTAGCATCTAGGTTTGGTTTTTTGTTTGTTTTAGTTTGATTGGGGGGAGGCAATACTTGGGTTTGAACTTAGAGCCTAGCATTTGCTAGGTATTCTACCACTTGAGTCACTCCCCAGTCCTTTTGTTTTTGAGACCAGTTATCTCCAAGTTGTCCAGGCTGATCTGATCTTTTGCCTCAGCCAAATAAGTACAACTACAGGCACACATCACAGCACCTGGCAAGAACATATACTTATATATTCTATATTATAATTTACTCGTGTTTTTCCTTTGCGAATATGCTTCCATTATAAAAAGAAAATAGGGGCCGAGAGTTTGTGCTAGTGGTAGAGTGCTTGCCTAGCATGCACGAAGACCAAATTCAATTCCTCGGTACCACATACATAGAAAAAAGCTGGAAGTGGTGCTGAGGCTCAAGTGGTAGAGTGCTAAGCCTTGAGAAAGTCCAAGGACAGTGCTCAGGCCCTGAGCCCAAGCCCAGGACTGGCAAAAAATAAAAATAAATAAATAAGATAAAATAAAAAATAAAAAGAAAATAATGGCAATGTTATTTCCCATTCAAAATTTTTTGTTAAACCTTACCAAAAGAGAAAAATTAGCTACCTACCACTAGATGGAGTAAAGAAAAAAGACTAATTGGCAAATCACTCTTTTGATCTTATTCATGCCAACTATGCCTTCTTCCCTTCTCACACTATCAATAAGAGTACTTTCTCAACACATATAACTGCTCTGGAAGACAGTTCATCATTGGGTAGGCCTATAGTACTATTTATTTTGCCTTTCTTTCCTCTTAAACAATGTCACAAAGAAATTTTCAAGGGGACAAGGTGTCCTAGAGGCATTGTGTTTATAGACTAAAAAGCAGCCAAGTAAATAAATATGGGGGGGGTGGGGGGGAACTGAGCAGGATTCTTCCTTAGAGGGTACATGGTTCATGTTATTGTAAATTTCCAAAATGGAAAAAGATTACACACTGTGCCCTACACATATTTCTTCAACTAAACTTACTTTCAATAGAGCTTTGCTAAGAACTCAGGGTCTATGACATGTAGTTTACTCAATGCTATCCTGAAGTAAGGGTCCTTAAAACCAATCTGAAATGGAAAAGGACAAATATAATACGGATCTTTCTTTTAGTCATTTCATTTACTGTATCATTCTTTCCTAGCTTTCTCAAGAATTCAAGAGAGTTGGCTTACTAAAAACATCTTTTACTTCAGATATCAAGGTAGGCTTAAACGGTGACTTAATGACTGATTTTAAATGTAATTATTCACAGACTATAACACATAGTTGGAAACGTCATAAAATGGGGAAAAGTGATAGAACTACCAAAAGTAACATACAAGGGCCAAAATCACTCAAGTAATTTCCCCCTCCATGCATATATTCTCTTTTTTATATCATTATCAACCAAAACCAGTAATAAATGGGGCAGAATTACTGTAAAGTTTATCAATACTAAATTGATATTTCTGGGGAAAACTAATTATAAATACTAATATCATACTATAAGAAAACTAGCAAGATCACTTTATGAAAAACTACATAAATTCATATCCTCTGAGGCAAATTACTTCTGTAATGATTCTTCGGTTTCTCATCATCTTCTCATATCCATTTAAGAACCCCCTCTAGCTTCCCTTTAAAACCTGTTTCTGAAAAACACCAGTCTCTCCTATTCAGTATCAATGCCAGTTTAACAACTTTGAATTCTTCATTCTAACATTTGTAGAATATCTTCTGCTTTCTATCCAAAGCTGAACTTAGTAGAACTAAGGACAACCCAAATATCAAAGAAACTCCTAAAATTTAGAAGCCTGGCTGGAATATGCCCAAACCTAAGAGATAAACAATGCTACCTTCAAGCCCAATCCCAAAACAATCCTAAATTCTTTGAAACTAAAAATAGTTTAGCTGTTGTCTCATCTGCCAGCAGATGGCCAGACTATTTTTAATTCAGGATTCTCGAGAGCAAGAGTGGATCAGACTAAGCTAGGGCAACCCAGACACCCTCACTCTACAGAACTCAATGAGCACTGCAGAAAATTGTGGTAAGGCAAGTACCAAAAGAGGGCCAACCTGGAGTTGCTACTGGGCCTGTGGGCTTCATATAAATCATACAGAGGGGGAGGGAGCTTTTTTTTAACCATCTTCAAAGTAAAATGTTTAAGAAAATTGAAATAAGTTTCAAGCAATTTTGCATATCCTTAAAACATTTACTTTTGTGTATGGAAGTTCTTTTAGATAGTGTCTTTGAGAATAGATTTTGTTATAATGAACAAGATCTCCATTAATAAGATGCTTTCTTAAGTAGGTATGCATTTTAGCCAAAAAATAAAATGTTCTTAATAATAAACAGTAAACTACAATCTGTGATATACAAAAAACTTCTCTAATTAGTCATGTTTAAAGTTGGGAATTAATTTTGAATACCAATAATCTGAAATCTAGTCATATGCCAATAAAAAAATTTTCAAATGGAAGTCAACTGTGTTAAAAGTATGTATACAGGGACCGGGAGTTTGGCCTAGTGGTAGAGTGCTTGCCTAGCATGAACGAAAACCCAGGTTCAATTCCTAGGTACCATATACATAGAAAAGAGTTGGAAGTGGTGCTGAGGCTCAAGTGGTAGAGCTCTAGCCTTGAGAAAGTCCAAGGACAGTGCTCAGGCTCTGAGCTCAAGCCCAGGACTGGACCAAAAAAAAAAAAAAATACAAATATACAAAAATACAAGAATATACAAAATGTATATTCTTATTAGCCATCTCCCTTCAATTCCATGTAAGTGCTGATCAATACTTTAAGGGAAAATGAATACATGCAGGCATGTATTCACACTCCCCACAAAATGACCTCTGTACTTCCTCCATCACTCAACCCCACCCACTCACAATCTATAAACCAAGGATGAACAAACTAGGCCACTCCAATTTGCTTCCCCATCCAGTTTAAAGGCCACATAAACTATTAAGGGACCTATGAAGGCCGGGCCTAGACTCCTATAGTAAAGAAAAGGGAAGTCTTTAATAACTTTCAGACACAATAGATACTTGAATATAGCATTTATATGTGCGGTATACTTCCTGACAGGATCAAAGAGTCTATCTCTACCAATTTGTGTCACAATACTGATGGATAATTGAAGAAACAATAGTCAGGGATTAGCTACTATGACAATGTAAACCGAACTTTTACTCTGTAGCAGGCTAAATGTAACTTTTATAAAGATCAAGGAAAGTGCCTAGTCCATCTCAAGACAACTATGTATAGCTGACATAGTATCAAAAAAAAATTCCTACCTCTAGAAATGGTAAAGACAATTTAGAGAGCTAATAAACCCTCTAAAGATGCCAAACTAGAGCAGCAGGAATACTAAATGCACAATTTGACAACAGAGTGCATTCACATTCACGGCACATCAGAGGGGAGGTGACTATACAATCAGTAAATTCAACACTCTAATTCAGAGAAGGAACTTAAAGCCAACAGACTTTTTAAATAATCTCAAAATGTAACAGAACTGAGATGTAAGCCTGGCATCATTTCCAAACTCACTATTAAAACAGGCAGCAATCTTTAGGGGAAGGATGTATACACAACACATTCCATTTCTTTAGTGTAATCTTTATTATTTAACATATTAAAATATATTCTAACATGGAAAATCTGAGTTCTCAAACATAAAAACTTTAATTTGATATTCTATGTTTTTGACCCTGCCAGATTATTTATAAGCCTACATTTAACAATTCTCTAAAAAGTACACTTTCCTCCTGTCACCCTCACCTAACAGTTAATCCTTTCAAGATCCAGATATAAATATAATATCTGACTCTCACATACTTAGAAAAAATTTTTGTTATATACAAGAAAAATAGAATGGGGAACCTCTGGCTTATAAAGGAAGCATAGAGAAAGGTTAAAAAAAAATAACAAAACAATCCTGAAGTCCACTGTACTATAGATCCAGTTTTTGTTGAGACTTCTGACCCCAACTGTAGAACCCTACCCTCTTTCACGTTGAGATTACAGGTGTGTACAAGCATACCAGGCTAAAAATTTAGAGTTTGATACTGAAATCTCTTTTGTGCATTTCATATCACCGTTATAAGAACGTAGAGCAAGTTACATAGTAACGTACTTTATTTTTAAAACTTAAAAGGCACAGTTGCCTTTTAAACCGTGAAAATTAAAGTAAGGATTTACTTTTTTTTCCTTTTGAGAATGTTCCCCCCCAAAAAAAAAAACATTTAACCAACTTCATTGCTTGCTAATTTGACCTACTCTGTATTTCCAGTGCTACAAAGTATAAGCCTCAGGGATTTACCACTATGTAAAACGTCCTGAACTATCCTTAAAGGTTCTGCCTTTGATTGATAGATGCAACAGAGCTACCAATAATCTCCTCCCCGCCCCCCAATCAATTCCTCATCTGCCTACTCTGGCTCTAGGTATTGTTTGGATTTTTCCCTGCTGCGGTCTTCATTATACCACATCTCTTCCATCTAAACTATAAATCACAAATGAAGCTTGAGAGCAGCTGCCACTGCCCAGACATGTGGCTGGTGGGTGTCATTGTCTTTTTTTTTTCTCCTTCCCCCCCCTCCTCCCATTTCAAACCCTTCCTTCCCGGGTTTCCTAAATCAACCACTTTAATCTACAGGATCTTTTCTCTCTGGGCTTTCACGCCCGGAGCCCTCCGGTCTTGTTCTTCCAGGTTAGGTACAACATTACTCTCGTTTTTCCTGATGTCAGGACGGGCTGCACCCCTCTCGCAAAGCCCCTTTCCCGAGACTGTCAACCGGAGAGCAACTTCAGCCCGTGAACCCAGAGTAACCACCCGGTGTGGGGGGGGGGGGGGAGGAAGAACAGAAACGATAAAGTTACTAGGGTCACGACGGTACGGAGCCCTTCCCACAAGCCACCCTGACACCTCGGCCCCACCTCGATCTCCCAGCTAACAAAACAACCGCTCGTCCCCGGCTCCATCACAAAGGGTGGCTGCGATCCACCCCGTCCGCGCCGCGCGCGGTCCACTCAAGCCGTCCCCTCCACCCGGCCCGGCCCCGAGCCCGCCCCACCTCCTTCGCCCCTCCGGCGCGGCGCCCCACGACCAGCTGAGTTCCCGTCAACTTCGGTCCGGGCCGGCTCCCCGCCCCGGAGACCCCACCTTCCCGGCGGGACACCCCCAGCCCCGGCCCCCCCCCACTCCCTCACCTAAGGCCACCTCGCACGCTTTGCGCAGCTGGGAGTGATGCGCCTTCTTCACTTCCTTGTCGGCCAGAATCTTCTCCAGGGCCCGAGTCAGGAACATGTTCTTGGTCTTCTTGCCCTCATACATGGACGCGGAGAAGGGGGCGGCGGGGGCAGCGGCGGCGGCGACGGAGCGTCCGACCCGCAGCTCCCGGCGGCCGGAGGGGGAGGATGCGGGGGGGAGGAGGAGGAGGAGGAGGGGGGACGGCGGAGAGAAAGGAGAGGCGGCGGGGGAGGAAGGGGAGGCGTGGAGGGCAGCGGCGGGAGCGGAGAGCCCCGGCCGCGTCGGCCCCGCCGCGCTGCGGGCGAGGGGCGTCGAGAGCCTCGCTGCCCCGGCAAGGTGGCCCCCTCGAGGGCCGTGCCCGTCGAGCCTCCGCTCCGGTCGGGCCCGGGGGTCGCGTCCCGGCCGCTCCCCCGCCTCTCTCGTCCCTCCGGGGCCCGGCGGCGGTGAGGGAGCCCGGCCCGGGAGGCCGTCTTCCGGGAGCCGAGGCCGAGGCTGCTCAGAGGCCCGGCGACAGTCAGGCTGCCCGGGCTACTGTGGGGATTAGCACCCGCCGGAACCGCGAACGGGTCTCCATCACCGCCAGCCTGCCCCGGCCGCCATGTTGGGAGGAAACGACGCGTCACGCAGCGGCCGAACGGCTGCAGAGGAGGAAGCGGCGGCGGCGGCGGCGGCGGCGGCGACGGCGGTGCTGGCTACTCAGAGCTGCCGCGGCGCCGGGAGGCGAGGGGGCGGAGGGCGGCGCGGGAGGGGCGGCCCGAGCCGCGGCGCTACGGCGGCCGGGCGGGGCCTCGCGGAGCCTTCCGCGTTCTCGCCGGCCGGGCGGCGTGGGGCGTGGCGGCTGCCCTGCGCTACCGAGCCTGGGCCTGGGGGTGTCTCGCGTCGCCGGCTGCCGGATCTGGGGACCCCGGGCGCCCCGGTTCCACCTCTGGGCCCCGGTGCACCTGCCGGCAGGGGTGGGGTCGGCTCACAGCAGCACCTGCAGTGCCGTCTCCTCCCGCACCGGCTCTCCACCTGCCGCGCTCCAGTCTGAATTTCCTTCCCGAGGGCTGGAAACTGCTGCTCCGGGTCGGAGCAGGGAGGATTCTAGGTAGTAAAAAGTAAGCTTTAAAAAAAAATAGACAAAAAATATATTTCACTTTTTCATTTCCGTAAGATAGGCGAGTTAGGAAAGGTCTAGATTTCCGATTCTTTCTTGACAGACTTTGAAGTTAGGGTGAGTGCTTTTGGCTCCAGTCCCTTTAGAAAGAGCCCGGGGCTCCTGTGCCTTTAATATACCCATTCGGTGGAAGATAGGAAAACCAGTTTCAGGATGGAAATGCTTTCTGTACAAACAAGATGAATGCTCGTGACCGTGTGTCTGCTGCCTTGATACCAAAGATCTCAAATGTCTGCAGTGTTTCCTCCTGAGCAAGAAATTATGTGAAATACCAATACATATATGTGTACAGTTTGCACAGTTGACCAGGGCTATGTCTCCAAGTTCCAGGTTCCACCAGTACAGGGTCCTTTAGTTTTTGCATATGCTCATTTCTATACCGTTGCGTTAAACATGGACTTTGCCTAATGAAGTTGCCCAAATCCAAAGATGTAAAAGCTTGTTCCAGATTAGGAAATAAAAAATGGAAAATCTGAAGGTGACTCAGAATTCAAGTGAACACACTTGGCTGACCTAGGATACAAGTCCATAACCTTGTTAATTTCATTTTTCTTTAAGCTACGTATTCATAGAAACTAGAGGTTCGTTATACTCCCGCATCAAACACAATACACACACTAAAAAAAAAAAGAGTATAAAAATTTGGGAGGAAGAGCACCAGCTCTACCTTGTTTCTTCATAATGCCACCCTTGTACCAGGTCCTGTTGAATGGTGCATTCTGTATGGTGCCTTATCTACACCAGCCTAAGGGAAGTTAGATATAACTGAGGGACTTTGACCATGAAAACAAAACAAAGCAAAAAACTTCCCTAAGCTGTCTTTCACTCCCTTTCCTCTTCTAAGGGTACACATTTAAAAAGTGGCAGAAACACAAGTTAAAGGAAGTCTGGGTCTCTGAATTACTCTTGGAGCAGAATTATCCACCCATTGGGGATGTATGTTTTAGACTTTTCATGAAACATAACTTAGTTATGTTTAGCCCTGAGCTTTATGCTAAATAACATATGCAGGATGGTTAATGACCCTGCGGAACTCACAGTATACCTCACTGCAGATATCAATCTTGTCTCCCTGCTTCTTTGTGTGCTGATTCGTTGTCTATTTCTCTCATACGTGCAGGTACCTCATCTACCTGCTTGCACTACTATACTAGCATCTTGCTGACATAAGGAGTAATAGGAGTTTTTGTTAAATAGAAAGTTAGATAAATGAGATTGGACAGAATCAAGTATGATAATTGCCCTTGTGTAGCTGAAGATATATAGTAGGAAAAGAGGTTTTAAGGAAGCAAGTCACTAGTGAATTTTTTTTTTTTTTGCCAATCCTGGGCACTGAACTCAGGGCCTGAGCACTGTCCTTGGGCTTTCCTCAAGGCTAGTGCTCTACCACTTGAGCCACAGCACCACTTCCAGCTTTTCTATGTATGTGGTACCAAAGAATTGAACCTGGGTCTTCATACATACTAGTCAAGCACTCTACCACTAGGCCAAACTTCTGGCCACTAGTGAATACATGCTTACGTATACAGTATTAGTGAAATGAGTGCAGTGGAGCAATCTCATGTGGGTTATAGGTTCAGGGATGGCTTCCCCAAAGTAATATTTAAACTGAAATGGGAAGGAGAAGAAAAATTAACCAACATGCATCAGTGAAAACTTCCCCCAAGACCCCAGGTTTTGGGGCAACAGAAACTTGGCTAGTCTTAGGTACAAAAATGCATGACTGCAAGAATCAAGGAGACTTAGCTCCAGTAGAGATGAAGAAACTAGAAGCTGTTCATACAGACAGACCCTTGTTGGAACATTTGAGGTTTCATCCCAACAGCAATGGTAATCCTTTCAAGACTTTAAGTGGAGGATGAAACAAACTGATTATTTGAAATACTCTTTTGTTGTGTATAACATCCCTGAGACAGAACTTAATCTCTTAGGAGAGTTTTCGACCTTCCTTTCCTAGGGAGACAAGTCTTTCTCCCTTTCTGGGTGTAGAACTTGACCCAAAAGATAAGGAAGTGTTGGGGAAAATCTCAGGAAGTGGGTACTCACAGACACTAAAGATGTTAACCCTAGCCTGGAGCAAAAAAATAAGATTCAATTCAAGAATAAAATTGATGCTCTTGCATGATAAAAAGAAATTTTAGTCTTTCCTTGACAAGTATACAAAGAGAGTTAACCTCAGACGTTTTGACATGAAATTGTAAGTATATTTCCAGGCGCTTATCTGTGCATTTTTGTTTGTTTTTCACTTTTCATTGGAGTTGATGAGTTGTTTCACAGTTAAACCTAATTTCAGCATTTGCTTACATCTGACTCTTTGCAGTTTTCAAAATATTGTCTATTTCAGAAATTTAAAATGAGGTGTTCTTTTTTTCCCTCATACCTATTGATTTCCTGAGTGCACTTGCCCCAGCCTGCCATCTCACCTTCCTAGCCCGTGGCAATCTCTCATTATTTTCCTTTTCATTCATCTTTTTATGATGTACTTGCTGCTTTGGCTTTGCTCTTTAGGTAATTTTCCCTCCTTACTTCCAAATAATCAAATATTTTCAAATAATAAAAGGCTTTAGTTTCACTGTCTGTTACCGTGTTTTAATGTTCTTTGAAATATAAATTCAGTAAAAAATAAAAAACCTAAACGAATACTCAGACTTCTTTGAAAATCTTCTATAATCTTACTCTAACATGCAGGGGCTAAAGAGACATTCTTTTTCTATCTTACCCATCTTAGGTTCTTTGGCCAGGGCACTGCAAATATTGTTTTAAAAGATTTATGGAATATCAGGTGCCAGTGGCTCACACCTGCAACCCTAGCAATTCAGATGGCTGAGATCTGAGGATCCCAGTTTGGAGCCAGTCTGGGCAGTATAGTCTATAGGACTTTTATCTCCAATTAAGCACAAAATAGAAGTAGAGCAGCAGTGGCTCAAGTGGTAGAGCTCTAGTCTTGAATAACAAAAATGCTCAGGGATAGTGCCTAGGCCTGAGTCCAAGGCCCTAGGACCACACCAAAATCAAAACAAAACAACAAAAAATAAGCAAGTCTATTAATATGTTTAGTGCACATACATACGGGGCTATTCAATGATGAGAAATTCAAAGGAATGATGAGAACTTGGGTTAGAGCATCTTAGCAAAGAACAATAAAATATTTAGAGATGTGAAAAAGGAAAAGTACTTTATGAGTTTCTACAGTAGCCAATTTCAGGACATAAACATGGGGAAATGGTGGAAGATAAAGGCTAATCAGTAAACTTTGCTGAGGAGATTCTTCTGGTAGAGGCTGTAGGCTAATAGTCTAAAGTTGTGTCCAATAATTCTATCCATCCAAACAGGAGAGAGAGCACCTTCATTAAAGTGTTCTGATTTTAGGCAAACAATAGGAGAGCAGAAAACTTTTGTGGCATTTGCTGTTTGTATGTCTATCTGTGTGTGTGCCAGACCTGTAGGTACTGTACCTGGGCTTTTGTGCTCAAGTCTAGCATTCTAGTCACACCTTTTTGGTGGTTAATTGGGGATAACACAGACCTTCCTGCACAGACTGGCTTTGAACCATGATCCTCAGATCTCACTCCTGAGCAGCTAGAATTATAGCATCTGCCTTTAGTTCAAAATAACCAATGTGACAGATATAGGGTGGAATATTCTGCCGCTCTTGACTTTCTAATCCAACCAGTTTCTCCATACTAATGATAATACATAATAATAGAACAGTAGTACAATTGATATTTATACAAAGTTTATTACAAGCCAACTACAACAATCCAAATGAAGTTTCCATTAGTAGTCTAAATTTATGGATAAAGAAATCAGGATTTTAAGGATTAACATGACTTTCTTATAATTAAGAACCAGAATTAGAATTGTGACATCTGGCTCCAGAGCCCATACTAAGCCCTACTACCTCAATAACAATCCATCTTCTACTATGACTGCCTCCCATGCATATCCTCTTCCCATATCCACTCCATTCATTCTTTCAAATCTCCATTTCATGTTATCCCTTCATCACATGAACACCAAATCCATTTTACACTTACATGCCTTTGTGCATCTTGCAGTAATCCATCTCCAAAGATGTCCTAGCCTTCAGAGGTCCTTTGAAAGTCCATCCCTTCCGAGAGCTTGCTTTCTTTTACTTCCAGCAATACTATTTTACCTCTTTTCCTGTCTTTTCACAGCATCAGCAATCCAATACTTTATCCTACACATATAATACTACATATATTCATAGTCATATTTAATCAGACCAGGCATACGAAGAAAAGATAAGGCCAGCCCTTTGTAATAGCTGACAAATATTGACTAAACAGAAACACGCTCAGTTTTGCTGAGATCAAAATAATTGCATAACTAACATAAGAAAGGCCATCTCCAAAGCAAATCAAATCTGTTTTCTGGCTACAAATAGGCAATAAATGGAATTGATATTCTCCTTTTTACCAGTGTGCCTGCTTTATCTTCTTTATTAAGGAAATGAACTAGTAAAATGTATCATTTAACTTTGAGGTTCAGTTCATTGTCTTATGGCAAAAAAAACATACAATGGACAGGTAGATGGAAAATTTTCCAAAATGATAGGATGTAGTTGCATTAAAAAAAAAAACCAACAAATATAAGCTGGGCACAGTGTCTCACTCTGGTAATCCTAGCTACTCAGGAGCCTGAGATATGAGGATCAAGGTTCAAAACCAGCCAGGGCACAAAAGTACCTGAGACTCTTATCTCCAATTAACCTCTAGAAAACAGGAGGTGAGGCTTGGCTCAAGGGTAGGGCGGTAGCCTTGAGCTGAAGAGATCAGGGACAACACCCAGGCCCAGGGATAGCGCAGTAGCCTTGAGCTACTGGGACAACACCCAGTCCGAGTTCAAGCCCCATGACCCACCAAAAAAAAAAAAAAAAAGAAGAAGAAGGAGAAAGCTACAGCTAGAATTTGGAAATACAATTTCTTTGAATTTTAAACAATTGAGTGATCATGTTTCACAGACCAATAGATTGAAAGCATAAGCCCTTAAATTTCTTTCTTTTAGTAAAGACTGGGTTTATATGTAGCCTTGACTATTCTCAAATTTATGATGATCTCACCTCAGCTTCTCAAGTGCTAGGATTACAATATGCACTGCCATACCTGGTTAAAAAATTTTAAGATATGTATTTCTTTAGGAGGATAGAAAGTTTTTTCAATCTGGAATACTATTCTCTATGCTCCTATACACACTGTTGTAAAAATTATGTCTCAGTGACATGGGAAAACACAAACAAGAAAAGCCAAGGCTAGCCCTGGCAAAAAAAAAAAAAAGGTGGGGGGGGGGCGCTGAAATTACAACTCATCTGATAAAGCAATTTCCTAGAAAGCATGTTACCCCAGTACTTCTGAAATCTCTCAAAACATCAAGTAATGTATCTGATTGAATTACAAACTAATAGAGAGTAAAAATTAATACTACATGTTCATATTCAGTGATAATAAGGAATACTGCAAAAATTCAACATTCATTCATGAAAGGAATTCTCAGAAACATCCTCAGAACTCTAGAATTCATTTTATATTTAATGGGAAAGCACTAAATGCTAGGATTGGAGGCATAGTAAAGATACCTGCTGTCATGATTACTACTCAATACAATAGTGGACTTCCTAGCCAGTACAAGGCAAGGAAAAGAAAAGAAAAAAAAGATACAAAGGTTAGAACAGAAGAAACAGTATCCTTTTCCACAGTCAACATAATTGTCTGAAGAAATTTTGAGTTAAAATAACACTTATAGGGCCGGGAGTTTGGCCTAGTGGTAGAGTGCTTGCCTAGCATGCATGAAGACCCAGGTTCGATTCCTCAGTACCACATACATAGAAAAAAAAGCTGGAAGTGGTCTGAGGCTCAAGTGGTAGAGCTCTAGCCTTGAGAAAGTTCAAGGACAGTGCTCAGGCACAGAGCTCAAGCCCAGGACTGGCAAAAAATAATAATAATAACACTTATAACCAAGTTTGAAACTTTTCAGGATACAGAGTCAATACATTAAAATTAATGTATTATCTACATTGATAGATAAAATGAAAATCTGTTTAAGAAGTACCATTTACAATAAAGCCAAGAAATAATATACTGGGTCATAAATCTAATGAAACATGTGCAGTTCATATGCTGTCAACAATATACTGTATTACAGCCAAGTGCCAATGGCCATCCTATAATCCTGGATCACAGTTCAAAATCATTTGGGACAGGAAAATTCATAAGACTTCTCTCCAACTTACCACCAAAAAGCCAGAGGTGGAGCTGTGACTCAAGTGGCAAAGCTAAGGGACAGAATTCAGGCCTTTTGTGCTGGTACTGCAGCACACAAAAAATTTTTTAAAAAATGTTACTGCAGGATACCAAAGAAGTCCTAAGTTAGCAACATTTTCGTGGATTGGAAGACATTATAAAGACATCTTTCAATCCAAAGGCATCGTTACAGTTCCAAATCTGTAATTATGGTCAAGCCAATTCCAAAACTTATATGGGAAGACAACCTAACTGACATAAACGTAGAATTTTTTTAAAGAGTAAAATTCGAGAGCCCAGTGTCAGTAGCTCATAGCCGTCATACTAGCTACTTGAGAGGCTGACATTGTGGGGACTGAGATTAGAAGTCAACTCAGGTACTCAAAAAGTTTGTGAAGCCCCTTTTCTACAAATTGCTGAACATAGTCTCTGATCTGTTAACTTTGCCTCCATGAAACCTAATATAGACAGACTGTCTTAGGATAGCAAGAAGGGAAGAAGCCTGTCTGAAAAATAAGCAGCAAAAATCAGACCTGAAGGTGTGGCTCAATGAGATTGAATTAGAAAGCATAAGTACAAAACCAAGTAGTACTCTACTCAATAACAAAAGAGAAAAAAATTAAATAATCATGACAATTCAGACGCTCTGGTAACAGCTAAGGGGTAGATACATAGACAGCAGAAAAGAACAGGAAGTCTTGTATGGACGAACAAAAAATTGTACATCATAATCAACTTCATTCTGACATTTTTATATTTGCATATTAGATACTTCAGTCCTATTAATTATAGTCTTCAGTCTTTCTTCCTCTTCCTTCTGACTCCCCTTACCCTGAATGGTCTACCTCTTGCTTTCATGTTTGTTTTTTAAAATCTAGACTAATATTCTATTGCGCATCCTTACGATATGTTCTTTATCCATTCATCTGTTGATCAGCACTTACATCAATTCCATGATTTTTACCAACAGATTTTTAGCAAAGAGGCAATGAGGCAAGTCAGCGAAAAAAAGTCTTTTTTTTAATATTTTTTATTGTAATTAATAAAAGGGTTACATGATATTTGCCAGATAGAAGGTGCATTAATTCACATATATTGATACCCTTTCACATGTCTTGGTACCCATTACCCTCCCCCCCATCCCCACCCCTCATCTTGTTTTCCCCCCTTCCCTATCCAATTTCAAATAACCAAATACAAATAAATCCAATATATCAGATAACAAAGTGAGATACTGTAACAATATGAGATAACCAAGGGACAGCAAAGGAGATGAGAGATAACATAGTACATTAAGGACAACAATCATTCATTATATGGCTTTTGTTTCAATATCCTGGAGGTCTTTTCAATTAGCTTCATACTATATGGCCTTATGTATCAAGGTTTTGCTCTATTGCAGATCTCTGCTAGTAGAGCCCAAGGTTTCTACTGATTATGACAAATGAGGGAAACCATTGAGCCTAAGTTCCTTTGAGTCTGGCTTACTTCACTTAATATGATTTTTTCTAAGACTTTCCATTTCCTAACAAATGGGGCGATGTCGTTTTTTCTGACAGCAGCATAGAATTCCACTGTGTACAAATACCACAACTTGTTGATCCACTCATCAACTGAGGGGCATCTAGGTTGGTACCATATTTTTGCTATGGTGAATAATTCTGCAATGAACATTGTTGTGGTAGTGGATTTAGTATGCCCTAATTTCTGGATGGTTGGGTAAATGCCAAGTAGTGGAATTACTGGGTCATAGGGGAGCTCTATGTTTAGCCTTTTGAGGCACTGCCATACTGCTTTCCATAGTGGTTGAACTAGTTTGCACTCCCACCAACAGTGTAGTAGTGATCCCTGCTGGCCACATCCCCTCCAGCATCTGTTGTTATTCGTTTTCCTGATCCTGGCCATTCTAACTGGAGTGAGGTGGAATCTTAGAGTTGTTTTGATTTGCATTTCTTTTATGACTAGAGATGACAAGGGAGCCAAAAAAATAGAATGGAAGAAAGCCTCTTCAACAAGTTGTGCTGGCAGAACTGGTTAAGCACCTGCAGAAAACTAAAGTTGGATCCTTCTTTTTCACCCTGCACTAGAATTATCTCCAAATGGATCAAAGACCTGGAGGTAAAAGCCGACACACTGAAAACTTTACAAGAAGGAATAGGAGATACAGTAGGCCTCCTTGGCACAGGTCGAAACTTTCTTAATAAGGACCAAGAATCACAACAAATCAGAGAAAGGCTGGATAAGTGGGACTGCATTAAACTGCAGAGCTTTTATATGGCAAAGGACATAGCTAGTAAATTAATTAGGAAGCCTACAGAGTGGAAGAAGATCTTCACCAACCAAACAACGGACAAAGGCCTCATATCTAAAATATATCAACAGCTCAAAAAATTGAATCACTCCAAAACTAATCTCTAAAGTAACAACCATCCCATTAAAAAATGGGCCAAAGACTTAAAGAGAGTCTTCTCTGAAGTAGAAACAAAAATGGCCTATAGACACATGAAGAAAAAAAGAAGTCCTTTTAAAGTTATGCTGTTAAGAAAAAGACATCAGGGGCCGGGAGTTTGGCCTAGTGGTTAAAGTGCTTGCCTAGCATGCATAAAGACCCGGGTTCGATTCCTCGGTACCACATATAGAAAAAAGCCGGAAGTGGTGCTGAGGCTCAAGTGGTAGAGCTCTAGCCTTGAGAAAGTCCAAAGACAGTGCTCAGGCCTTGAGCTCATGACCAGGACTGGCCAAAAAAAAAAAAAAAAAAGAAAAAGACATCATATGTTTTAGAAAAGAATGGTCCAATATACAAAACAAACTCAATATATCTAAATATAGAATAGAAAGCTAAAATACTTTAAGATAAAGCACACAAAATCTCTATGAATTAGAGTTTGGCAAAGGACTAATACCAAAGTCTTAATACCAAAGCATGATCCAAAAAGAAAATTAAAAAAAATTGATAACCTTCACAAATTTTTTTTATTTTTGACTGTAAAAGACATTGCTAAGAACAAGAAAGGAGAACTGAAAATGGGAAAAATGGAAAAGTCATATACTTGATAAATATATTGAGAATACATATTTCTTTTAATTCTCAAAATTGACAGTAGAAAAACACAGACATCACAATTTGGTAAAACCTTAGACACTTCATTAAAGAAGATATTTTTGGCTGAGTAAGCATAAGGAAAGCTGTTTAATTTTATTTCCCATTGAGAAAAAACATGAATGAAAACCTCAGTGAGATACTACATATTAGAATAGCTAAAATAAGAAATGCTGACAATAAAAAATGGCAGAGAACATGTAGATAAAACTTAAACTCATATAGTGCTGGCAGAAGTGCAAGCTGTGAAAGTAACTCTAGAAAACAATTTAATAAATATTGCTTGTGAAGTTTAACACCTAACAGGTAACCCAGTATATATCCTATGGAAATTTAAACAGGCTCACACAAAACCTATACAGATACATCTAAAGCAATTATCTTCATGGTTACTAACATGGCATTACTATATAATGAAATCATACTTAAATATAAAATACCAAAATATTGATAGATGACACAAGTAATGTTATAGTTTAAATTAGAAATGTTTCCCCACAGGCCACAGGCTCATGGGTTGAATGCTAGGTCCTCAGATAGTAGGGCTATTTTGGGTTTAGGGAGGTAGTAGAAACATTAAAAAAGATGGGCCTTGGGTAGAAGAGGTTATTGGGTGTGACTTTGAAAGTGTTCTCTCTCTCTCTCTCTCTCTCTCTCTCTCTCTCTCTCTCTCTCTCTCTCTCTCTCCCTCCCTCCCTCCCTCCCTCCCTCCCTCCCTCCCTCCCTCCCTCCCTCCCTCCCTCCCTCCCTCTCTCTCTCTCTCTCTCTCTCTCTCTCTCTCTCTCTCTCTCTCTCTCTCTCTCTCTCTCTCTCTCTCTCCCCTTCCTGTCCTCCTTGAGGTGAGTAGCCTCTGCCACATGCAGAACCACCATAATCTTATTTTTCACCATGGGTGGAGAACCAATGAAGCAAAAAAACCTATGGACTGTGAGGAAAAATAAATCATTCTCCTCTGTATGTTATTCTTTAAAGTGCTTATGTTACAAGCACTAATGGACTAATTCATGCTGTAACTTCGGGATAAATCTCAAAAGCATGATGTGGTATGAAAAAGGACCCTAAAAGATCTTCTGTTTGCACTTACAGTTTAAATCTGAAACATCCTCCAGAAGCTGTATGTATTGTAGATTCAGTCCCCAATGTAGCAGTTCAGAGATAATTGGGTTACATGGGCTCTAATCCCATTGACAGATTAATCCATTCATGAATAGGCTATTTAGGAGGTAGGAACTGGTAGATGTAGGTCCTAGTGGAACTTTTTTAGGGTATCTTTGCCCCAGTGTTCTTCTTCTCCCTATTTTGCTCCCTCGCTACCAAGGAGGTGAGGAGCTTTATGCTACTATGTGTTTTCAGTATAATATTCTGCCTTATCACAGGCCCAAAAATAAAACTTCTGATCTTTCCTCCTTTAAGTTGATTTTTCTCAGGTATTTTGTCACTGAGATAATAAGCTGACATATTTATTTGTTTTAGTTTGGACCTTGAATGTCATCTGCATATCAAAGTCTTGGTGCCATCTTGGCAATATTGAAAAGTGATAGAATATTTAAGATGTGTGTGGATTGTGGGGGTAGAGGTGGTCTTTGGGTCATGGTGGAGATGCCATCAAAGAAGACTGTGGCATCCTGGCTTCTGTTCCATTCTCTTCCAGATCATGAGAGAGTCTGATTTTTCGCTGCTATTTGCTTTTGACAATGATGTACCTACACAGAACTACAGCATGATTGTGATCATGGAACAAATTCTCTAAAACTAAGAACCAAACAAGCTTTTTCTTTTATCTTTTTTTTTCTTTTTCTCTTTTAGAGGTCCTAGGGTTGTGAAGTTAGGACCTCCAGCTTGCTAAGCAAGTATGACCATGGAGCAAGTGCCATGCTCCAAAACATCTTTTGAATTTATTATTTTCTGGACAAAGTCTTGTGTGCATTTTAGGGATAGATGTACTGTTGTTTTGAACTCAGGACTTCCTGCTTGCAAGGCAGATGCTCTACCACTAAGCTATGCCTCTAGCAATCCTTTTACTGGTTATTTTTGAGATAGGTTCTCGGCAAAGCTTCCTTGACGAGATCATAGGTGCATGCCACTGCATCCAGTTTCTTCTATCGAGGCAAGAGTTTGGTGGACTTTTTGGCCAGGACTGATATCTCTTGTGTTGCTTAGGGCAACAGCGGCATGCCACTGTGCCTAGCTGTGAGTTGAGGTGTCTTGAGGAGTTTTCTTCACAGTCTGGTCTTACTCAGTCTCTCAAAAAGCTGATTACAGGTGTAAGACACTGGTGCCTGGCTTGAGACTTGTATTTTTGATCAGGTTGGCCTTGGACCACAATCTCCTATCCACACTTCTTAGTATAGGCAATGTATATCCATATTCCAAGTAATATATTCTGTATCCTAATTGTGATGGTGGGTGGATACAGAGATATGTTCAAATTCGTAGATGTGTTCAGAAAGGTAAGTCTGTCTTACTGTGTGGTCATATTTGTTTGAAATTTTCCTTCAACACTACCAAATATGTTCTATTTCAATGAGACCACTGAATCAGAAGCCATTGGATATGTGGTAAAGAAATAATTAATTCTAGACTTTTTCCTTTTTAATTGAAAAGAAGGTTTGCTATACTTAGCATTTAAGTAGCATTGAGAGGAGAATGATTTGGGTAGAATGTAAGGTAAATCAACCAGCCAGGTTATGCATGGAATTTTCTGGATAATTATGCAGAGTTCCTATTTGCCTCCAAGCAAGCAAAACTTGACATGGAAAAATGATTCTATATGAATAAGTTACATATTTTTTGGAACTCTCCATCAATACTTAGGTACTTTCAAAACTCTTGTTAGTGATTTATCACTATTCCAACTGTAACTTTTGATGGCACCATTCATAATCTTGAGGGGATCTTTTATACACTGAAAGAAGTCAACATTGCTTTCCTTTCAAAATGTTAGTGCTGAGTGCTGAGCTCACATTTGAAATTCTAGCTACTTAAGAGGCTGAGATCTAGGGAATCTTGGTTTGAAGCTAGTCCGAACAGAAAAGTTTGAAAGATTCAATTTCTAATATCATTGACAAACGAGCTAAGCTAAAGGCATGGCTCTACAGGGGAGCACCAACTGAACAGGCAAGCTGAAATATTGTGAAGCCCAGAGTTTAGCCCAGTAATAGGAAAAAAGAAAAGTCTCTATGGATGTTCAGTTAAGTAAAGTCAGTTTTTTTGAAATATTTAGGAAACATACTGAGATCATTACAGGAATAGTAACAAATGTAACCTTGATCTTGTGTATAAAATGTTTATCCGTAGTTGGAAAACTGTAATTTGGTTTTATTTATGGTGGTTAGAGCTATCAATTGTAATCATAATAATTTAAAACTACTTTTGGGGAGTGATTGAATAAATTGCAGCACATCCAATGAATAGAATTAAGATACTTTTGTTTTTTTAGTTTATGCAGTGTTTTGCTATGTAGCTCAGGTTGGCAGCAAACTTAGGATCCTCTTGCTCTTGTTTCCTAAGTGCTAGGGGTCATATGACACCATCCCATCTGAAGATATTTTATCATTAATGTCTGGATATGGAATTATCTCTAATATATATTTGTGTGAAAAGTTACCTCTGAAATGTTATGCAAATATGCTATCATTTATGTAAACATATTCACACCTAGTTGTACATATGTGTATGTGTTAACTTATAAGACTTAATTAGGTTCATTGGAGAAATACAGAACTGGGGAATTGGGTGGCATGGGGTGAGATTTGAGATAAATCATTATAATTATTTTGTATCTTTTACATATTGAATTTTATGAATGATTTCCTATCATAAAACACAATTTTAAAATGACTTCCCTTTTTCCATAAAGAATATCTACATTAAACAAATTAATTACCTAGGAAATGAATCAATAATTCAGTTTCCTTCTTGGGGGGGGGTCCAACATTCTCACTGATTATAAATGCACAGAATAAATTTCTCATTAGGCACTTGGTCTGAATTTTTTTCTTTTCAAAAAGAATGCCTGAAAGGGTAAAGGATCCTTCAAATATTTTGATATCTTGCTATTCAAATTTTGTTCCAAGACCAGCAGTATAAGGAACTAGCTAGATATGCAGAATACTTGTGTCCCACCCCAGGCTTACCAAATCCAAACCTTCACTTTAAAGAGAGAACTCCTCACTCCTCACCCTTCTCCAGGAGATTTATAAGCAATTACAAGCATAAGAAGTACAGCTTCCATAGGCAAGATGTGATTGGGTGGAGACAGTGCCAATGACTAAAGCCTGTTGGCAAATTGATGGCTCTTGAAGGTATGGAGCAAGCTCCTGTGGAGTTTGCTGGATAACATGACCTTAGAAAGACCTTAGAATTTAGGGTCAAAAGGAAAACCCTAGGAATAAAATCGTAATTTGGTTTTCTAATTAATGTATAATTTGGCTAACAATAAAACAAGACCATAATTGGAATCTCTTTAGAAAAGATGAATTCATTATCTGTTTCTAAAAGTCAAACCAAATAAAGGAAAGGATTTTTGTTTGTATTTTGACCTAGTGTGAAATTTACGATATGTTTCAGAATGGCCCCAAACTTGCTGCCTTCCCATCTCTGTCTCCACAGTACTGAGATGAGTCATGGACCCCCACACCCAGACTAAAAACTCCTGATAAGCATTTATGAATTGTCAGGGAAGAGTCATTGCTTTTGCCTTCCTCCATTATCTCTCCACGATTTACTTACCAGTGGGGAGGCTTCTAACATAGAAATCAAATCATGTTGATCCTGGTTCAGTGCTCTTCAATGGCTCTACATGCTACTTAGAGCCAGACCCTTAGACACTTACAAGGCTAAAGCCTTGTAAAGCTTTGTAGAAAACAGAGCTGCTGGTTGGTCACGTGGATGCTGCTATGCTTTCCATGCTTGCTAAGAAGTCAATCATGCTTGCCTCCTTGCTCTTCTCTGACCTTGCCAATCATGTTTTGTTCCCAGGTCTTTGCTTTTGTTCCATCTGGTTAGGCTCTTCATGCAGACAACTCACGCCACACCTTTTTTGATAGAAAGGCCTTCCTTGGCCCACTACATAAAATAGCTACCGTCTGCTTCTCTGTCCTCCCTTATCCTTCCTGGTTTTGTTTGTTTTCCTTCTAAATTATAAATTCTTCAAAGGCTGAAGTTAATTTGGTTATTGCCCTATTTCTAGTGCCTAAGAGAGAATGAAAATGAATGATAATGCATGAATACATGAATGAATGAATGAATAAATGAATGGATAAATGATGTTGCCCTAATTTTTATAGGCTGCTTTCACACAATACCATAGGCTGAATAGCTTTAAGGATAAAAATTTGCTTGTTACATATTTGGAAGCTGGGAAGTCAAGCTTCCATCAGATTCTGGTCCTGGTGAGGCTTCTTTTCTGGCTGGTAGGGGCCCCCACTTTGTCCCCATATGGTCTTTCTTCCATCTCACCCAGGGATATGACAATTTCTCTTTCTTTCCCTTCTCATAAGCCTACAGAGCCCATCACATTAGGACCACATCTGAATGACCACATTTAATCCCACTGTCTCCATACACCAGCGGGCTACGGAGGTGGGGGGTGAAGTTCAACACACAAATGCTGGAAAAAGAAGAGAAAGGGGATAACATTCTGTCCTTAGAAAACTGAATAAACCAGTTTCCCCTTAACATCAACATGTTCTCCCTTGGGTTGCATATTCCTTTTAGTTCCTGTGTTAATTTGGTGTTGTTTCCTCCTGACCTAAATGCTGCAGTGGCCAGGAGTCCTGTCATTTGATACACTTGCCCTGGCATAGGGTATCTTTCATCATCAATAAGTAGATGTTACTGAATCTATACACACACACACACACACACACACACACACATATATTAAAAAAAATTCACAATGTTTGTTGCATTCACGGTTTGGTGCCTTATCTTCCTTGACTAAGAACTGGAATGACCTTAATAAAATATAAGCTAATTGGAGATGCTCTGAAATGCCCATGTCCACACTATACCAGAAGTAGAAATCCTTCCAGTTTGCCAATTGCATCTGTGGTTGTGTCAGTATTAGGACCAATTTATGAAAAGCCAAGTTTACTCCTGTTACTAGAACTGTAAATCTCACTGTAGGCTTTGTTACTAGAATCACCCATGGAATTTGTTTCAACATGTACATTCCCAGTCTGATAAAATTCTGTCCTTACCCAAAGTCAAACCTTACTCCTCTGAATCCTCTTTTAAAAGTGGGCCTCCACTGTAGCCTATAGGAACATGAATGATTTCATCCACTTTCTGTCCTCACCTCCTGACACCACAGACTTGCCCCGACATTAGCATCAAACACGCATCCCTTAGGATGACAACTCCAGCTTCCTTTCGTTCTTGTCTGAAAGAATTCTGTGTTGCCAGGAGAATTCTCTTTTGGTTTGGTCCAACCAAAATCAGATTCCAGGCAGAAGGCTTCTGTTCTTCCTCTTAAAGCTATTGCAGTAGAACATTTGCAATTCTAAATTCTTTCTCTGACCGTTTGAGATGAACATCTACTACTCAGAACTGTCTTCTCAAGGTTGAGCTATATCTCTTGAAGTGTAAATATTTAAGGATGTAATTCTTACTATCAATCTATGGAGGGGAAAGATATAATTCTGGAAGGTACAGGGGGCGCCGTACTAGAGTTTGAACTCAGGGTCTTATGCTTGTTAGGCAGGCATTCTTCCGTATGGTCCATAGACACAGAGGTGTTTTTTTGTTGTTGTTGTTTTGTTTTTTTTCAGGTAGGGTCTCATGTTTTTACCCTGACTTGCCTCAGACATCAATCATTCTATTCTTCCTGCCCTCCTGTGTAGTTGGGATCATCATTATATTTCACCATGTTTGTTGAGAAAGGGATCTTAAATTTTTGTCTGGGGGCCCGGAGTTTGGCTAGGGGTAGAGTGCTTGCCTAGCATGCACTAAGACCCAGGTTTGATTCTTTGGTAACACATACATAGAAAAAAAAAAGCTGGGAGTGGTGCTGAGGCTCAAGTGGTAGAGCTCTAGCCTTGAGAAAGTCCAAGGACAGTGCTCAGGCCCTGAGCTCAAGCCCAGGACTGGCAAAAAAAAAATTGTCTGGACTGGATTTGAATTGAGGTCCTTTCAATTTCCACCTATCAAGTAGCTGGGGTTACAGATAGGAGCCATTGTGTTTAGCCCAAAGTTGACAGATGCAATGCTTTAAGCCAAACACTACTTCTAATCTCCAATGTATCAGAAGTTTCTCTCCTCAAGATAAGGATCTGCTGATAAACAAGATGTCCTAGAGAATGTGGACTAGTGACCCTTCACACCTTATCCTGCTTTGCTTTCAGTCTGCACCAGTCTTTTAAAAATAGTCACTAGCTTTTGTTCCAGCAGAGTGGAGTTCAATTCACTCTGGGGCTTCTTTTTTATAATAGTTATTAATGAATAAAATCTATTATTAGATAGATTAGACCCTTAAGTATCCTTTAACCACCCACTAGTGTTTGGCTTGCTTTCTCTTTGACAAAATCAATTCTAAAGATTGTTTCAGAAATTCTGGATATGGGTATCAGTATGAAGATTTTATTTAAAAAAGAAAACAAACCTCCACGAAGAGCCTTCTGGCGCAGAATAAGAACATTTCTTTTTTTCATATATTTTTTATTGTAATTAATAGAAAGATTATATTATATTCACCAGATTGATGGTACATTACTTCACATACATTGACACCCTTTCTTGTGTCTTGGTTCCCATTTCCCTCCCCCACCCCAGCCCCTCATCTTGTTTCCCTCCCTCAGTATAAGAACATTTCTATAGGATAGTGGTCCTCAAGATGTGGGCAATGCAGACCAGCATCATCAACATCTGGAAACTTACATCTGCTTAGTTCCCTTTCTACACTTAATCTACTGATTTTCAGAGGCTAGGGGTGGAACTCAGCAAGCTGGGTTTGTCTGATTATAGACAGGATCTTTCTCTGTAGCTGAAGCTAGCCTTGAACTCTTCATTCTTATGCCTTAGCCTGACAGCTGGGATTTCAAGTATGTGCTACTATACCTGACCTCTCATATATTAGATTTGGAGAACTACTGTTGGAAGGGTTAAATATATTCTGTATGAGGCAATTAGGACTTGTTAGTCATTAACTGTGCCTTGGAGCCTAGTTATGTCAACAAACATTAACCTGAAGAATGTGTCTGCAAAATCTCCTATTTCTGCTCTATTCACTTCCCTGCATTCCCATCCCACCCTAAAATAAAAACCAGAACACTCTGGGCCATGAACAGTCTTGGAAATCTTCATTTGCCTAACAAGATTGCTGAAATTCAATGACAACAGTGATTACTGGAAAGAGGAAACAGAGTGTAGAGCCCATAAAATAGAATCACACCTTCCTGTCCTAAAAACCCCCAAATCTCTGAAACTATACCCTTAAGCTTAAGCTTACACACACACACACACACACACACACACACACACACACACACACACACACACTTTTCAGAGAGAAAGCATGGGAAAGAAAAATGATGGTATTTATGTATGATTGCCTTTTCCTCTCTGCTTTTTGAAGATTAAATATGTTGGCTCCATGATAGGTAGCCAAGGTCATTACCAGTCTCTCATTGGAGAGCAGGGGGAGCAATCACTGACTCCCTAGAGGAAACAGAAAGGTCATTGAGAGAAAAGAGAGGAAATCTGACCGTGGTTCTCTTTCTCTCTCATTTGTCAAAGGGATTTTAGTTCAACATGTCAGTTTATGAGTAAATGCATGTTAACCAGTGTCACCCCTTTTATCATTCTCATTCATCTCTTCCAACTCCATCTATTCCCTCTATCTGTTTTCCTACTTCCATTTTTACATATATACTTTGAATATTATGACTGCATTCTTCTTTTTTCCTACCCCTCCCCCTCCAACTGTTAGACCGTAAGTTAGTTGTTCAAAGGAGTTGCACCATTGGAATTCTCTCCTGTAGATACATTCGTTAGGTAATTCGTTTGTGTATATGTGTGCATGACTCTGTATATGTTTACATATATATTTATAGTTTAGATCTAAGTTCCACATATGAGAAAAATATGTTTCCTTTGTCTCTCTGGGCTTGACTTAGCAGAAAATAATATTCTAATTGCACACAGTTTTCTTCTAAGTATCAACAAACAGTAAAAGGCTTGTGCTTTTGTGTTTGCAAATGGAAGAACACATATCACTAAAGAAATCTCTGTTTCTGAAAGCACTTGTTTCAGTGCTTTCTTTCAGGTAAATATGTTCTATTGTTTTCCTTTGCTTCATACTTATATATCTTTGAAAAATACATGATATGGTAAAAACAAGTGAAAGAAATACTGACTCACAGGTACATATACAGTATACAATATTGTTTTGAAGCATATAGGCATAAAAATAATCTGGGACTTTGGCAATAAATACTTTGACATTTGTATTTCTGACAGAGTTTTATTGTGTAAGCACATAGCAGTTTTTAGAGTGTACTAACAAATGTTGAGGAGATGCCATTTCTGCAAGCCATCAAGGTATACATCTGCTGGGGATGACAGCACACACCTGTAATCCTGGCACTTGGGAGATTTAAGTAAAAGGATCACAAAATCAGAACCAACTTGAGCTAACTAGTAAGGCCCTATCTTAAAACAAACAAAACAAACAAAACCAAACAAAGGAATTAACAATACTCATTTGCTCTTCAAATGACCGAGAGTGTCTGTGAAATTTACTTAAGGGTTAACTCATACCAATGTTTCATTGAACTGTTACAGAACTCAGTTTAGCAGCTTTACTTAGTAGCGTCCAAAGAATCTCAGATCCTGCTCAAGCTACCATTGCTTCATCTGGCCATTAGGGTAACAGGTCCAACCAGTCTCCTTCCACTCAGCCTGTCCATCTCGAAACATGTTTTATAAGACAAAGGTGAATTCTGTTGGGAGGAGCAAGTGGTCTCTTCCTTTTCATTGAAGCTAATTATTTCTTTTTACTTCTTCCCCAGTGGTATTAGCTACCACCCCATCTTGAAATCCTAGAGCCATTTCTACAATGTTTATTACTTCACTTTATTAAGCAACAGATGCTGCTATCTAAAGGCTTAAAAAATAGTGGAAACAAGCAACAGTTTGGTTAGCAAGAATTTCCTGAGTCCTGCTCTGACACATCCATGAACTTTTCACATTTCATTTTTTTCTTTTTTTGTCAGTCCTGAGGCTTGAACTCAGGGCCTAAGCACTGTCCTAGGGCTTTTCCCTCAAGGCTAGCAGTTTGCCACTTTAGCCACAGCACCACTTCTGGCATTTTCTATGTATGTGGTACCAAGAAATCGAACCATGGTCTTCGTGCATGCTAGGCAAGCACTCTACCACTAGGCCAAACTCCTGGCCCAACTTTTCACATTTCAAAGGTAGTAGTAGCACAGAAAACTGCTTCTCTAAGGGAAAACCTTTATTTATTTATTTATTTATTTATTTATTTATTTATTTATTTATTTTGGGGGCTGGAACTGGAGCTTGAACTCAGGGCCAGTACACAGTCCCTTAGTTTTGTAGGTTGATGCTCTACCACTTGAGTCACACCTCCATTTCCAGCTTTTAGGTGGTTAATTAGAGATAGATCTTCAGACTTTCCTGTTCTGCTTGGCTTATAAAATTACAATCCTCAGACCTCAGTCCTCAGCCTCCTGAGGAATTAACAGGCATGAACTTGACCCCCTCTACCCCACCTTTTTCTAACTTTTCTATCAGAAAACCATTCTGTTGAAATCTATGGGTAAGAGGGAAAAAAGAGAAGAAATCCTTGACCTGTATGTATGTTTTGTTTGTGTATACTGGCTTGCCTATGTCTTTTTTTTTTTGCCAGTCCTGGGTTTGAGCTCAGTGCCTGAGCACTGTCCTTGGACTTTCTCAAGGCTAGAGCTCTACCACTTGAGCCTCAGCACCACTTCCAGCTTTTTTCTATGTATGTGGTACCGAGGAATTGAACCCGGGTCTTCGTGCATGCTAGGCAAGCACTCTACCACTAGGCCAAACTCCCAGCCCCTTGCCTATGTCTTTTATATGCAGCGGAGACTGATCTCATAGGATAGTTGGTAACACAAAAGTTTCAATACTCAGAGAGCCAACAGTAAAATTAGTAGAGAAAAAGCAAACACATAAACAAGAGCTAATAGTCAAGCAGTATGAACTAAGTGATAATACAGAACCACATGCATAGTAAAGAAACAAGAATGAGTCGTGTACCTTTAGGCAGAATTATATGGCAGCCCCAAGTAGTGAACTCAAACAGTAGTGCTCAACCACACAACCACAGATGAAAAACAAGGCTCACCATGGAATTGATCAAATGATAAAATATAGATGGGAGTCCTCAGTATTCAATGTCTGTGGTTACAAGAAGTAGCTGGCATCTGATTTTAAATCTAAATGATGAAAGAATTTTTAAAATGAGAGAAGGGTGTCCTTGGCTGAAGGAACAGCAAAGAGAGTTGATGGGGGCTTGAGAAATGAGATGGTGAATGAGGGCAAAGGCTTGCTTCCAACACACAGTACCCGGAGAGATAAAAGAAGATGGGTGGAAATTTTTGTTGCTGTTTGAGTTTTGTTCGTTTATTTACTTTTTGATGCCAGTCCTAGAGCTTGAACTTAGGTCCTGGGTCTTGTTCCTGAGCTTTATGTTGCTGTTGCTGTTGATGATGTTTTTCAAGACTAGCACTCTACCACTTAAACCTTATAGCTCCATTTTTGGCTTTTGGGTGGTTAATTGGAGAGAAAGTCTCACAGACTTTCCTTCTGAGGCTAGCTTTAAACCATGATCCTCAGATCTCAGCTTCCTGAGTGGCTAGGATTATAGATCTGCCCAGCTTAAGATAGAAAGTTCTGTTGGACAAGGCATGGAAAGCTTTGTGTAATATG
Organism: Megascapheus bottae; assembly: GCF_031878675.1. Taxonomy (NCBI): domain Eukaryota; kingdom Metazoa; phylum Chordata; class Mammalia; order Rodentia; family Geomyidae; genus Megascapheus; species Megascapheus bottae. The sequence goes on from NC_143517.1 coordinate 17,070,282, forward strand.
CTTGGGGATTAAGTGGAAATAAGGAGGATGAACATTTTGTCTTCTTTACATGTATCACCTTGGTTTTTTTTTTCGCCAGGCCTAGGGCTTGAACTCAGAGCCTGAGCACTGTAATTGGGCTTTCCTCAAGGTTAGTGCTCTACCACTTGAGCCACAGCACCAGTTCCAGCTTTTCTATATATGTGGTACTGAGGAATCGAACCCAGGTCTTCGTGCATGCTAGGCAAACAATCTACCACTAGGCCAGACTCCCGGCTCCATAGCACCTTCTTTCCTCTGATCCACCTGACCTAGTGAAAATTACCAAAGGAGAATAAGCAAGTCACCATGCTGCAAACCACAAAGGCATCCTTGCAGCACCACTATGTCCTACCTAACAAACAGTGAAACAGGCCCAGATGTCTCCAGATTCTTCCAAAGTTGCTAACTGCATTATCTCTACTTCATGGAGTCCCAGGTCACCCTCCTCCCCCATCTCAGCCCCCATATTGCAGTCTGCTGCTTTTATGAGACCAGCATCATCACCAGGATCACTGCACATCCATAAGGTGCATGGAGTAAACTCAGAATCCCGGCTTAGAAAATGGCTGTGTATTGTCCTGCCAGGGAATGCCAAGCTTTGTCCCAAAAGGAATTGTTAGAGGATGAATCCAGATGGTTCTTGGTACTTTGTAGGTCCTTGATATATCTCCATTAGACCAAATTTTAATTGTTTATAAGCTCCTGATGAAGATGAATTATGCTACTTTTTGCTCTATGAAATCTTTCTAAATCAGATGAAGAATGTCTGGAAGCAACTGGAGTACTGTCATGTTGGGAGCTGAGTGCAGGGTCAGGCTGGCCCATGAATCTGCATCACTGAATAAGATAACCACACAAAGAAATGATCTGTCATATATGAACACCAGGCCTAACTTTGAGCTATATCGTCAGTATTGTGAATCACTTTCTGCTGAGACTTGATTACCATTGGGTACGAATGTGTTATTGCTTTATCCCTCTCTGCTGAGACCTATAAGTGAGAGTAAACACGTGGACCTCCCCTGCTCTGCACACCTTTGTGCTGATAGGCTCCTGCACCCTATATTAGCTGAATGGACTTCCTCAATAAATGAGTTCCTGCCTTGACGGGTCTCCCTGACACATCTGATTTTCCTCCGGCAAGGGAGGGCTGGGTGCAGGCGATCAGTTGGCCCTCTCCTTTCTGGGCTTGTCCTGGTTTTGGGGTGTGTTCTCTCTATACCTCCTGTGGGTCAGGAGGGACTGAGGACTAAAAACCCCGACCCTGTCTGATTTGACCTTAAATGCTTTACATTTTCTACTACAGCGTTCATTGTTATCATTTAGTAGTATGTAAAAGACAAACAATTACATCTGCCTATGATTGAACAACAGTCTAAACATTCACACCATGAGTACAAAGGAGGACATTCTTAGGAGAGGATTACAAGGACTCAATTACTATTTGCAAATAATCACATAAAATGATGCTTATTGAACTCCAGGAAACGGAATTAAGAGGGTTTTTTTGGTACTGTTTTTGTTTTTTTTCCTTTTCTCATTTCCTTTTTTCTTTGGTTTATTTTCAACTGCCATTGTTTTTGATTCCTGTACTCTTTGTCTTGTATATAAATTTACCTGAACTGGGGAGGGAAAAGGGAATCACAGAAATGGTGGCACAAAAGGTCAACCAATTCAGCAGTGAAACTCACTAGGTATGTTGGAAATGAACTATGTGATTTTTTTTTTGCCAGTCCTGGGGCTTGAATTCAGGACTGACCACTGTCCTTGGGCTTTTTCCTCAAGGCTAGAGCACTGCTACTTGAGCACAGCACCACTTCTGGCTTTTTTCTATGTATGTGGTACCAAGGAATCAAACCTGGGTCTTTGTACATGCTAGGCAGGCACTCTACCACTAGGCTAAACTCCTAGCCCAAACAATACAACTTTGGGGGGAGGGAAATTGGAAGGGGGAAAAACTAGGAGAGAATGAGGGGGGTTGACACCATTCAAAAAGAAATGTACTCAATATCTGACTCATTAACTATAACCTATATAGCATCCTGACAATAAACATTTAAACATTACCGCCAAAAATATACTTACAAATGTAATAAACTTGTGGTTTTCCTCTATCATAGATGTCCTCTCTTATCTGTTTTTCTGCTTTCCTCAGTTTCAGTTACTAGAAGTCAGCCAAGTTTTAGAATTTCAAATAGAAAATTCTAGAAATAAATAGTTCATTATTTCTTTTTTTGGGGGGAGGGGTAATGTTTAGTGCTGGAAATCAAACCTAGGGCCTTGTACTCATTAAGCATATATTCTATCACTAAGCTTGAGACCCAGCCCAGCAATTTATAAATTAACTTTCAAGTTGTTCTGAGTAGCATAATAAAATTTCTTGTTCTCTATTCCACCCAGGAAATTAACCAGCTCTGTTTAGTGCATCCATGCTGTATTTGCTTCCCTCTCATTACCTACTTAGTAATGGACATGATTATTAGTATCCATCTTGGTTATTGACTGTCATAGCATTACTGTGCTTCTAATCCAGTAACCCATCTTTTATTTAAGAATGACTCCAAACCCAAGAGTAGAGATGATGACAATTTAGTTATGCCAAAGAGAAGCTGTACAGGGTTTCCTTTCTAAGTGTATCCATGAAAATTCTTGACCTAATTAAAAAAATTTATGGGGTGTGTGTGTGTGTGTATGTGTGTGTGTGTGTGTGTGTGTGTGTGTGTGTGTGTGTGTGTGTGTTTCAGTACTATCTATAGTTTTAGAGGTCTTAGAACATGGATAAGGGATAACTATTGCATTCAAATAACTTGTGGTTAGTGTAAAAATTTGGAAAATATATAATTCTCTCTACTTTAAAGTCTGGGAATGATAGCCAGAATCGCCCAATGTGATTTTTTTCTTCTGCTGTGGTAACAAATTATTTTAAATGTGGTGGCTGAAGATAAAGGTCAGATGCTGCTGACAGTGGCCATCATGGCTAGCTTCAATATGGAGGCTCCACAGGAAAATCCATGTCCTTGCCTTCCTCAGCTAATGAAGGCTATCTACAATCTTTAGCTGTGGCCTCTTTCCCTATTTAATCATTCATCCACAGCTATATGTTCCTCTGATTCTCTTCTAGCTCTCTCTTCATTTTTTTTTGTTTTTGCCAGTACCCATCAAGGTTTGAACTCAGGCCCTACATTTTCTTGTCTTGCTTGCTGGACTGGTCCTCTACCCTGAAGCCACAACTCCAGCCAGCCTTTTGCTCATTAATAGGAGATATAAGTTCCATGGATGTTCTTTGCACTGGTTGGTCTTGAATTGTGATTATCTGGATCTCAGCTTCTGAGAAGCTCAGCCTTTGTGAGCCATCAATGCCGGTGGCTCCCTTCTGTACTTGGGATTATGTTGGATCTATTTGAATACAATCAAATATAATCCATTTGTTCATAATCATCATTTTAATTCCTCTTTGCTATATAATGCAAACTATTCCAGATCCTAAGGACTGCAAAATATGGACATCTCATAAATTTTTTTGGGGGGAGGTGTGTGTGCTGGTCCCAGGGCTTGAACTCAGGGTCTGAGCAGTGTCTCTGAGCATTTTATTTCCTTAAAGGGGAGTGCTCCACCATTGGAGGCACAGCTCCACTTCTTGGCACTTTCTGTGGTTAATTGGAGATAAGAGTCTACTGGACTTTCCTGTCCTAGCTGGCTTCAACCACAATCAGATCTCAGCCTCTTATTACAGGTGTAAGTTACCAGAAAATGGCTTCATAAACCTTTTGTTATGGGGCTTTTTATACTTTTTAGAGTTTGCATGTATGCAAGGACTTAATACATGCAATAGGCTGTTTCTCTCCCTCAATGTGTATGTAAGGAAATGAATTTCCTGAATAAGAGTAGACCTGTAGGTCAGGTTCTACTTTCATCTCAGCTAGTCAGTGAGGCCCCTTAGAATAAAACAATTGCCTTCTTCTCCCTCTCAGATGTTAGTGGAAGTGGAGTAAGTGTGTTAGGATGTGATGACTCATTAGTGGATGAACTGTTGCCAGAAAAACTTTCTTTCTGGGAAGAGTTACGGGGAGTTCCAATGAAAACAGGAGCTCCTGGCCTTAGTGAAGCTCAGATATGTTCACACTTGTAACATGACCTTCTATTAATCATGCTTCAACCAACTGTGGAAAAAGAAGGGAACTTGTTTGTCTACATATCCCAATCATTTGTGTCTGACTGGGCAACCCTTTCCTTCATTGGTGTTCTAAGATTACAGAAATGCAAAGAGTAGTTCATTTTCTCCTGGAAGGTCACTGTTGAGTCATCAGCAAAGCTGTGCTCTAGGTAGGGAGTTGAAAATGTAATGCAATTCATGCTCTGAAGAATTTTCAAAATGGCAAAAATCTGTTAGAATAATCAAATGATACAAGGGAAATCATTTAAAGTTTACTGGAGTAACTTAATTATAATCACAAAGAAATATGTTATCAGTCTGTCTCTCTGTCTGTCTTCTTATCTACCTTCCCGACACCTATTTGTTTCTAAAAGATTTTATTTTTCAGGACCTGCATTTGAACTCAGAGTCTGATGATTTTACTCAAAAGTTGGTGTGATACCACCTGAGCCATATTTCTAACCATTTAAAAAGACTATAAGCCACTAAGTTATCATGCTACTTATTAACAGTCAAATAGGAAGATAAAAAGTTTACCATTTATGGTGATAAGACAGGAAGGTTTCTCATTCTAATTTTTTCCCTCATTTTTCTCATCTCTTTACAGTGCACACTGGAATTTGGGTGTGGAATAAGATATGTCATCTACTCTCAACCACGCATTCTCTCAGAGGCCAAAAAACAAAATCACTCCATTGATGTTTTAATCACGTGTGACCAAGTGTCTCCCTGATCCTTGAGATCTCAATTAAATGGAATGAACTTTTCAATTCCAAGACTCTTGGCTGATGATGAGACATTCTCCTAGGCAGTTTACATTTGCAAAGTCACTTCTGGCTTCAAACTTTGTTCTCCTTGGTGTATGGATTATATCAATGTCCCGTGTCTTCTTGTTTGGCCATGCATTGACTCAGACATCACAATCAGGCTCTCTTCCAGAATGTACACACACACACACACACACACACACACACACACACACACACACACACACATACACGTGCACACACACACAGGCTCCTAGGAGGTAGTTGGAACAGTGATAGACTTAACTGAGGATTTGAGAAAGAGACATAGAGACAATGATTTCAAGAGCATTTTCACTCATTCTTTCTCTATCTCTTCTGGTATGCTAGTTTGACCTGATCAGCTCTGCTCCTGTTCCTCCTTCCCTCTTTCCTCTCCTGGTTCAAATCTCTTTGTTTCTGTCGGTCAGAACCCATTGGCTGTTTCTTTGGTGTTACTCCATCTTCCCTAGGCATTCCTTCTTCTAAGTGTCTCATCAAGGGATTTCTCTAGGCCTGGGCCTGGTCTCTAGGCACTGATCCCCTCCTGAGAAGAACTCAGGTGCCAGCTGTTAAGATAAACATTTCAGCCCTGTTTAATGTATTTTTTTAAACCCTATAGTATTTTCGGCCCTGAGAAGACTAGACTTTCTTTTATTCAAAAATAGTTTGTGTATATTCGTTGTACAGTAAACATTATTGCTGGCGCTAGGAACCCAACAGGGAATTAAACCCCATCCTGGCCTTCAAGAAGTTTTGATCTCCTGGAAGATGAAATGAATAATGCTTTAAACAAATAACAATATGAATCAAACACAGAGGAAAATCTCTGAATATTATCTGGAAGGGAGGTACTAGTGAAAAGGGGTGAGGAGTAAAAGCTTTTCGGGATGTCATTAGAAAAGCAGAAAAGGCTGATTTACTTCTAGATCATTGTTTTTCCCTACCAATGGTGCTTCTGAATAGACAATAAAAATAGGAAGTACAACATTTATTGAATTTCTGTCCAAAACTAATTAAGCAATTCAACAAAGAGTTAATGAGGGCTTTATGTGCTCTGGGCTTTATGTGCTGAGTACATGAAGTTTAAAGTAGCATTGAGTATGTGCACACACCTGGAACAAAATATATAAAAATAATTACAAATATATAAACTATATAATTTAAGAGATTATAGTGTAAAATGAAATAACTGAAAAGAGTTGTAAAAGGAGTAGTCAGGGAATGACCTACCAAAGAGGAAGCTCTTGAGCAGAGTCTTGGAGAATGGGGAACATGATGAAGAATGTGTTTAGTAAATGGAGGAAGACTGCTATGTTCAAAGGCCCTGAGGTTATTATTCTACTGAAAAATTCTAATCGAAAATAATTTAAAAAGTGGGAAACTACAAATCACTGTAATATCTCTGAGCCTCAGATATCTTTTTTTAAAAGTCATTGTTGACTTACATTTGCTATGAAATTTTGTAGTTCTAGAATTTCATTAATTCTTTGGTTCATAGTTTTCTTTTCTGGATAAAACTTTAAGTCCCTTATACATTAGCTGTTGCCTAACCATAGCAGATCTCACCAAACACCCGTGGACCTATGTGTGAATGGGTATGTGACTGTGGCCATGTACATTTTAGTTCTCTGTAACCATGGTTTTCCTTAGTCCCTTTTGTTAATTTCAAAGACATCCTTTGAATTTTAAATTTCTCATGTTTTACAACAGTTGAGTACCATAAATGTCATCAGTCTTTTACTTGTATGTTTGCAAAAATTAAAGGCTATTTGTTGTTGCTTGTTGTTCAGTACTGTCTTTTTGACATGATTTTCTGTCATTTTTGTATAAAACAGCTTGGGTTTTCTAGATCCGTTAGTGACCTATGTCCAAAATAAATTTAAAATATACTGTGAAGAAACTATCTAACTTGCTAATTATGCTAAAGGAAAAGTGTGAATAAAAACTATTTTTAAAACTAGGCAGCTTTAATATTTTCTGTTACAAGGGCTATAGAGATATCTTTTCATTGAGTGGAGGTGGCAAAATGTTCTTGGTTTTTGCTTTCATGATACAGTGTTTTACAATCCAGTTGTTGTTGTATTGTGATTTGTATAGGCAGGCTAGAAAATTATTTGAAAACAGCCTAGTCTTTCCTCCTCCTCTTTTTCTCCTCCTGTTTGCAGAACCATTTATTATCAGTAGAGAAATGATCTATTCATATCTAATCATGGGATTAGTATATGATCCTAATGATGAATTCTGACTTCAGTACAGGATACATTATTCAAAGCAGTTAAGTTTTTTTATACTACATTTCATTTCAAATATGCCTATTTAACATAGACCCATTATTTAGGCAACTGGGCCACAGAAACACTGTACCCTCTGTTCATCTCAGATCTTAACAGTAGCTATTACCATTTATATAATGTTCTATGGTTTTCAAAGTACTTTCACATATGTCTTGGATAAAAGGTTTTCAAAGAGATCCTAAAATCTTTAGGTAATGGACATGTCTTTAAGTTGTAGGTCTGAATTACCTATTGAAAGCATCGCTTCTTGGCTGTCATATCTACTTTCAAAACCTGTATAATATAGACTTGCAACCTCATAACTTCTGATGTCTGAATAAAAGCCCTCTCAAATAACAATGGAGCAAGGCTTTATTCTAATCAATAAGCATATGTTGACTACTTATAATTTGTGGGCATCAGCAACTTGGGGACACAGATTAAAGTTAACTACTACTTTCAAGAGGGTCCCTTGAAACATTTTAAAACAGATTCTCAATATGAAGTTTAATGATGCTATTTATGTCAATAAAGACAATGAACTCTGGCAAACAAGATCAAGGAAACCTTCACAAAGCAATAGCATTCAATTCCTAGATCAAAAAGAACCTCAAAAAATAAAACAAAACAAAAAAAAACAAACAAGAAACTACCATACTCATCCTTCAAAGAGATCTTGTGAGAGGTCATGTTTTTGTTGATCTCATGAATGATAAAGGAAAATCTGGTAGAAATGGCCTCTAGATTCTGTTTTGAGTCATATGATCATTAACTCTATTTCACTGCTGTTTCTGGCCTTTGTAACATCTTCCCTGCTCGTCAGTTGGAGCAAATAGCAAAATTTTTCCCTTCAGAGAAGCCTAGATTCTCTGTCTTCACCTCCATCTCTTGTGCATTGTGAAAAAGATGGAGAAAGACATTCACATCTCTAGGAATTTGCTGATCTTTATCTACAGGAGCTTTTGTCATGTGCTATTGAACTTCAAGGACCTGGAGAAGCCATAACATTTTTCTGATGTGAAACAGGTCTTAGGTCCTAGATTAAGAATCTTCAGAAATGCCTTAGTGGAGATTTCATGGAATTCTGCATAGTAAAGACAAAGGAAAGAGACTCTGCTTTTATTTTACATATGGTTATAATAACCAAGTCTTCTCAGAGAAGCACTTGGTTGAGATTGGGAAACCAAGAATAGATCTCAAGCCAGTCATTCTTGATACCTGCATCTCCCAATGTCATGTGGATGGGAAGACATTCATTTTTTTCTTGCTATGGCTATAATCAACTAACTCAACTAATTAACTAAAAGTTAAAGGCATATCTAAAATGATTTGGAAGTATATTTTAATTTAGTGCAATATTCAGTTCAGAGGAAAGTGGCCAAAAGGAAGAAGAAATGGAAAATGGGAAAGAGAGGAGAATAACAGACCACCTGGAAAATTCATGGAGGACAGAGTTAGGCACTGAAAGAAAAGAGTGAGAAGCGATACAAAATGGATCACAGATTCCCATTTAGGATAATATACTCTTGATTTATGATGGTGCTAGGGCTTTAAATGAATTTCACTCATTTTACAGTTTTGTTTAAATTTAACTTGTTGGGAGGGGATGAGGTGAGGGAACGTGGGAGAAAAACATGGAAAGAGTAACAATGTTCAAGAAGTAATGCACTCACTATCTTATGAATGAAACCTAACTACTCTCATATGACTCGAGAATGAGGTTCCTGTTTTGTACATTTTATGTTTTGTGTGGTTCCTAAAACAATTAACACATATAATAAATAAATAATTATTAAATAAATAACAAAAATAAATTTAACTTGTAAATTTTTATTTATTTAATATTTTATGAGAACTAAAACCTGTGATATTTTGTAAGTTGTTTAGGTTTTTATGTAGTTAAGACACTGGTATGTTAAACACAAATCATGGCATATTTGTGAATCCAGAAGATTCTTGTGAAGGAATCTATTCATCATTCAAGTTTGAGAAGCATTGGTATCAGTTGCAGTGGGAGATTAATGTTAGTGGTTGCTAAACAACTTCAAAATATGGACCATTCAGAGCAAATAGAAAATTTTGTGGAAATTGAATCTTGTTTGCTGATGAGCTTTTTATTACTTCCTAGATATTATGTATTGGTTTACAATTACTATTTTTGGGAAATAAGTCTTTAAAACTTTAAATTTTTTCTCCTTCTAGTAGTTCTGAAAACAAATGATTAATGATAACAAACATTGACCATTTGAAAAAAATGTCCATTCAGAGGCTGAGTACTGGTAGTTCACAACCTAGCTACTCAGAAAACTGAGGAAGGAAAGTCCATGAGACTCTTTTTTTCATATATTTTTTATTGTAATTAATAGAAGGGTTACATTATATTCAACAGGTAGAAGGTGCATTACTTCACATACATTGATACCCTTTCTCATGTCATGGTCCCCATTTCCCTCCCCGCCCCCCACCGCTCATGTTGTTTCCCCCCCTTCCCTATCCAATTTCAAATAACCCATCAAGCATATATACAATATATCAGATAACAAGGTGAAATACTGTAACAATATGAGATAACCAAGGGACAGCAAGAGATGAGAGATAACATAGTACATTAAGGACAACAATCACTCATTATATGGCTTTTGTTTCTATATCCTGGAGGTCCTTTCATTTTGTCATGAAATTCATATCCAATTACACACTAAAATTTGGAAGTGGAGCTTTGGCTCAAATGGTAACACATTAAGCTTTGAGCAAGGAGTTCAGAGACCCCGGCCTAGGACCAAAGCTGGGCGCTACTCAGGAGGCTGAGATCTGAAGATTGTGGTTCAAAGCCAGCTGGGGCACTAAAGTCTTTGAGATTCTTATCTTCAATCAACTATTAGAAAAGGGGAAGTGATTTTGTGGTAGGCCAGTAGCCTTGAGCTGAAGAGCTCAGTGACAGCACCCAGGCCCAGAGTTCACGCTCCATGACCCACCAAAAAACCCCCCAAATCCTAGGAGCAGCACACATACAAAAAATATTCATTCTTTTTTTTTAGAAACTCTGAAAACTAGTCCTTCCAAAAAAAGAGAATATTTCCAAATAAAAAATAGTTATTTAAACGTATATATGACTATTAAGAATATTTGTATATAACTTCAAATAAATGATACATATAAATGATATATACATAAATGATATATATATTCTTATATAAATAAACTAATACTTATAATTGACCAAGTGAGACAGATAAGATATGAGAAGTCTTATGGGGGGGGGGAGGGAAATGGGGACCAAGACATGAGAAAGGGTATCAGTGTTTGTGAAGTAATGCACCTTCTATCTGGTGAATATAATGTAATCCTTCTATTAATTACAATAAAATATATGGAAAAAAGATATGAGAAGTCTTGGGAAGTTCAAATTCTGGAAGGGAAGATAAATGTGAAAAGATAATTAGGAAGCAATAAAATAATTATTGTAATAGATATGTAAGCTGAGAAAAGAGGAGAAATACTTTTTGAAGAAAGGAATTTTTTTTACTTTAGGAGTATACATTACTTTGGTTTGTAAGTCAGAACCCTCACATTCTAGAGTGCAGTTTATGTACTCTTAAATTGACATTTATATCCTTAAGAGAACAAAATTTATATAGGTTTCAAGTTTTTGTATCATTGAGGAAATATGCCTGCAACCGTGTTTTGTAATAACACAAGAATTTGCTACACAGAGTGAGAATTGTGTAATGTAGCAAGGAAGTGTTGAAACTATGCTATCACACAAAGCATTCTTTAACATTATTGTATGATATCATAAGTAAATAGAATATAGTGAGTAGATAGCAGGCAAATATATGACGAAAAATGTGCATAGTACCATCTATATGTAATATATTGTCTAGGTACCAGTGAGAAAAATAACTATATCATCATTCTTGCCTTCAGAAGAGTATAACCTTGAAAGGAAGTAAAATATACCCAAATGACTATAATTTCAAGAAATTTGTGCCAACTGACCTGAAAGTTATATAAGTAAAATATGAGAGAAAATGCCTACTCTGGGTAGGAGGAATGGCTTCTTGGGAGAACATGATTTGGACTTCATCATCAGGGTCTCATGGAGACAAGGTAAATGAAGCAAACAAAGGAAAAGTTTGGATGGTGTAAATGTAAGCATAGAGGTGGGGGAAGACAGGTCAGATTTGAGCAATAGCAGGTATTCTAGCTGTGTCTGAGTATGAAGAAGAATTGTGGGAGATTATTTTTGAGAAATTAATAAGATGACCTGAACCACAGGAAAAACAAAATGTAACACATATTCATTGAGGGTTTATAATAACCTGGGAGTTGGAAATTCAGAAATGAATAAAGTAAAAGCTGTGCTCTTGGGAGCTCAGACACAGGGTCCTCAATGCCTAAGAGATAAATGCAGTGCAATGATTACCAAACCCGAGGCTATAATGAAGCTACAAAGGACTTTAAGAACAATTACCTTTCACTAGAGGAGTCAGAGAAAACAGCAGAGCAGGAGATCCTATTATAACTAGGTCTAGATAAATGAATGCAGAAAACAAAAGAACATACTGGATATAGTCACAAAGACATAGAAAAGCTCGCTGGTCAAAGAATAAAGTGTGGATCAATGTGACTCCAGGGGAAACTTTGGGAGTTGAGGCTGAAAAGAATAAAATAAAGGCCTCATGCACTGTATGAGGGAATTTGGATATAAGTTTGCAATTTCTATCAACTGGGTTTTTGGCACATTTTAAAATCCAAGTCATGTACCAGATAATGATATTTTGGACTATAATGGTGCTATAGGAATCTATGCCTAGACATTGTAGCCATCTTAATTTGTGTATGCATATTCTATCATATTGGTCTAATAAACACACCTAGTGACAGCTGTCTCAGAATATGTTCCCATCAGTAACTGTTGATTCTAGTACATGACATCTGGCAGGACAATGGAAAGGATTGCAAGTCTGGAAACATTACAGCAGCTAGCAGCAAGTATAGCACAAGCAATAGGACAGTGCAGTTTTGGTGTTAGTGTCTATCAAAGTTTTCCTGGTTATCATACTCTTCACTCAGTTGACCTTCAACTCTATGTTTTTGCTGGAGATGAGCTATTTCTCCCAGACAGTACACTTGTGAATACTCAGAGGTGATGTTATCACAAGTTCCAGCACTAGATCATTCTTTAGGCATACACCTAACCTACTCCAAGCCTCTGATCTCTGAGTTGTAACGTTATACTCTACCTAACAGTACACCATTGCTCAGATCAACAATTTGCCAGAATTTGTTTGAATGAGGACGTAAGTGAATTCTATCTATTGATCAAAAGGTTATGGGACGTTTGCTAAGTATGCAAGGTATAGCAGCTAAGTGCTGGGCCCTACCGGAGGAAGAATGTTACTGTGGCCATGGGAAGACTTTTCCAAGAGGTAGATCTTATAACCAAAGGGATGACATGAGCAGACTGAATGGACTCTCTGTTGTGTGCAGAGAGTGTAGAAGAGAAGGGAGATGGGGAGCTTGGAGATGGAGTTTTGATAGAAAGGAAACTGAGGTCCCAATTTATTGAGGAAAAGTGGGATTTGGTAATTGATGATATGAGGAGGAGGTGTATTATGAAAAAGCATCAAAGGTGGATCGAACATTTATACCTGACTGAACAGAACATAGATGCCATTAGGAGAAATAAGATAGGAGTGACAGTTATCTAGTATTATGGGAGAAATATGGTTTGTTCATGGTAAGTGAGTTTAAATGTGGTAATTCAAGGGTTGGGTATTGGTGGCTCATCTCTGTAATCCTAACTACTCAGGAGGCTGAGATCTGAGGATTGCAGTTTGAAGTCAGTCAGGGCAGGGAAGTCCATGATACTCTTATCTCCAATTAACCACCCAAAAGCCAGACAAGTAGAATTGTGTTTCAATTGGTAGAGTGCTAACCTTGAGCAAGAAAAGTTCAAGGACAGAGCCCAGGCCCCTAGTTCAAGTCCCAGGACTGGCCAAATAAGTAAATAAGTAAATAAATGGGGAGAAGGGTCAATGAATGGAAAGGGAAAAGGGGAGAGAATGTAGTCATGGTGCATACCACAAAATTAAGAAAAGTAAGGGAAGGGGTGCATGGAAGGGGAGTGAAAATGTGACACTGTACAAGATACATTGTATTCATAAACTGCTCTGTTAAATATAATAAATTAAAAAACAAAATGAGTACATATTAGTGGTATCATTAGAATATTCTTATTCTAGTTAAATACTTGGAGAAAGTGGATATTGCCTTAATATAGTGGATTAGCAGTTTATTAATTTTACTTATTGTTTTTCATATTGAATTCCTTTTATTATGCAGTTTTCTTTCTAACCGTTTTACTTATAGTTTTGGTGAAACCCTCACAAGCCTTAAGGGCTAATTCTAGGAGCTGAGATGTTAGTGGTATTAGATTAGTTACCACCCTGGGAAGTTTGTTAAATCCCCTGCTTCTGAGAAACATTTGTGAGAGTGTTTGGGGATCTCTACCTCTCTACTCTGGGGTAGGAGATACTTGCAGAACAGATTACAAAATCAAATTTCAAGTCAGGCAGCCGCTGAGTAACTCCAAGTTTTAAGCCCTGTTATTTCCCCTATTACAAATGAGAAAGTAAATTAACTATCACTTGCATCAATTTGGAGAAAGAATGGAAATGACTTCCAATTCGGTGGACCCAGGCACAAACTTGAGGGATTGGGTCACAAAGTTTTCCTTCTAATGTATAGACTAAGTTCCAGAGTTTCTTGGGATGCCTCTGCTGATGTTTCAGTCAGCGATCCTGATCTTAGTACCCAGGGACCCAGAATGACACAGGAGATGATTTCATTGATATTCATATATTAGACCAGTTTGCAACATGTATCAAAACATATATCTGTGGCAGTCGAGAACTGTAGTCATATTCCCTACAGAGGCTTTGAAAAGAAACAAGTAGATTGCAAGGAGTTGGGAGTCAGAGCAAAAGAGCCTGCTTTGCAGGAGAGGGAAGGCAATGGGGAGAGGGGGAAGGTGTTGAGACTCAAGTTTCATTTCCTTTTCCTTAGTTGTTTTTGTTTTCACACTATCTTGTACCACCATCATCCACTTCTGAAGCCAGAGTTTCTCTAAAGAAATGCTTTAGTTGTCAAAGGATGGTGGTTCAACACCATGTTGGTTTTCCTGGCCTCTTACCATTAAGGAAGGTGCTGGTGAAGAGTTACAATGGAGTCTTCAACATAGGAGGGGCCATACTGATTTGGCTCTGAAATTGATAAAAACAAGTAGGTACCAGAGGTGTTTCATTGGCAGTGGCTAAAGTAAGACCTTGTTCATTTTTGCTGTCACTAACAGAAGAAGCCTGGACACTTGAATGAGGTTCATGGTAGATTATCTAATCTCTTCTTAAAGCCTCCACTACATATACCAACCACTCTGGTTTAGAACACAATCAGGGCAGTGCAGTACAGCAGACAAAATGATGAGGCTACATAGACTATTTTCTGCCCATATTTGAAGTAGTTTTATCTCCATTCTGCTTCCACTGCTTTGATTAATGATGGGTTCACATGGGGCCAGTTTCCCATTTTCAAGCTCAGAACAAGATTATGACTGACTAAAAGGTGCAGAATATTTTGGCAAAACATCTGACTGCGTTTTGCACTCTGAATTGACCAAGCCTTGGAGCCTGACTATACGGTACCTGGTACTAATTGGGAAATAAGCTGGTGTTACTGTCACCTTAATATGGTCTCACAGCCCACCAGATCAGAAAGATAAGAGGGACTGGATCATCCTTTTTCATTTAGCAAGCCAATATTCATTCAGTCCTGCCTGTAAGATATCTGACAAATAAGAAGTGTGTTTCTATCAATATACATATGGTTCACATGATAGAAATTTTGGTTTCAGTTCTTAAGTACAACTGTTTGACTCCTGAATTGAGCAAAATAGTACTACTTTTCCTCCCACTTGGACTGGAGGAAGCAGATGTTTTTCCGAGTAGCCTTGTTAGTGGAGTAATTCTGACTTCCATCTTAGAAGCACACCTGTGGCCTACCACTGGAGAAATGTCTGCTGTTTTGTAGTATCTTCACTTCTGGGGCTTTCTAACAGTTGTTTCTGTTTGCTACTTTGCCTTTTCTCTATTTTTCATTATAATCTCATAACCAAATGAGATCCTTTTTATTCCTTTTTTTTCCCCCAGCCATGCCTCCTGGCTCCAAGCCTGTGATAAAATCAATAGGAAAAGAATTCAATAACTAATGGCATATTTTCCTCCTCAGCTGATGAAATTCAGGATGATACCTTATTCAAAAATCTCAAAATGTAGACTTCACCTTTACCCCTGATAGACAAGAAACAGTTCCCTGGACTACAGACGGAATACTTCTAAATGATTTTTTTAACGTCTAAGAATTGTTAATAGGATCATGCTGGCTGAATTTAATTGACACAGGGCATGACTGAAAAAGATTAATAACATCACTTTCAGATTCCCTAGGGTTTTTAGAACATTCATCATTTCAGGAGCACCTGTGACAATGAAAGGAGAGTTTCACATTGTCTGGTCCATAAAAATGGGTCCAGTTTTAGTTAGAAGAAAACGAGGCAGCTATGAGAACAGAGACATTTACTGAACTAAACGTATCTTATTTATTTTACTGGACACCTCCTATATACCAGACCCATATTCTGCTATAACAATAAAACTGAGAAAATATGGTGTTGATTGTAGAGAGGAAATGCAGAAAATCCACAAACGCTGTCAGAGATGGGAGGCTGTGAAAGTCTGAAAGAGTTTGGGATTTCATCCTACTTTTTAGCTAACTAGTAGCCTGGCAATGTTTCATGCATGCTGGTGGAAGACCCAAGACTACTGGCTCAGAGACAAATGACATTATTACTGGTAGAATAGTAAAAAAAAAAATGTAAGTTTGACTCCATGGGGTTGAGATAGGCCATAGAAAAGAGTAGTTAGGGCTTTGTGTTCTTGGAATGCCTGTGAAGAATGTGTCACACAGATACTCAGATTCCCAATGGAGGACAGCCTCGTGTAGCAGTCTCTTGACTGAGAAGATATATAGGCTGACAGGAATGGGTACTTGATGACAGCAAGAGGGACTCATTTCAGAGGTACAGCATTTGCAAAGGTCCTGAGACATAAGAGAAAAAATGGAGAATCTGGTCTCATGGGTGTGGTCAGAAGGCTAAGGCACAGCTTGGTACCTAATCCTCAAGAGCTTTGTAGGCTGTTGAGATTATGGAGTATGGTTCATAGTAATTTATATGGTTTATAGAAAGCCTAACAAATGTTACAACTTTTTAATTAGTGGATGACATGATTAAATTTTATTTTCTATTATCTGGTAATAATTAGCGATTAGTCTCTAGGAATGCTAAGTCCCCCTTCCAGACGTACATGTATGTATGTATGTATGTATGTATGTATGTATGTATGTATGTATGTATGTTGGTTTTGGGGCTTGAATTCAGGGCCTGGGACCTGTCCCAGAGCTTTTGCGCTCAAAGCTAATACTCTACCACTTGAGCTACAACTCTACTTCTGGTTTTTCTGGTGTCTAATCAGAAAAGAGAGAGAAGAGTCTCACGGACTTTCCTGCCTGGGCTAACTTTGAATCAAGATCCTTAGATCTCAGCCTCCTGAGTAGCTAAGACTAAAAGCATGGGCCTGTGGGGGGGAAGGAGTTGGGGATTTAATTCAGGGCCTCTCATTTACTGGGCATTTACACCTTCTGAGTAGCTGTGATTAAGGTGAGTTCTACCATTTCCATCCCTCCCATATTTTGAGATTCTACTACCACTTCTAGCTACCCTATGATCACCGTCAGTAACCTCACACACTCACATTTATGCCTGGCAGCCCTTTCTCTTTGACCCACATTGTACATGCTCAGATAATGGATGAAATATTGCAGGAGTATTTCTGTTTAATTTACCAAATTTCTTAGTAATTTTGGAATTGTAAACATTATTTTCTGGGCATTTATCCATGTTTTTCATATGTTAACATTCTGGTGTGAATTTTTACTTGGCAAGATATAATTTATCAATCTATGTCTAAAAGGTAAATGTGTGTGACATTCAGTTTGCTAAAATGAACATGTATATATTCTATCGCAAATCCTATTTTATTCTAAAAGTTTTACAGAGACATCTACAAAGTATAAGGATGGTATTTTAAAAGGTGAAAACCAGAAATCAACTATAGTAAACATAAGAAAGCCAATACATGTTGTTTTCTTTTTTTGTGTGTGATTTTCAACGCCTTCCAAATTTCACAATGTATTTTGAGATGAAAGAGATGATGATTAATTTTAAAGTCTGGGAAAGCGCCCTCAGACAGTCCCTTATTTTGTTTCTTGTTGTTGATGTAAAAAATGACACCATATTCTAGTGACTTTTAAAACAACACAATTTTTTTGTACAATTGTGCTGGTCAGAAGTTTGCAATCATTTTCACTGGACTGAAGTCAAGATTTCTCAAGGTTGGTTTCTTCTGGGTGCTCTGAGAGGGACAGGCTGGATCTGAGTCTTTGCTTTCTTTAGCTTCTAATAGCTACTTGCACTGTTTAGCTCATTTTCTCTTGTCTACCTTCAATATGTCACTCCATCCTTAGCTTCTTGGCTGACATCTCCTTCTGTCTCTGGTTCTTTCTTCTTGTACTTATAAGGATTCTTTTTATTTCACTGAGCCATGTCCCTACCTCAAGACCATTCATCTAATGGCATTGCATAATCCCTTCATGCCATAAAAGGAGCCGTTTCCTGGTTCTCAGGATTGGAAGATGATAGATTTATCAGGTGAGAACCATTGCTCAGTCTATCACTGTTGCACTTTCCACAGAGAGCCCTGTTTATTTTACTTGATTTGGGGTTATAGGTGACATAATTGGGTTCCCTAGATGTGTCACCCATGTATTATTGATCTGTTTGGTATAAGTTTAGAACTAAGTTCTTGGAGGTAGATACTGTTGAGGGAATACTAGTTCCCTACACAATGCCTCATCTTGAGTATATGAGGCACAGGCCCTGTCTGTCTGTCTGTCTGTCTGTCTGTCTGTCTCTCACATCCATCTTTAAACAGAAAACTGCTGGCATTTGCATCTTTGGTAAAAAGCTTTGTGGGGACTGGGAGTTTGGCCTACTGGTAGAGTGCTTGCCTAGCATGCACGAGGACTCGGGTCCGATTCCTCAGTACCACCTACATAGAAAAAAGCCAGAAGTGGTGCTGTGGCTCAGGTGGTAGAGATCTAGCCTTGAGGAAAGCACAAGGACAATGCTTAGGCCCTTGAGCTTAAGGCCCAGGACTGGCAAAAAAAAAAAAAAGCTTTATGGTAGTTTCTGGAGCCTCTTCCACTTGTGTTTAGGATAGGATGGAAATGAACACATCTTCCCTTACAGCCTTGGTTCATGAATAGAACTGGTGTGTAAATATCCTAACCCCTTCATTCATTTATTTGAAATTTGTTTTAGATACAATTTACATAAGATTCACCCATATTAAAGCATATAATCCCATGGGATTGAAAAGTACATTCACAATGTTATGCAGTCATCACTGCTAATTTCTATCCTTCCAAAAGAAACCTCATACCAATTCGTTACTCCAACTCCTCCCTCCCACCCCATACTCTCTGTCCTTATGAATTGGATTCTTTATATAACTGCAGTCATACAATACATTGTTCTTCATTTCATGGATGGACTCCATTTTTCCCAACAGAATTACACCTAGGCCTTTCACAGTGGTTATAGGTAATGTGACTGACATTTTTCTTCCTTAGTTTCCTTCCCATGTTTCTCCCAGTGTTTCTGGAATTATCTCTCAACCAAAATGCTTATATTCAAATTCTTGATTGATGGTTAGTTTCTAGGAGAGCCCAGAACCCCATAAGTTCTGGGGTTTGAACATAGGACTTTTTGCTTGCTAGGCAAGTACTCTAACATTGAGGGGAATTCACCTGGAAATGTCAGGTGTCAGTGAGTCAACTCATCAAATATAAACTGAACATGTACTTTGTGCTTGCACATGGCTCAACGCTGAAGATACAATGTAATCCAGTTGGACTTTTGTCCCATTTCTTATGGAGGATATGCAAACTGGGGATTACAGTATTAAACAAATTTTCAAGTGGAGTTGAAATTGAGCATTGTAAAGGAATGTGAGGGAAAGCCTTTGAAAGGATGATACCTGAAGAATGGAAAGCAGTAAACCAGGGGAAGATGAGGGAAA